>NC_090926.1:1280497481-1280797481 GCF_040938575.1 Ambystoma mexicanum | reverse complement strand
TTCTGTGGAGAAGCCCGCCAAAAGTGGAACAAAGGGCTCCACTTTGGGTCAGAGTTACAGAGGCGAACACCAACGCCATTTTAGAATCAAGTTTTGGCAAAAAGTCCCAACCGGAGTTATAAAAATAAATATATAAACCGGTGGTATGTTTAAGGCTACCGTAAATAAATAATTAAATGTGTTAGCCTAAAACAATGGGAAATCCCATAGGGAAATATTCGCGGTCGAATATAAAAAGTAGTTTCCACTGCCACCAGCCA
Organism: Ambystoma mexicanum; assembly: GCF_040938575.1. Lineage (NCBI taxonomy): Eukaryota > Metazoa > Chordata > Amphibia > Caudata > Ambystomatidae > Ambystoma > Ambystoma mexicanum. The sequence continues at coordinate 1,280,797,221 of NC_090926.1, read as the reverse complement.
AAACTCGATCAGGGGGGACGGAGACGTGCCCCCTCGACTAACAGACCCTGGGGCAATCGAATTGCCCCAGCCAGTACGTCCACAATATGATGGTTTGTACTGGTTCTGTTCAGGATTCAAGACTAGCAAAGTCTTTGGTGACTTTACATGCCCTGGGAGACAGTAGTCAGTCCCAGGGTATGGAGTCTATGTTGGGGAGTCCCTAGGACACCCCTGGGTCACGGCACAGAGGGTGCTGTGTGACCCACATCACAAAAATACATGAGGCCCTATGGAGTAAGAGACCCCATAGCCCATTCAACACAAGGTTTAACCAAGAAAACACACTTCAACATGTCCAAGAGTGAGGGTAAAAGAGTCTCACTCTTGGCAGGAGAAAAAAATTAAACCCCAGAAATCCAGCAAAGCTGCTGGGGGACTCACTAGGTAGGGAAATTCAGCCTAAACAGAGAATTCTCCCTAACACGAGTCCACCTGGGAAGATATTTCATCGAAAGCCACACCCGGGTGCCCACCTTCCACTCCGGCACCATTTGACGGTGGCGATCCGCTTGAGCCTTATTTGCCACTTGACTGTCTATAAGACTGGACTGGGCAGTCTTGTGAGCCTCCTGAATCTTGGACAACACACCTTCTACAGCGGGTAGGTTGGATTCAATGGATGGAACTGGGAAAATAGTGCGAGGATGAAACCCATAAGTACAGTAGAACGGAGTGAGCCCAGAAGCGGAATGATGAGTGTTGTTGTAGGAAAACTCTGCCGTGGGAAGAAGAGACACCCAATTGTCCTGTTCCTGGTTTATGTAACAGCGTAAGTATTGTTCGAGAGTGTCATTTAATCGCTCAGTCTGCCCGTTGGTCTGGGGGTGAAAACCGGATGATAATGCCCGTTCAATGCCCAACCGATGACATAAGGATGTCCAAAGTTTGGAGACATATTGGCTGCCTCTATCTGACGTAATCTTGTCGGGAAGACCATGCAGGCGGAAGATATCCTTGAGAAATACCTCTGCCATTTCTGATGCCGTGGGCAATCCGGGAAAAGGGGAGAAATGAGCCATCTTGGACATATAATCCACTGTTACCATGATGCAGGTACAAGCACTTGAAACTGGTAGATCCACCACAAAATCAGTGGAGATGTGGCTCCATGGACGTAAGGGTATCGCACTCTGTTCAAGTAAACCCAAAGGTTTGGTAGTGCGATTCTTGCTGCTGTTACAGATCCTGCAGGATTGGACATACTGTCTGATTCCGGATCACATTCCGGGCCAGTAGAAATACCTTTTGACGAGATCTAATGTGCCAGCCTGACCTCTATGTCCGGCCGTCTGGTGATCATGACCCCATTGAATAACTTGTCGTTGAAGAGGACCTGGGGGTATAAACAATCGATGGTCCTGAAACAAAAGCCCTTCTCTGTCAATTAAAACTATCTTCTCCTTGGGGGTAGTGAGAATCTTTAACCTGCTGGAGAAAACTGGTCACATGGAGGAAAACCCGATTTCTGGGAAACAGTCTTTCTGCCGGTGGTAAATGGGATGCTTCCAATCCACCCTTCCGAGATAGCACATCAGCAAGGAGATTCTGACTTCCAGGAATGTATGTAATGCGGAAATCATACTGGGAAAAGAAATGGGCCCATCGGGCTTGGCAAGAATTGACGCAGTCCATAGACTGAAGGACTTGCAAGTTCTTGTGATCTGTTCGAATGGTGAACGGACAGTTACTTCCCTGCAGCAGGTGTCACCATTCCTCACAAGCGAGTTTCATGGCCAAGAGTTCCCTCTCAATGACCGAATAATTCTGTTGACTGGAAGTGAGGGTGCGTGAGAGATAGGCTATGGGATGTTCATTTCCATTATGTTCCTGGAGTAGGACTGCTCCTACGGCGGCAGCAGAGGCGTCAGTCTCTAGAATAAAGGGTTTAGTCTGGTCCGGGTGCCGCAGAATGGGAGCTTGACAAAACAGTTCTTTCAGGTATTTGAAATTTCTTTCAGCTTGGTCATTCCATGAGAATGGTAACGAGGACTTTTTTAGCAACTGAGTAATGGGTAACACCACTTCAGAAAAAGAGGGAATGAAACGCCTATAGAAGTTGGCTACTCCCAGGAACTTCTGTACTTCCTTGACTGATCTGGGAGAGTGGCAGCTTAGAATGGCGTCCACCTTTTTTTGATCCATAAGAACCCCCTGTGATGAGAGTACATACCCCAGATAGGGCACGGTGCTGACCCCGAACAGACATTTCTCCTTTTTTATCAGAAGCTTATGTGTTTTCAGACGTGTTAAGACTTCGGTGAGATGTTTCTGATGCTGTTCGGAATCTCTAGAAAATACAAGTATGTCGTCCAGATAGACTATAACCGAGACAAACATAAGATCTGAGAAGACCCGGTCAATAAATCTCTGAAACACTGCCGGTGCATTGACCAGTCCAGAAGGCATAACATGGTACTCGAATAGCCCGAATGGAGTACGGAATGCCGTCTTCCATTCGTCCCCTGATTGTATGCGCAAAAGGTGATAAGCACTGCGTAGGTCTAATTTGGAAAAAATAGTTGCTCATTGTACAGTCTCTATTATGTCAGAGACAAGGGGCATGGGATAGCGATCCCGTATCGTGACTTTGTTCAAACCACGATAATCAATACATGGTCTGAGTTCAGGAGAATCCCTCTTTGGTATGAAAAACAAGGGAGCACCTGCTGGGGACTTGGTGGGACGGATTAGGCCATTCTGCAAGTTGTCGTCCAAATAAGTCCTGAGGGCTCTCTTTTCTGTTTGTGATAGGGAAAACATTCAACCAAAAGGAACTAGGGCATTGGGAAGGAGATCAATGGCGCAGTCCTCTGGCCTGTGAGGAGGTAGTTCCAAAGGGTTCTTTTCTGCAAAGATATCCTCGAAAGCCGAGAAGTCCATGGGAAGAGAGTGGACACCCACGGTACTGGCTTGAGGAACAGTATGGGCCTTGGCTTCCATAAACCGTAGGTCCTTTAAGCAGGTCTGTCGACAAAACTTCGATTCAAAGGTAATATTGTTGGTGGATCAATTAATCTGCGGATTGTATTTGCGCAGCCAGGTAATGCCCAAAATGAGTGGAAAATGGGCCGCACGGATGATATCGAACTGTATGGTTTCTGAATGTTGTTGTATGAACATTTGAAGAAACTCAGTAGTCTGCGTAATAAGGCCTGAACTGAGGGGACTACCATCCACCCCCTCGACCTTCTGATCCTCCTTGTGGTCCATGCGTCGTAAGCCGACAGAATCGGCCCAGATGGTATCCACAAAGTTGCCGGCGGCCCCACAATCCAGTAGGGCCAATGCTTCAATCTTGCGATGGTCTATAAACAATTGTACCTTGAGTACCATTAGTCTCGAATCTTCCTGTGGATTCACTGGACCCACTGATGACGACACATAGGGACTGGTTACTTCCCCTCGGATTCCCGTCCCTCCTAGGACCGAGGGTTCTCGTTTCCCGCTCGTCGTGAAGGAATCTCGGAGCAATTCTTTATTTGATGTTGGTCTGATCCACAATAGGCGCATAACCCCAAGTCTCTTCTTCGCTTTCTTTCCTCTGGAGTTAAGGACGAACATGTGGTTCCAATCTGCATAGGTTCTTCTGATCTTGCCGATGCTGCAACTGGAGGAGGAGGAATATGGGCGGGAAAGGTAGTATTCCTATTCCGCCGCCTTTCTATTCAGCGTTCGTCGAGTCGATGTTCAATTTGTAAAGCTGAGGTTGTCAATTCTGGAAAGGATGCAGGCCGGGGAGATCGGGCTAACTCATCTTTAATATCTTCCCGCAATCCTCTTCTGAAAATGACATATTGGGTCTGGTCCTGCCAACCAGCTTCTGTGGCTAAGCGTTTGAACGTGGTAAGATAGGTGTGCACATCAGTCTGGCCTTGACGTATGTCTGACAGGTCTTCGCCTGCAGAAAACGAAATTTCAGGCCTCTCGAACTCTTGATTTAGTCGGCCTACAAAAGCCTCGTAGTCTTGCAGTATAGGGTCTGTTCCCAACACAAGTGGAGTGGCCCAGCCCAGGGCATTACCCGACATGTTGGAAATCATGAATCCCACCCGGGTACGACCGGTGGGAAATGTATGAGGTCTAAAAGCAAAATGGATACTACAAGCTTCCAAGAATTCCTTGAGCTTGTTTGAAGCCCCGTCATATTTCCCTGATGGGAGTGCCATGGGAGGCAAGTCCACTGGTTTTGGTTCACAATTAGAAACCAGTTGTTTTAACATGTTATTTTTAGCCTTAAAGTTTGCACTTCCATGGATAAATTTCGAACCTCTGCTGAGAGGTTTTGAACAGCGGCCACCATCTCTTGCAATTGTTCAGGGGTCGCCATCCTGACCACTGGGCGTTGCAAACTGTCAGCCCTCTGAGAATGTTCAATCTCCCCCCCTTAACCTTTCTCCCCTTTCCTCCTTCTCACCTAAAGATTGGTCTTGAATGGATGATATTTGAGGTCTTCTAGCACAATAATCCTTCTCCTTCTTTCTCCTTTCTTTTTTTTCTGAGAAAGTGTCTTTCTCACGAAAGGAAGCCACAGTGTACTGCTGTGAATAGCACTACCTGCGGCCCCTCTTCCGAGAGGGACAAACTGGGGAAAAAGCCAGCTGGCACAAAAAACCCCAGAGGTGGAACAGCAGCAGCGGAGGTCTGTCGTAAGGATTCCGGGTGGAAGGTAGGCTCCAAAGGAACCGAGAGGTAGCCGATAATGACGGCCAGCGAAAGTCAACAGTACGGAGAAAGAACCGGAAGGGAGCCGGGGAAAAGAGGCAAACCGAAGAGAGAAAGGGAGCAGAAGGAAGAAGGAAAGGATAGCAAGAGGACTGGAAAACGGGAAGGCAAGAAGCGGCCCAAGGGGCAGCAGAGGAGAGAGAGGAAAAAGGAAAGAAAAACTAGCGTAACCACAACCGAAAGAAAGCAGTCAGGGAGCTGACCAAGCGGGTTGCAACACGCTGTGTGCCGGGGGGGCGTGGCTGATAAGCTTCCCAGCTAGCAGTGAAGGAAACACTAGACTGCTACAGGGACGTTCGAAAAACGTGATGGAACGCTGCAATGGCAGCCCCCAAGCCGCACTCTGGACCATAACATCCACGGGAGGCGGCGCATGACACTGGTTTACATTCCACCTCACAGACCATGGTCTGGTTTACATTCCACATCACAGACCATGGTCTGGTTTACTTTTCACATCACAGACCATGGTCTGGTTTACTTTTCACATCACAGACCATGGTCTGGTTTACATTCCACATCACAGACCATGGTCTGGTTTACTTTTCACATCACAGACCATGGTCTGGTTTACATTCCACATCACAGACCATGGTCTGGTTTACTTTTCACATCACAGACCATGGTCTGGTTTACATTCCTTATCACAGACCATGGTCTGGTTTACATTCCTTATCACAGACCATGGTCTGGTTTACTTTTCACATCACAGACCATAGTCTGGTTTACATTCCACATCACAGACCATGGTCTGGTTTACTTTTCACATCACAGACCATGGTCTGGTTTACTCTGGTTTACATTCCACATCACAGACCATTGTCTGGTTTACATTCGCCCACATGTTGTCCATTACAGTCCACCCATATGGACAAGGCTTCACCGCTATAAGCCCCCTATGGTGGTGATGTGCACAGTATAAAAGACAACTAACATAACATAAGAATTTGAACTAAAGAAAATCCACTACATCTATGAACACCAAAGTGAGACAAGTGAAGTGTTCAGCCAGTTCTTAAAGGACAGCTATTTGGCTGGAGTGAAATACTCGGGGCATGGAATATCATATTTCAGATCGAAATTAAGATTGTTTTACCAACCAGTAAATGAAGCTTGAATGTTCACCGATTCCAGGGGGAGCACTGCCCCATTGCGCGAGACAGAGAATACAGGTGCACATGCGACTGCAGGGTACTAGAGCGTAGGGTGCCGAACGCGTTGCAACTGACGGTACAACCTGGCGAGGCGTAGTCAGCGGTCGGGAGTATGTGGCACATTTGGGCCTCATTACGAGTATGGTGGTAGCCGTGCCTGTAGTACAGGCACGGCTGCCGCCGGTATTGATTTTTATCCGGCGTCCAGAAAAGGGCAATAACCTTGGCGGACCCGGTAATTGCCCTTTTCTGGGCGATGGAAAAAATTAATCCCCATTCCCATTTGAGCCCCATAGGGCTCAATGGAAATGGGGCGGGTGGTAGCAACGGTACCGTTATTAACAGTAACGTTGCTATCATCAAGTTCTGCTCGCAGGTGTCGGTACGGCCACCCGGTAAAACCTGGTGGCTGTAAGGGCACCCGCGAGCAGAACTCATAGTATGGTGGTACGGTAACAACGGTGCCGGTAGCAATACCGGCGCCGTTGTTGCCTTACTGCCATACTCGTAAAGAGGCCCAATTGTGTTTGTGTTTTATTTGAATGTGCATGCACAATCGGGACCCTGTTCAGGTTAGAGGAAGGCACCTGTTGACGCGTGGGTGTGTGCGTACCAATGCTCTCGTAATCTAACAATAGTCTGGAAAAGAGTAACGTCACTAGGCAACCAATATGTTTATGCGCGGGGAGTGCAGTGCAAGTAAAAAGTACATAGATTTGAAGGCGCAGGCTGTGCAGTGAAGTGAAAGAAGCAGATTTAGAGAAAAAAGATCTTAATAATATAGGAATTATAGGATCAGAGTCACAGTCATTCTTTCCAGAATTAACAGTGCCACAAGCGACTAAGGGCCTCATTACGAGTGTGGCAGTCTGGAAACAAAGGTACCGGTAAGCTTACCGGCACCTTTGTTTCCGGACCGCCACACTACGCGTCTGCCTGCTGGGGCCGATGTGCCCGACAGGTCTGACACAGGCAGCGGCCCTGGTAGGCAGACTGATCACGGAAGCACCGGCAATGTTAGTAACGGTGCTGGTGCTTCCGGGAACCCATTCCCGTGGAGTCCAATAGGACTCCACGGGATTGGGGACTAACATTTTCTGGCACCTAGCTTCCCGGTCTGCCGGGACTTGTAATGTTCTGGTGGCACCGGGAAGCTAGGTGCCAGTAAAATGTTACGGGTCCAGCGGCAACCCGCCAGAAGCAATGGCAGGGTTACCCCGGGCTCGTAGTGAGGCCCATATATCATAGCAGCAGACGTTATAAATCAGAGCCTTCTAGCTTCTCGACAAGGCAACTAGGTATGATTGAATGCAGACTATTGTGAATGATAATAAATATTAATGGTTCTAGAAAGGACTCAAGACCAACACTGATCATATTCCTCATTTGAATAATAGAGACTAGCAGAAGACAGCATCTGCACACCTAGATCTGGTGGTTTGTTATTTTGTCCACTTACCCTTTCCCCCAGAAGTGTCAAGTCTGCTGCTAAGAATTTAGAGGCCACAGATACGCCAAATCCATAGAAGTTAATCAACCACTGCAGGCAAGCTGGGACCTTATACAGATCCATTGTCCTTTTCACGCACAATCTGCGGGGGCTGGTGGAAAGGCAAAATGGCTCCTGGTTTGCACTCGAACCAGTTTCAAGTGGCCAGATGCACTTTGCTTGCCTTGATGAGCATGTGAGGTACTATGAACAGAATAACAGTTTTGAGCCTTAGGAGAGCATGTGAGGTACTATGAACAGAATAACAATTTTGAGCCTGTAGGAGATCCTCACTGGCAGACCAATGCACTTGCCAGAAGCTCTACTGTTGCCAATGAGCCTGGGGAATGTTCAGCTACTTGTAATTGTAATCGTTTATTTGTAAAGTGCTTATACACAAGTGAAGTGCTTCAAAGCGCTTCAAAGCTGGAAGGTAACAGGAATACAGTCGTCATTCTTAGGCCTTGAGGTTTCCGAATGATCTAACAAAAATAACTAGCACACGAGGCCAGAGGCATTTCTACTAGTGCAAGTGCATGACATAAAGGAATAAGAGAAGGGGGGGGGAGTAAATGAGCCTACAATCAATAAACTACCATGCTAAGCCTAACGACTTGTCAGATAGTGCAAGTGCATGACAAAGAGTGGGGAGAGAAGGGGGTGATGAGAAGGAAAAGACATACAGAACAATAAACTACTGTACTACTATTATTTCCGGCACAACAAAGCTAGGGAGGGGAGGCAGAGTGAGGGTAGGACAGACAATCTTGCTCGGCCTGGTACATTCAAGGTTGTGCAAGTGCGCAGACAGGAAGTGTGAGGGAGGGGGAGCAGGACAAGTGCGCCCAGTCAGGCAGGGGCCTGGATTAAGTGCGGGGCGGTTGCCCCTCTCATGGAATGTATTCCAAGTTCAGTAGTGTCAACCAGAGTGCCGAGGCCCTCTCGATGATACCATACTGAAAAACTCTCAGGGGTTAGAGAAGGTTGTAAAAGATGTCTCTTTCAAAGTCCAACACACCTCGCTCAGGGAACCTCCAACGCTGTTATCCTTTCAAACTCTGTTCCAGCTGCTGCCGGAAACCAATGCGACTTGCTGAAGCAGCATCAGCAAGTTTCATTTCTATTTCTGTCTAGTGGGCTGATGGATTTTCTGTTCAACTGCAACTCAGATGAGAGACATTTTATTGGGTACTATGATGGTGTGGAGAGAATGCTGCTTGAGCGAGAGTTAAAAAGAATGCAGGAGATAGCTACTGAGGAGGTTAGAAACTGGGCCAGGTGGAAACGCCCTTCCATCGTCTTTCGCAGGGAGGAAACTGCATCTTGAGAATGTGGCATAACATAGTAGGGGTGTCATGGTGTTGGGTTTATGGCGGTATGATAACCTTCTTGCCAAAGGACAGTATATCATGCTTATCGTGTTATAGCAGGTGGAGTTAACTGATCTTAACAAATATTTCCTTAAAGGTCATAAAATGTCAGCATTTTGAAACTTGTCTCTGCACATTTTTGGCTGATCCTCCAGGAATCTAAGGCGGCTGCAGAATTGGTCTTTCATGGCGCTCACTCGTTAATCGCCTTGAATGAAAGAGTGCCTAGTGGAAGTGTTAAAATGCACATTTTGAGCAATGAGCTTGCTGCTCAGTCACAGGTCATCGCTTTGACAATCGGCCTCGACCTGCATTATTTTGGAACCACATGGCATGGGCATCATGACCCCTTGCTGCGATCAGTCATAAAGGTTTGTTTTGTTGACGCTTTATCTCATTAAAAGGAGAAAAGTCAATCATGTGAGGTCTGAAAGCCCATGTCATTGGGCTTCATTACAAGGTTGGAGGTAGCCATGGTGCCATTAGCACCATGGCTACCCCCTTACCGCATTCCGGGTCCGGGTTGTCGGAATAGGGATTTACCGGGTCATTCCAACCTTGGAGGACCCGGTAAGTCCCCATTCTGAAAACCATTCCTCATAGGGCTCAATGGGAAGGGGGAAGGAGCTAATAACGGGCCCGCAAATAGCGGGTCCATTATTAGCTCCATGGTCCCTTAGCGGCTCCTGCTAAGGGTGGCTGGTAAAACCAGCCGCCTTAGTGGGACCCTCTAAGGGACCTCAGAATACGGAGGTAAGGGCTTACCGGCACCGGCATCCTTACCGGTGCCGGTAACCCCTTACCTCCAACCTCGTAATGAGGCCCATTGTGTTTCTTTTGTCAAAATGTCATAGCCAACACACACTCACCGAAAGGTTGCATATTGATCAAATCACTATAGCTTGTTTACCATCTGCCTGGTGTATTATAAAGGTCTGATGTCGGAGTCACCACTGACCATGTAATCCTAAAAGGACAGCATTCAGTGGCCGCTGTTGATTTCTTTCTTGATTCTTGCAATACATGTTCATTTACCTTCTTAAATATAGTGGCACAAAAACATTTTGAAAATGACAAAGTTAAAATATATATCGGCACAAATATGGCCTAGACCACCACATCAACACAGCCCCATCATTACCATTTCCCCCAGGTCTGAGCGCATTAGGGCCCTTTTCATGTGAGTTGAGACAGAGGAATGCTTTCATGGGTGGTGTCACAAATCGAGGTTAGACCTGAGAAATATCTCACCCCCATTGCTTTGGATACTTCCAATTGAATGTAGAATCTGTCCTGCCTGCTTGAGTCCAGTGCCATATGCAGAAGGCAGATGAAGGATCAAGTGAAGCAATAACTACACGGAGGACAGTCGGGGAGTGGGGGACAGTTTATATGCTAGCACAAAGCACAGATAGGCCCAGTGTCCATACAGTCTACAGAGTTAACGTGTTTTTCGGACATGCATCAGAAGGGCATCCAGTTCACTCCCCCCTTTGGGATGTGTAGTTCCCCATCTTTCAAGTTGGTGGGAAAACTACAAATCGGCTGATCTTTAACCCGACTCTACTGATCACAGAGGAAGAGCGGTCACAGCATCAAAGCTGCATTTACTAATCTGGCCTCACTTTCCCTATGCTCTTATCTGCCAAACGCCACATCCCACAGTGCAAGACCCAGAATGCGCATCACTTGCTTACTGCAGCCTTTCCAAATCAGATTGAAAAGCTCACTTAATAGCTGCAGGCCCTAAACTGGTATATAAGTATAAACAACATGACGGTTATTATAGTTCAATTAAGCTGTTCACAGTATCTATAACGGTATACCGTTATACCGTTACACCCCTATAACATATTACGTGGGTTATATCCACTGAGCTGGCGAGTGCGCATTTGGCCAAGTGCCTTCAACCTGAAAGACATTACTGAACTGGGTTCCGAATGACGGGGAGAAAGAGTCTCTCAGAAGAGCCGCATCTGATTTACAATGGGACAAGACGATGACCATTTTTCAAAAATATTACCTTAGAAAAAGTAATATGGGTGGCTAAGGCCAACAAAAAATATGAATTTGTTCTGCTAGTGCTCTAGAAAGTGAAACGTTTCATAAGCAAGCAGTCCAGTGTATACCCGATGAAAATCTAGCTGAAGTAAAAGAGGCAGTGGAGTGGGAGGATGTGCTCAAGGGCGAGTTATTCTGCTGAATGGGTTTATCAAAAGCAGTAGAGTCTATTGTGACCCACAGCAAGACGAGGATGCACTAGAAGGGGGATGCTACAAGGTTATGCATGGGCACAAACACAACTGCCAACTGAATGACGGTGCATGGGAGATTACGTGATAGCCCATGTAGGCAAACTGCCAGTGTCTCATCCTGTTTCTGCTCTTAACCATTGAGTACTTTATCGGCCCAAAGGCCATGCTGCTTGCAGAATCAACAATAGTGAAGCTGCAGGCATTTTGATATAAAACTTTCAGTAATGGAACACACCCTGAAAGGTGGGCCGTCTTCAATACAACGTTCGGTTCAATGCAGTTTTTCTAGACAATCTTGAACTTTCAAGTGACATCTCATTTCCAAATTGTTGTGCTGGAGTGATGAAAGTCTAGCATAGCAGGACACGCTGATGTTTAAAAGCAGAATACAGAGAGTTTTTAATAGCAATTTCTGGGATGAGGCAAACACGGTAGCCTCAGCATGGAATGTCTACAAGGGAGCAGTTCATAAAGGGAGATTGGGTCAGCTAGAGAAGGTTATAGGAGTAATAACAGGTTTGCAACTGATCAATATAGATTCAAGCATGGAAGAACTTCATGTGATTGAGGTTTGAAGAAGAATCTCTCACACTGTTAATGAGTCTTATAGCCATCCTCACAATTGAGGTTGAAGAATTGAATGGGATTCAACACTGCGGCCTCGCAGAACAAGGCTGCGGTGTTGAGTGATGCAGGTGCGCAGGAGACGCTGCCCGACTATACTTAGCCCATTTCGTTATGTCCACACATCCGTGCCTATAAGAACTGGGGTACGGACCCTCTGTAGCAAAGCCCTCGCAGGACAAGGCTGTGGTGTAGAGCGACAAAAGTGCGTAGGAGACGCTGCCCAACTATAAGTAGCACACTTCGCTATGTGCATGCATCCGTGCCTATAGGAACCGAGGTACAGACCCTCTGCAGCAAAGCCCTCACAGGACAAGGCCATGTTGTTGAGCGATGCAGGTGTATGGTGGCGATGGGGTTGCGAGGAAGACAGTGAGTGCAGACGACCTCACCCTCCTGTCTGCGGCCGCCAGGTAAGAAGTTACTGGGAGAGTTAGCTTGCTACTTTCCTCGCAACTCCCTGGCCTGGTGCCCCTTCTCACTCTTGCACACGCTTTTACCCCCTGTGACCTGTCCCTCTGCCTCCCTTCCTCACCCCCTGCTCATTGCGCATCCTCCTATCCAAGGCCCCATGCACTACCTTGCATCTTAGGCCACGTACGATATCCTTGGCTGCGTGCGCTCCCTCGCATCCTGGGCTGTGTGTGTCCCATGGCAATCCTAGATTGCGTGCGCCCTCTCCCATTGTAGAATGTGTGTGCTCCCTCGCATCCTAGGCCAAGTGCGTTCCCTTGCAATCCTCGATTGTGTGCGCTCACTCGCATCTTAGGCTGCGCGCGCTCCCTTGCATTCTAGGCCACGTGCTTCCCTCACAGTCCTAAATTGCGTACACTCCCTCGCATCTCTGGGCTGCTCTCTCTCCATTCTGCTGTGCGTGCCCCGCATTCCCAGCAGGCCCTCTCCTAGCCACCTTCCCCTTTCCTAGCCCCCTTCCTTACCCCCGTCCCCTGACCCATTGTGTACTGTTCTTGAGATTTTGTTCTCCACGGTTGTTGGCTGCAGTGCACTCCCTCGCATCTCTGGGCCACTCTCTCTCCGCTCTGCTGTGCATGCCCCGCATTCCCAGTGGGCCCTCTCCTAGCCACCTTCCCCTTTCCTAGCCCCCTTCCCTACCTCCGTTCCCTGACCCATTGTGTACTGTTCTTGAGATTTTGTTCTCTACGGTTGTTGGCTGCAGTGCACTCCCTCGCATCTCTGGCCGCTCTCTCTCCACTCTGCTGTGCATGCCCCGCATTCCCAGCGGGCCCTCTCCTAGCCACCTTCCCCTTTCCTAGCCCCCTTCCCTTCCCCGTCCCCTGACCTATTGTGTACTGTTCTTGAGATTTTGTTCTCCACGGTTGTTGGCTGCAGTGCACTCCCTCGCAACTCTAGGCCGCTCTCTCTCCACTCTGCTGTGCGTGCCCCGCATTCCCAGCCGGCCCTCTCCTAGCCACCTTCCCCTTTCCTAGCCCCCTTCTCTACCCCTGTCCCCTGACCCATTGTGTACTGTTCTTGAGATTTTGTTCTCCACGGTTGTTGGCTGCAGTGCACTCCCTCGCATCTCTGGGCCGCTCTCTCTCCACTCTGCTGTGTGTGCCCCGCATTCCCAGCCGGCCCTCTCCTAGCCACCTTCCCCTTTCCTAGCCCCCTTCACTACCCCCGTCCCCTGACCCATTGTGTACTGTTCTTGAGATTTTGTTCTCAACGGTTGTTGGCTGCAGTGCACTCCCTCGCATCTCTGGGCCGCTCTCTCTCCACTCTGCTGTGCATGCCCCGCATTCCCAGCGGTCCCTCTCCTAGCCACCTTCCCCTTTCCTAGCCCCCTTCCCTTCCCCCTTCCCCTGACCCATTGTGTACTGTTCTTGAGATTTTGTTCTCCACGGTTGTTGGCTGCAGTGCACTCCCTCGCATCTCTGGCCCGCTCTCTCTCCACTCTGCTGTGCTTGCCCCGCATTCCCAGCTGGCCCTCTCCTAGCCACCTTCCCCTTTCCTAGCCCCCTTCTCTACCCCTGTCTCCTGACCCATTGTGTACTGTTCTTGAGATTTTGTTCTCCACGGTTGTTGGCTGCAGTGCACTCCCTCGCATCTCTGGGCCGCTCTCTCTCCACTCTGCTGTGCATGCCCCGCATTCTCAGCGGGCCCTCTCCTAGCCACCTTCCCCTTTCTTAGCCCCCCCTTCCCTTCCCCGTCCCCTGACCCATTGTGTACTGTTCTTGAGATTTTGTCCTCCACGGTTTTTGGCTGCAGTGCACTCCCTCGCATCTCTGGGCCGCTCTCTCTCCACTCTGCTGTGCGTGCCCCGCATTCCCAGCCGGCCCTCTCCTAGCCACCTTCCCCTTTCCTAGCCCCCTTCTCTACCCCTGTCCCCTGACCCATTGTGTACTGTTCTTGAGATTTTGTTCTCCACGGTTGTTGGCTGCAGTGCACTCCCTCGCATCTCTGGGCCGCTCCCTGCCCACTCTGCTGTGTGTGCCCTGCATTCCCAGCGGGCCCTCTCCTAGCCACCTTCCCCTTTCCTAGCCCCCTTCACTACCCCCGTCCCCTGACCCATTGTGTACTGTTCTTGAGATTTTGTTCTCCACGGTTGTTGGCTGCAGTGCACTCCCTCGCATCTCTGGGCCACTCTCTCTCCACTCTGCTGTGCGTGCCGCGCATTCCCAGCCGGCCCTCTCCTAGCCACCTTCCCCTTTCCTAGCCCCCTTCTCTACCCCCTCCCCTGACCCATTGTGTACTGTTCTTGAGATTTTGTTCTCCACGGTTGTTGGCTGCAGTGCACTCCCTCGCATCTCTGGGCCGCTCTCTGTCCACTCTGCTGTGTGTGCCCCGCATTCCCAGCGGGCCCTCTCCTAGCCACCTTCCCCTTTCCTAGCCCCCTTCACTACCCCCGTCCCCTGACCCATTGTGTACTGTTCTTGAGATTTTGTTCTCCACGGTTGTTGGCTGCAGTGCACTCCCTCGCATCTCTGGGTCACTCTCTCTCCACTCTGCTGTGCGTGCCCCGAATTCCCAGCGGGCCCTCTCCTAGCCACCTTCCACTTTCTTAGCCCCCTACCCTACACCGGTCCCCTGCCCTATTGATATGATATGATAGTTTATTTATATAGCGCCTATACACAATGTGTTTCAAAGCGCTTCAAGGCAAAGGAGGGAACAAAGGAAAATACAACCACATTCTTGCAGACCATGAACAGTAAGGATGTGAAATTAACTATCGTACTTGGCCTGACAACATTTCAGATAGTGCAAGAGCTAAGACATAGATAAGGAAGGAAGGGGGAGAGTGGGAAGGAAGTGGAAACAGACAGGTGACTACCGTACTAGGCCTGATGACATTTCTGGTAGAGCCGGAGAAAAACAAAAGCTGAGGGAGAGGGGTGCAGAAAGGGAGGGGAGGAACAAAACAAGTGACTATCATACTAGGCCTGTCGACATTTCAGATAGTGCTGGAGGGGTGGTGGGGAGGAAAAAACAGTAATGGGAGGGTGGAGGAAACAAATGAGGTTGCTATCATATTAGGTGCAGGGACAATTCTGATAGAGTAAGTGCATAGAAGAAAGTAAGGGGAGGAGATAGGAAAAGCAAGAAGGGAAAGGAGGAGAGGACAGAGAGTAGGCAGTCAAAAAGAGTGGAGAAGCAAGAGTGGAGAGCAAATACAATTGCAGAAGTCAATAGTAACACATAATGTTGCAAGCCAGGATACAAGATGAAGATGGGAATAGCATGATTCAGGGCCACCATGAGTACAAGATGCAAAGGAAGTCCAGCATGAGAGATGAGAAAGAGTGACACACCGTGAATGAATGAAGTCCATAAAAGTCAAATCCAGCATTGGCCACAAGACAGTGATGGTGAAGGAAGGCAGCAGGTGGTTGGGGCTTGCTAAGTGGTGAAAAAGAGCAGCAGGCAGGAAGGCACCAGGTGGGCGGGGCTTATGCCAGGTGACCTAGATCCACGTGCACCTGCTCCCCATCTGCAAAGGAAAAGAAGCTGGAGGGCTCCTTAAGTAGGGAAACAGAGCGGCAAGCAGGAAGGCACGGGGTGGGCGTGGCTTGCTAAGTGGTGAAAAAGAGCAGGAAGGCACCAGGTGGGCAGAGGTTGCTAAGTGGTGAAAAAGACCTGCAAGCAGGAAGGCACCAGTTGGGCGGGGCTTGCTAAGTGGTGAAAAAGAGCGGCAGGCAGGAAGGCACCAGGTGGGCGGGGCTTAGGCCAAGTGACCTAAATCCACTTGCACCTGCTCCCCATTCGCAAAGGAAAAGAAGCTGGAAAGCTCCTTCAATAGGGAAACAGAGCGGCAAGCAGGAAGGCACCAGGTGGGCGTGGCTTGCTAAGTGGTGAAAAAGAGCGGGAAGCAGGAAGGCACCAGGTGGGCAGGACTTGCTAAGTGGTGAAAAAGAGCGGCAGGCAGGAAGGAAGGCACCAGGTGGGCGAGGCTTAGGCCAGGTGACATAGATCCACTTGCACCTGCTCCCCATCTGCCGTATTGTGTACTGTTCTTGAGATTTTGTTCTCCACGGTTGTTGGCTGCAGTGCACTCCCTCGCATCACTGGGCCGCTCTCTCTGCACTCGGCTGTGCGTGCACTGCATTCCCAGTGGGCCCTCTCCTAGCCACCTTCCGCTTTCCTAGCCCCCTTCCCTATCCCCGTCCCCTGACCTATTGTGTACTGTTCTTGAGATTTTGTGCTCCACGGTTGTTGGCTGCAGTGCACTCCCTTGCATCTCTGGGCCGCTCTCTCTCCACTCTGCTGTGTGTGCCCCGCATTCCCAGCGGGCCCTCTCCTAGCCACCTTCCCCTTTCCTAGCCCCCTACCCTGCCCCCGTCCCCTGACCTATTGGGTACTGTTCTTGAGATTTTGTTCTCCACGGTTGTTGGCTGCAGTGCACTCCCTCGCATCTCTGGGCCGCTCTCTCTCCACTCTGCTGTGCGTGCCCCGCATGCTCATTCTTTTGCTTCTAGGTTCCTTGGTCGATTGTTCTGTTCTTTGGCCCTTTTTGTTATCCTTGGTTGTTTGCTTACATTGTGCTGCCTGCATCCCTGCTGTGTTCCTCCTTACTTCTAGGTTCCCTAAGTGATTGCTTGGTTCTCTTCATTTCGTTTCTACGTGGTTGCTTGCTTACATTGTGCAGCCTGCATCCCTGCTGTGGTCCTCCTTACTTCTAGGTTCCCTAAGTGATCGCTTGGTTCTCTTCGTTTTGTTTCTACGTGGTTGTTTGCTTACATTGTGCAGCCTGCATCCCTGCTGGGTTCCTCCTTACTTCTAGGTTCCCTAAGTGATCGCTTGGTTCTCTTTGTTTTGTTTCTACGTGGTTGCTTGCTTACATTGTGCTGCCTGCATCCCTGCTGTGTTCCTCCTTACTTCTAGGTTCCCTAAGTGATTGCTTGGTTCTCTTTGTTTTGTTTCTACGTGGTTGTTTGCTTACATTGTACAGCCTGCATCCCTGCTGGGTTCCTCCTTACTTCTAGGTTCCCTAAGTGATCGCTTGGTTCTCTTTGTTTTGTTTCTACGTGGTTGTTTGCTTACATTGAGCAGCCTGCATCCCTGCTGGGTTCCTCCTTACTTCTAGGTTCCCTAAGTGATCGCTTGGTTCTCTTCGTTTTGTTTCTACGTGGTTGTTTGCTTACATTGAGCAGCCTGCATCCCTGCTGGGTTCCTCCTTACTTCTAGGTTCCCTAAGTGATTGCTTGGTTCTCTTCGTTTTGTTTCTACGTGGTTGCTTGCTTACATTGTGCTGCCTGCATCCCTGCTGTGTTCCTCCTTACTTCTAGGTTCCCTAAGTGATTGCTTGGTTCTCTTCGTTTTGTTTCTACGTGGTTGTTTGCTTACATTGTGCAGCCAGCATCCCTGCTGTGTTCCTCCTTACTTCTAGGTTCCCTAAGTGATTGCTTGGTTCTCTTTGTTTTGTTTCTACGTGGTTGTTTGCTTACATTGTGCAGCCAGCATCCCTGCTGTGTTCCTCCTTACTTCTAGGTTCCCTAAGTGATTGCTTGGTTCTCTTGGTTTTGTTTCTACGTGGTTGTTTGCTTACATTGAGCAGCCTGCATCCCTGCTGGGTTCCTCCTTACTTCTATGTTCCCTAAGTGATCGTTTGGTTCTCTTCGTTTTGTTTCTACGTGGTTGTTTGCTTACATTGAGCAGCCTGCATCCCTGCTGGTTTCCTCCTTACTTCTAGGTTCCCTAAGTGATCGCTTGGTTCTCTTTGTTTTGTTTCTACGTGGTTGTTTGCTTACATTGTGCTGCCTGCATCCCTGCTGTGTTCCTCCTTACTTCTAGGTTCCCTAAGTGATCGCTTGGTTCTCTTTGTTTTGTTTCTATGTGGTTGCTTGCTTACATTGTGCAGCCTGCATCCCTGCTGTGTTCCTCATTACTTCTAGGTTCCCTAAGTGATCGCTTGGTTCTCTTTGTTTTGTTTCTACATGGTTCTTTGCTTACATTGTGTTGCCTGCATCCCTGCTGTGTTCCTCCTTACTTCTAGGTTCCCTAAGTGATCACTTGGTTCTCTTTGTTTTGTTTCTACGTGGTTGCTTGCCTACATTGTACTGCCTGCTTCCCTGCTGTGTCCATTCTTACTCCTAGGTTCTGCTGGCAATTGACTTTGTTGATGTGCTGCATCTGATTTTTCTGCCATTTTCTGTCCTCTGTGTGCCCCTCCTCCTGTGTCCCCCCTACCCTAGTGTCCCCCCCGGCTGCCTGCCCCCAAACCCCCACTCCTGCCACTCCTCCACTCTCCCTTCTTACTCCCCTCTCTTCCCTCTGCATCCTCTATGGTGCTCTCTGTCTAACCTATCTTCTCCAACTGCTTTTCTATCGACTGTCCTATCCTTCTCACTAGGTCTGGCAGAAAGAGGTTCAAAGGGATATCCTGGTCTCCAACCCAGGCCTCCCTATCGCTGATACCTACACCTGTGCTTCCTCCAGACAGAACCTTACCAACATCCTCTTTGTCGCTCCCTCTGCAGGCCTATGGACCCCCCCATATGGTCTCTGTTCTCTCTCCTTTTACCTCTTCATCCATTAATGGTGGCACCCAATGGGAGAACCTCCTGGCCCCCTTTCACTCCTCCACAACCATCATTAATGTTTTCCTAAACGGCACGGTCTTGGTCCAAGGCACTCGGGCCAACCTCCTCCTTTTTGATAGACGCTTCCCACGCCTTATCAACTTCTTTCCTCTCCTGCTATCCTCTCTATCCTCTCTATGGCTCCTCTGCCTCTTCCATCCTCTGTCACCTCTACGGGTGCCTCTGCTGCTTCTCCGGCCCCCCTGTTGCCCCCTTCCTCCACCATCCCCATAGCACCCACCTCCTCCTCCTTGGCTACCTTGCCCTCTCCTCCTTCCTCCTCTGCCCATCCTCGGGCGCCTACAACTCTCCCGCAGGGCGTACCTCTGACCTGTACCCCTCCACGGAAGTCCTTCAAAGGGGCAATCTGCTCCACATTGCTACTCTGAACGCTCGCTCAGCTGTCAAGCACTCCTCTGACATCTGCCAGCTTCTGGAAGAACTCGATGTGGATGTACACGGTCTGACCGAGACGTAGTTTACGGCCAGCTCTGTCACAAGCTTTGACACTCCTGATGGCTACAAGATACTCTCCGTGCCTAGGAACCAACCGTCCCATTGGGGGTGTACCTTTGATCTTACTGGAGTGGATGCCTGTTTCTATCATTCCCATGCAGTACTACTCCTCCTTTGAATGCCTGGCCTGCGGGTCCTCTATCTTTCCTGGCCTTTCTCTCACTGTGGGCACTATCTACCGGCCGCCTGGCCAGGTAGCCTCCTTCCTGTCTGAGTGGGCAGAACTCTCCTCCTCCCTCCTCGCCTCTACCTCTCAACGTCACTTGGATGCTTCCTGTCCTTCCGCAGGACTCTTTCGCAACCTCTGCGACTCATCTCTCCTCTCCCTCTCTACCCCTCAGGCCAAGCCAACTCTAGCACTACCACCCACCTTCTCGGTCATCGGACATGTGAAGTGTGTGTCAGTTGAGGCTTTCGCAGCGATTTTCTCTCTTCTTTCTGCACCTTTGGCCGACTCATATTGTGACACAGCCCTATCTAACCTTCATCTTTCTATCTGTGACACTCTTGATGTACTTGCCCCTGTCATGAGGTTCCGCTTGAAGCCCATATCCAAGTGCAACTCTTGGTACGACTCTGACCTCGTCACCCTCAAGCGCAAGTGCATGGTGGCTGAGAGAAAGTGGAGGGCAACAGGTGCACCCTCTGACAAACTAGCCTGCCGCCAGCTCCACAAGCAGTGTAGACTCTCTGTCCTCGCCAAGAAGAGAGCACACATCCAAGTCTGCATCTCTGCGGCATCAAACAACTCAGCTGAAATATGCAAAGAGCTGGCCAATCCGGCTGCAGTCTCTACCTCTCCTGTCCCCTCTCAGGCATTCTGTACGGCCTTAACTTCTCATTTAATCACTAAAACTCAGAACATCCTGCCCACCCTCTCTTCCTCCTCCTCCGCCACTCCTGGCCTTCCTCTGGCTGCCTCCCCTTCTCCCTTCTCTTCCTTTCCCTTGTTCACCCCTGAAGACGTTTCTAGACAAGTCTGATCTATGAAAGTCTCATCAAAACAAGTTCTTACCTGTTCATCCAGAACCATTAAGGAACACATCAACACACTTGCTCCAGCCTTGGTCGATTCTGCAATCACTCTTTTGCCACTGGAAGCTTCCCCTCACCCCTTAAGCACCCCCTTGTGGCCCCCTCCTAAAGAAGCCCTCTGCCGATCCTTCCTCTCCTGCTAACTATCGCCCGATCTCCATCACCCCTTTCCTGGGAAAAGTCTTGGGAAAACTGCCTATCTCCCAGCTTAATCTTCACACTGAATCTGTTGGTTGTCTCCATGACCACCAGTATGGATTCAGAGCGGCCAGAAGCATGGAAACTGCTCTCCCGAACATCTGTGAAAACCTACTCTCTAACCTTGACTCTAACCTTCCTTCTGTACTTATTCTCCTCAATCTTTCTTTTGCCTTTGATATGGTCAACCATGCCAACCTGCTCAATCGCCTCTGATAACCTGGGTATCACTGATCAGGCCCTGGCCTGGCTGACCTCCTTTCTCACTGATCAACCCTCTCAGGTCCAGCTGGGGTCCTTCCTCTCTTCTATCTCTCTCTACTTGTGGTGTTCCTCAGGGGTCTAACATATCTCCCTGGCTGTTCACCCAATACCTGGCACCTCTTGGCCACCGCATTGCTGCTCTCTGCTCCATCTTTCAGTGTTATGTGGATGACACCCAGCTCTCTTTAAGGCTCCCCTCGGCCGCCACTACTCCTTCTCTCATTCCAGACTGTCTGTCTGCAATTCAGGAGTGGTGTGCCGTCATTTATCTCTACCTTAATGCCAGTAAGACGGAGATCCTCCTCATCGGAACACCAGTTCCCCCCTTTCCTCGCTCTCTCTGGCCACCCACCCTCAGCCTTCTTCCTGCTCCTACCTGTGAGGCTATGAACCTTAGGGTCATCTACGACTTCTCCCTCTCCTTCTCTCCTCACAACTCCGACATCTCTAAGAAGTCAAACTATCAGCTGCAGCTCCTCAGAGGTGTTCTTCCTTTCCTCACTTTCCCCCAGAAGCTCACTGTTTCCAGAGCTCTGGTCCTCTCTAGGCTGGACTATTGCAACAGCCTCTTTCTAAATCTTCCGGCCTCTACTCTCCGTCCTCTACAACTTATCCAGAACAGGACTGTGAGACTTGTCCTTGACCTCAAGCCCAGGGATCGTATCTCTCCAGCTCTGACATCTCTTCATTGGCTCCCCTTGGCTGCAAGGATCAACTTCAAGACTCTCTGCATTGTCCGCAAGACTTTCAGGAGCCTAGGACCACTCTACCTACAACATTCTCTTCCAAAACATCTTTCTTCTCGAGCTCTCTGCTCATCCACCCCCATCTCTCTTATAGTCAGACACTTCTCCAAGCAGAGAGTTGGGGCCAGATCTATCTCCTCGGCTGGGGCCTCCCTCTGGAACATCCTCCCTGCCTCTCGCAAACTTGAGCAGAACCACCTCCGGTTCCAGAAGCAACTCAAGACCTTTCTTTTCGCTTCCGCTTTCTCTCTTCCTCTCCCCTTCTGATGCACCTGACTGTAATACGCACTGGTCACCTGGTCACCCCCTGAACTCGGGACCATAATCCTGCATGTGCAGTTGCTCTCGCACTGCCTCCGGGCTCCCCAGCACTTAAGGGTCTTTATCTGCAACCCTACAGTCCCTTCTCTCTGCACTTATGAGCCACCCGCTGGCTGCACCCTTGAGTTAACTGCACTTCCCCCTTCCCCTCCCCCCCTGGCACTTTTCCCAACCCCCCTGCACTAGTGTAAAGGCGCATTATAAATGCCACATCATGTCATATCATACAAACCAATAGAAAAGCATCCAGTGGTGGTCAAGTAGATGGAAACTGCACACTGGACCCTCAGCGAGACCCCTTGTGCATCAAATCAAAAGTCTGCAAAAGCCCAGACCTCAGCAGGTGGGCTCAGTGCAGTCCTTGGGTAAAAATCCCTGAATGGTCGAGAGGCTCTGCAACATTCTTCCTACAAAAGATGATCTGACTACACTGACCCAACTGATCAATGTCCTTTCACCCGGAATGCTCTTCCCAAATTCTAGACTCAAATTACCCTTCTTCCTACGAGAGATGATCTGACTACACTGACCCAACTGATCAATGTCCTTTCACCCGGAATGCTCTTCCCAAATTCTAGACTCAAATTACCCTTCTTCCTACAGGAGAAGATCTGACCACACTGACCCAACTGAGCAATGTCCTTTCACCTGGAATGCTCTTCTCAAATTCTAGACTCAAATTACCCTTCTTCCTACGAGAGATAATCTGACTACACTGACCCAACTGATCAACGTCCTTTCACCTGGAATGCTCTTCCCAAATTCTAGACTCAAATTACCCTTCTTCCTACAAAAGATGATCTGACTACACTGACCCAACTGATCAATGTCTTTTCACCCAGAATGCTCTTCCCAAATTCTAGACTCAAATTACCCTTCTTCCTACAAAAGATGATTTGACTACACTGACCCAACTGATCAATGTCCTTTCACCCGGAATGCTCTTCCCAAATTCTAGACTCAAATTACCCTTCTTCCTACGAGAGATGATCTGACTACACTGACCCAACTGATCAATGTCCTTTCACCCGGAATGCTCTTCCCAAATTCTAGACTCAAATTACCCTTCTTCCTACGAGAGATGATCTGACTACACTGTCCCAACTGATCAATGTCCTTTCACCTGGAATGCTCTTCCAAAATTCTAGACTCAAATTACCCTTCTTTCTACAGGAGAAGATCTGACTACACTGACCCAACTGATCAATGTCCTTTCACCCGGAATGCTCTTCCCAAATTCTAGACTCAAATTACCCTTCTTCCTACGAGAGATGATCTGACTACACTGACCCAACTGATCAATGTCCTTTCACCCGGAATGCTCTTCCAAAATTCTAGACTCAAATTACCCTTCTTTCTACAGGAGAAGATCTGACTACACTGACCCAACTGATCAATGTCCTTTCACCTGGAATGCTCTTCCCAAATTCTAGACTCAAATTACCCTTCTTCCTACGAGAGATGATCTGACTACACTGACCCAACTGATCAATGTCCTTTCACCTGGAATGCTCTTCCCAAATTGTAGACTCAAATTACCCTTCTTCCTACAGGAGAAGATCTGATCAAACTGACCCAACTGATCAATGTCCTTTCATCCGGAATGCTCTTCCCAAATTCTAGACTCAAATTATCCTTCTTCCTACAGGAGAAGATCTAACCACACTGACCCAACTGATCAATGTCCTTTCACCCGGAATGCTCTTCCCAAATTCTAGACTCAAATTACCATTCTTCCTACAGGAGAAGATCTAACCACACTGACCCAACTGATCAATGTCCTTTCACCCGGAATGCTCTTCCCAAATTCTAGACTCAAATTACCCTTCTTCCTACGAGAGATGATCTGACTACACTGACCCAACTGATCAATGTCCTTTCACCCGGAATGCTCTTCCCAAATTCTAGACTCAAATTACCCTTCTTCCTACGAGAGATAATCTGACTACACTGACCCAACTGATCAATGTCCTTTCACCTGGAATGCTCTTCCAAAATTCTAGACTCAAATTACCCTTCTTTCTACAGGAGAAAATCTGACCACACTGACCCAACTGATCAATGTCCTTTCACACGGAATGCTCTTCCCAAATTCTAGACTCAAATTACCCTTCTTCCTACGAGAGATGATCTGACTACACTGACCCAACTGATCAATGTCCTTTCACCTGGAATGCTCTTCCCAAATTCTAGACTCAAATTACCCTTCTTCCTACGAGAGATGATCTGACTACACTGACCCAACTGATCAATGTCCTTTCACCCGGAATGCTCTTCCCAAATTCTAGACTCAAATTACCCTTCTTCCTATGAGAGATGATCTGACCACACTGACCCAACTGATCAATGTCCTTTCACCTGTAATGCTCTTCCAAAATTCTAGACTCAAATTACCCTTCTTTCTACAGGAGAAGATCTGACTACACTGACCCAACTGATCAATGTCCTTTCACCCGGAATGCTCTTCCCAAATTCTAGACTCAAATTACCCTTCTTCCTACGAGAGATGATCTGACTACACTGACCCAACTGATCAATGTCCTTTCACCCGGAATGCTCTTCCAAAATTCTAGACTCAAATTACCCTTCTTTCTACAGGAGAAGATCTGACTACACTGACCCAACTGATCAATAACCTTTCACCTGGAATGCTCTTCCCAAATTCTAGACTCAAATTACCCTTCTTCCTACAGGAGAAGATCTGACCACACTGGCCCAACTGATCAATGTCCTTTGACCCAGAATGCTCTTCTCAAATTCTAGATTCAAATTACCATTCTTCCTACAGGAGAAGATCTGACTACACTGGCCCAACTGATCAATGTCCTTTGACCCGGAATGCTCTTCCCAAATTCTAGACTCAAATTACCATTCTTCCTACAGGAGAAGATCTGACCACACTGACCCAACTGATCAATGTCCTTTCACCTGGAATGCTCTTCCAAAATTCTAGATTCAAATCACCCTTCTTCCTACAGGAGAAGATCTGACCACACTGGCCCAACTGATCAATGTCCTTTGACCCGGAATGCTCTTCCCAAATTCTAGACTCAAATTACCATTCCTCCTACAGGAGAAGATCTGACCACACTGACCCAACTGATCAATGTCCTTTCACCTGGAATGCTCTTCCCAAATTCTAGACTCAAATTGCCATTTAAAAAACCTTTAGACGCAGCAGGGCTGCTTCCCTCTCCCCTCCCACTGAGTCAGACTTCCTACCCCCTACAGCCTACGCAAAATTGCACTAATCCAACATTGTGGCGTGGCTTTCTAAACAGATCAGCGAGTGTATGTTCATGGTCAGTGGTTTCGTGAACATGTTTTATTGTGAAAGGGAACAGGTCCACAGTGTGCACAGGACAACCGCCTGCTAATTCCTCAAAGGAAGGGCAATATCAGAGCGGACAGACAATTTGCGGAAATCTCATGCCGCCTCTAGAATAAACTCTCAAGACTTGCCTCAAATCTGATGCCTTTGAGAGCAAAATCGCCCCCCTTCCCGACACACACACTCACACACACATCCCTGGGCACATCAATGACGTGCCACCAATCTCCTTTTTCACACACTATGCTTTGAAGACAGTTTCCTCTGGAACGCACCCCTCTGTACACTCTAGAACCCCACTTTCTACATATGGAAATGACAACTTCTTTTGCCCAATTTAATTTTCGCTTAACCTGCTTTGTGATCATGGGTGTGCAGAAATGAGTGTTCACCTCAAAGGTTGATCAGCATTTGCCTATGGAATATCATGAAGCGCTACCTATTTCTACAATGTAGAAGTTTTCAGATTTGTACTAGCTTAAAAATGGAGCTAAGATTGATATGTTGACTTCCATAGGTATAATTTGCTATTCAAACCATGCCAAAGAAAAGAGCCTTCTAAATGTATCTGATCTGAGTACAGCCATAGTTTACCACTAAGGGCGTGTGTCTTCGTCTTTAATTAAATAGAACATCATTGTAAGCCCTGCCCACCCCTGTACTCAAGCTAAATCGAATTTCAGCAATACATTTACTCAGACCAGTTCTGAGTGGTCTGTGACAACGTTGTTCTTCCTGTATGTAAAGGTTAGTTACAAATGACTGCCGGCACATGTTTCGGGCAATCGCGCTTCCTCAGCGACGTGCAATACATAACTTAATACATGTAAATGGTACAGACACAATTTACACTAATGCTGTATGGCAGTGGCGTCTGTCATAAAACATGACTTTATGTTGCTTGATTTTTGTTGCATCTCATGAAATGGGTTTCCTTGCTGATAACAGTATTTACTTTGTCAACATATAATATCCTATAAATATCCTCTGTCCTCTGGTATCGCCTTGTTGGATCCTCCTTGTAAGTGTTTGTTGGTTCATAGTCTTCTCGGGAGGATAGCTCAGGGGCGACGTGCTCGCCTGGGTAAGACGGCGCGGAGCACCACAGGTCCGATCCCCGGGTGCGTGCTTAGAAACCTCTGGGTATTAAGCGCGTTATAACTAGTCTGGAGGCACACGCACCCTTTTGCTTGCTTGGCCTGTCTGTTTGGAGGTGTCTGTCTGTCACTGCATGTGCGCTGGTATATTAATCTGATATATAGCATATATTTTTGCAGAGAAACAGAGCCCAGCCGCAGGGCGGAATTTAAAGACCTGCTGCTGTGGCCTCCTTAAGACCCCACATCTCAGGAAGAGGGATGGTCGCGGCCCCTACCCAGCTATGCACCACTTTAGATCTGCACCCCTTCACACCCCGCAGGTAATCATGGGTGCCTTAGACCCACCCCACCACCCCCCATCCAAGCAGAGGACATGGCTTCACACCCTAGATCCTGTCCATGCCTGAGAAAAACCTTCATTCATTCAGCTTCCTTGAGCATGGCCCCTGCGTTCTTACCATTCTCGGGCTATTGAAGGGGGAAAACGAGGGGGCGAAGGGGTCCCTCTTGGCTTCGCTCTCTGGATCCAGCAGCGGCTGCTCTGGGAGGGAGCTCTCGGAGATCTCCTGGTAGGTCGGGCTCCCACCTGATGTGCTGCGGGAGTCCCCTTCTTTCACCTCATTGTGTCGGGGGGTTCTGCTCTTGCGCAGTAGGAAGCAGTCACAGAGTCCGGCGGGCATGTTGGGGCAAGTGGCGGGCAAGAGCCTTCAGAGGCGGTGGAAGCCCATCAGAGGGGGGGCACTGCTGCATCCTGCAAGAAGACAAGGGTTCTTTGGCTGGGTTTCTGGGACGAGCGCCAAGAGAGAGAAAGAGGACCAAGGATTGAAAGTAGCGTTGAAGCAAACCAAGGAACAGGTGCAGTGGGAGCTAAAGGGATGAAAGGGTTGATGGAGTGATGATCAGGGCCAAACGATGAAAAGAGGAAGGAGCATGGGTAGAGAGTAACGGTAGGGTTGGAAAGGACTCTGACAGGGCGCCTGCAAGAAGGGACAACATTAAACTTCTTCACACATCACAGGAGGATGGCACGGATCTTGTGACAGACGCATTTCAGAGTGAGGACGGCCTAGGCCCTAACTTCCTGTCTAGTAGAGGAAAGCACCAGGTGTCTGTCCTTCATGGCCCAGCCTTTGACCGTCTACTGTCCCAAGCCAGGGAAGGGAGCCTGCTGCAGAGCCAGGACCTGCTGCCGCCGGCGACCTGTGTGGATCAAACACCACATGGAGCCTTAGCTTCAAGGGGAGGACCCAGCAGATCCACACTAGGGACCAGAGCAAGAGGCCACCTCTCCAGTCCAGGGGACAGGTGACTACATAGCTGGCATGAACACACACGCCTCCGCGCCCCCACAGGTAAAGTAACCTTCACGTCCAGGCCTGTCGACACTGTCAGATGACGGCACATCAGGCTGTCCTTCAAGATCTTCCCAGTGGGGCTCAAGGAAGTTGGAACATGCCACGGCTACTGCACAGTGATTCTAGAGGCTTGAGTATAGGGCCAAGAACCACCTTGCTGTGCCTACACACCCCGGTGTACACTACCACCTGAGCTGAACTCCCGAGTGTGAGGGCGAGGCTGTTACCCTCGAACCCAAGTATCTGCAAAGAGGGCAGGTGTCCTAATGCGCCCGTCAAATGCTGTGTACCACGGAGCGCAACACCAATGAAGACAATGCTGCCCTGTTACGCCCTAGAGAGCGTGTTCAGTCACCAGTCACAGACCCTAAAGATCTGGTGACAGGAGTCACCACTGGAGGAGAGAGCAGCTTTCTGGAAGTGGGGGAGATACAGCCCCCCTCCGACTTCATTGCCCATAGTAATGAACTGCCATCAGAATAAGGCCGGCATGAGCCATTTGCTGCCACTGAGACCATGAACTGTTCATTCCTGAGAGCGGGATCTGGGGAGATGTCCAAGTCAAGCGTGGAGAGGAGGAAGGCCCACTAGGTGCACATGTGCCACGCCCTGCCGCGCATGGCCACTGTTCCCCTGGGCTGATGAGACGCTGGTTCCACCAGGACCAGAAGGAGCGCATCTGTCACTTTGGCTGTTGCAGGTGTTATAGGCGATTAGATGAGCCAACGCTGACTTAAGTTAAGCACAGATGCTTCTCGCAAGCGATGGCCATGGCCTCTGGACTCCACATTTCTGGGCAGAAAGCATGAGCTGTCCCCTGCCCACTTTATCAGCAACCTGGACTGGTGAGTAACCCGGGCCACTCACCGCCTCCTCCCTTTTAAGCCCTGGCCCCATATGTCCCATACATGAGTATCTTGTAAGGACCATGGCAAGGTTTTGTTTCTGGATCTGGTCTTCTCAAAAGATTACAATGATTTGAATATGGCTGTGAGTCTTAGGATAAAGAGTTGTGACTCTGTTTACACCCCCTGCTTCAGACCCTGCAGTGCCTCTCTGTCTCCGTTGTTCTGAGAATAGCCCAGAAGGAACTCTATGGTGTAGGTCCTCCATTTCTAAACTACTGCCCCACACAGCTTTCTTATGTTTTTGATCTTATGCCCTCAATATTCATGTACTTCTCAAGGAAGCATAAAAGCAGTCTCTCCTTTTTTATGTTGTCCCTTACAGTGTGGAATTCCATTTCACTGGGACAGTCTCAGTCATCTTAGGCTTTACAAATCAATTACAACCTGGCTCTTTGTCTACATCCTAGTGGCAAGGAGTTGTTGGAGACAATGGATGCATTAGAAATCTGCACAATATTACCCATATCAATGAAGGTAGAGATGAAGAGTACCAATGGACGAGGGTAGAGATGAAGAGTGCCAGGTGACTCGGGTGGCGATGAAGTGGACCAACGAATGAGGCTGGAGATGAAAAGGACCAGGAACCGAGAGTGGAGATGAAGAAGACCAATGAAGGGGGGTTGAGATGAAAAGGACCAGGAACCGAGAGTAAAGATCAAGAAGACCAAGGTACGAGGGTGGACGTGAAGAGGACCAAGGTACGAGGGTGGACGTGAAGAGGACCAAGGTACGAGGGTGGAGATGAAGAGGACCAAGTTA
This sequence comes from Ambystoma mexicanum, assembly GCF_040938575.1. Taxonomy (NCBI): domain Eukaryota; kingdom Metazoa; phylum Chordata; class Amphibia; order Caudata; family Ambystomatidae; genus Ambystoma; species Ambystoma mexicanum. The sequence continues at coordinate 1,280,767,995 of NC_090926.1, read as the reverse complement.
CGAGGGTGGAGATGAAGAGGACCAAGGGTAGACGGTGGCGATGAAGAGGAACAAGGAGCATGTGAAAGGGTGAAGATGGCCAAGGAATGAGCATGAAATGAAGAGGAACAAGATATGAGGATAATGATGAAGAGAACAAAGGGACAAGGTTAGAGGTTAACAAGACCAAGGAATGAGGACTTAGATGAAAATGACCAAGGGACAAAGGTAGAGACGAAGAGGGTCAATGTTAGAGATGAAGTGGAACAGGGGAAGAGATTAAGAGGACCAAGGAACAAGGTGGCAAGATATGAGGATAGAGCTGAAGAGTACCAACGGACGAGGGTGGACCTGAAGAGGACCAAGGAACAAGGGTTGAGAAGAAGTGGAACAAAGAACGAGGGGAGAGATAAAGAGGACCAAAGAACAAGGGTATAGATGATGAGGACAAAGGTCAAGAGAGTAATGTTCATGAGATTAAAAGGCCTACAGGACATTACTTGTCCCTGCAATTACCTAGCCATCATCCACTCCTGATGTCGACTGCATATATCAAATGTAACCCCTCCAAGACTGAATTTGTCCTCTGATATAGGTCTCTGGAGGCTAGCTCAGGTGCAACACGCTCGCCTTGCAAGCAAGACAATGCAGAGCAGCACAGGTTTGATCCCTGGGTCTGCGCTTAGAAACCTATTATATTAAGCGCGTTAGAAATAACCCATTATAAATTATTATCATAAATCAAGCCCAACAACTCATACAACAATGGCTCAATGATATGTGCCTAGAATGAGTTGATCTGCCAGTCTCTGATTCTGCAAAATGTTTAAGCTTCCCCATCGACAGCAGCCTGTCATTCCAGAGAAACATAGCCAGAAAAGCCCAAATGGCCTTCCTTCAAATCTCCACCCTTTGCAAAATCAAACCGTTCATTCAGCCACAGGACATCCTGACCACAGTGCAGGCCATTGTGATCTCGCACATCGATGGGGGGAATCGCCCTCCTGACCAAGCTGCTCAAATTGCTCATCAAAAAGCAGCCCAACACGCTTGAGCACGCTTTAGTATGGGTCTGCAGAGACTAGACCAAATCACCCCCGTCATACGCAAACTACGCTGGCTTCTTCTCTAGGCCATGACACCGTTCAAGACGACATGCATCATCTACAAATCTGTCACGAGTACCACACCCGCATACCTGGTGGCTACGCTCCACAAATCTTGGGGCACACGCTCCTAGCACAGCAAAGCGATCAACTGGCTCGAATCACAACTCGCCCACAAAGAGAGGAGCCGTAAACAGTCCTTCTCTTGTCGATCCCAGTATCAACTTGTAATTCCCCCACAATTCATCAGTTACGTGAATCTCTCAAAACTTGGCTTTTTCTACAATGCCTGGATTAATTCTGATGGACGCACAAATTGACTCACAGATCGTATCAACTAACAGTACTGAGCTACTGATAAAAGACACCAGCCCAAACACTAGTTACTCACACCTTGTACAGTGCTCTGCTGCTCGCGAGCTAAGGGCCTCATCATGAGTTGAGGGGTAGCACTTAAATGCAGGGGTAATGGTGTTACTGCTGCATTTAAGGGACCTCCCAATCACGAAAAATCTTGAAAAATTGCCATTTTCGGCGCAATAACTGTCGGCAGTATTACCACATGGTAATTGCACTGAAAATTCCCCATTGGGTCGAATGGACCGATTGGGGAATGGGGAGTAACAGTTTGCGCCAAACTGTGATCCGGCAGTAATACTGCCAGACGGGTGGGTGCTAACGCAAATACAGTTGGGCTGTATCCCAAATGAGATACCGCCAAACTCGTGATCAGGCCCTAAGTCTGCTCTTTAAACAATATAAAAATACAAAGAGATGCAGGGGATCCAAGGAACAAGGCTTGCATTGAAGAGGATCAAGCAACACGGGTACAGGTCAAGGGACAAGGTTGGAGATAAACTAGACAAAGGGATGAGGATGGAAATGATGTGATATGGCATTTATAACGCGCCTATACACAAGTGTTTGAAGAGGACACAGGAACGAGGGTAGAGATGAAGACGACCAATGGATGAGGCTTCAGATGAAATGAAACAAGGGAAGAGAGGAAGAGGACCAAAGAATGAGGGAAAAGATGAAGGTGACCAGGGAGGTGGAGATGAAGTGGATCAAGGGATGAGGGTGGAGGTGAAGTGGACCAAGCAATGAGTAATTGTAATTGGTTATTTATAACGCACTAATACCCAGGGGATCAAACCTGTGTTGCTCGGCGTCGTCTTGCTTCCAAGGCGAGCACGTTGCCCCTGAACTATCCTCCCGAGACAAGTGTAAAGATCAAGAGTAGCAAGGAATAAGGGTTGCAATGAAGAGGACCACAGAACAAGGGTAGAGATGAAGAGAACTAAGGAACAAGGGTGGAGATGAAGTGAAACAAGGAACAAGACAAGAGAAGGAGAGGACCGACGGACAAGTGAAGAGATGAAGAGGGCCGACGGACGAGGAAAGAGATGAAGAGGACCACGGAACATGTGTTAAGATGAAGAGAAACATGGAATGGCGGTAGAGATGAACATGACCAAGGTACGAGGGTGGAGATGAAGAGGACTAAGAAACGTGCTTAGAGTTAAAGAGGACCCAGGGACGAGGGTGGAGATGAACAGGTGAAGTGATAAAGTGGACAAAGGAGCAAGGGGTGAAATTAAGAAGACAAGGAGGTGGAGATGAAGTGGACCAAGAGAGGAGGTTGGAGATGAAGAGGACCAAGGAATGAGCGAAGAGATAAACTGGACTAAGGATTGAGGATAGAGATGAAGAAGACCAATGAACACGGGAAGAGATGAAATGGACTACGGAAAGAGGGGGGAGATGAAAAGGACCAAGGAACGAGGGAACAGAGGAACAGGATCAAGGAGCATGGGCTGAGGTGAAGAGGGCCAAGGAATGAGGGGCATATGGGCACTCGACCAAGGAATGAGGGTAAGGATAACCAGGACCAAAGAACACAGGTAGAGATGAGCCGGCCCAAGGAACGAGGGAACAGAGGAACAAGATCAAGGAACATGGGCTAAGGTGAAGAGGGCCAAGGAATGAGGGGCATAGGGCCACTCGACCAAGGAATGAGCGTAAGGATAACCAGGACCAAAGAACACGGATAGAGATGAGCCGGCCCAAGGAACGAGGGAACAGAGGAACAGGATCAAGGAGCATGGGCTGAGGTGAAGAGGGCCAAGGAATGAGGGGCATAGGGGCACTCGACCAAGGAATGAGGGTAAGGATAACCAGGACCAAATAACACGGGTAGAGATGAGCCGGCACAAGGAACGAGGGAACAGAGGAACAGGATCAAGGAGCATGGGCTGAGATGAAGAGGGCCAAGGAATGAGGGGCATAGGGGCACTTGACCAAGGAATGAGGGTAAGGATAACCAGGACCAAAGAACACAGGAAGAGATGAGCCGGCCCAAGGAACGAGGGAACAGAGGAACAGGATCAAGGACATGGGCTGAGGTGAAGAGGGCCAAGGAATGAGGGGCATAGGGGCACTCGACCAAGGAATGAGGGTAAGGATAACCAGGACCAAAGAACATGGGTAGAGATGAGCCGCCCCAAGGAACGAGGGAAAAGAGGAACAGGATCAAGGAGCATGGGCTGAGGTGAAGCGGGCCAAGGAATGAGGGGCATAGGGGCACTCGACCAAGGAATGAGGGTAAGGATAACCAGGACCAAAGAACACGCGTAGAGATGAGCCGGCTCAAGGAACGAGGGAACAGAGGAACAGGATCAAGGAACATGGGCTGAGGTGAAGAGGGCCAAGGAATGAGGGGCATGGGGCACTCGACCAAGGAATGAGCGTAAGGATAACCAGGACCAAAGAACACGGGTAGAGATGAGTCGGCCCAAGGAACGAGGGAACAGAGGAACAGTATCAAGGAGCATGGGCTGAGGTGAAGAGGGCCAAGGAATGAGGGGCATAGGGGCACTCGACCAAGGAATGAGGGTGAGGATAACCAGGACCAAAGAACACGGGTAGAGATGAGCCGGCCCAAGGAACGAGGGAACAGAGGAACAGGATCAAGGAGCATGGGCTGAGGTGAAGAGGGCCAAGGAATGAGGGGCATAGGGCACTCGACCAAGGAATACGGGTAAGGATAACCAGGACCAAAGAACACAGGTAGAGATGAGCCGGCCCAAGGAACGAGGGAACAGAGGAACAGGATCAAGGAGCATGGGCTGAGGTGAAGAGGGCCAAGGAATGAGGGGCATAGGGGCACTCGACCAAGGAATGAGGGTAAGTATAACCAGGACCAAAGAACACGGGTAGAGATGAGCCGGCACAAGGAACGAGGGAACAGAGGAACAGGATCAAGGAGCATGGGCTGAGGTGAAGAGGGCCAAGGAATGAGGGGCATAGGGCACTCGACCAAGGAATGAGGGTAAGGATAACCAGGACCAAAGAACACGGGTAGAGATGAGCCGACCCAAGGAATGAGGGAACAGAGGAACAGGATCCAGGAGCATGGGCTGAGGTGAAGAGGGCCAAGGAATGAGGGGCATAGGGCACTCGACTAAGGAATGAGGGTAAGGATAACCAGGACCAAAGAACACGGGTAGAGATGAGACGGCCCAAGGAACGAGGGAACAGAGGAACAGGATCAAGGAGCATGGGCTGAGGTGAAGAGGGCCAAGGAATGAGGGGCATATGAGCACTCGACCAAGGAATGAGGGTAAGGATAACCAGGACCAAAGAACATGGGTAGAGATGAGCCGCCCCAAGGAACAAGGGAAAAGAGGAACAGGATCAAGGAGCATGGGCTGAGGTGAAGAGGGCCAAGGAATGAGGGGCATAGGGCACTTGACCAAGGAATGAGGGTAAGGATAACCAGGACCAAAGAACACGGGTAGAGATGAGCCGACCCAAGGAACGAGGGAACAGAGGAACAGGATCAAGGAGCATGGGCTGAGGTGAAGAGGGCCAAGGAATGAGGGGCATAGGGCACTCGACCAAGGAATGAGGGTAAGGATAACCAGGACCAAAGAACACGGGTAGAGATGAGACGGCCCAAGGAACGAGGGAACAGAGGAACAGGATCAAGGAGCATGGGCTGAGGTGAAGAGGGCCAAGTAATGAAGGGCATAGGGGCACTCGACCAAGGAATGAGGGTAAGGATAACCAGGACCAAAGAACACGGGTAGAGATGAGCCGGCCCAAGGAACGAGGGAACAGAGGAACAGGATCAAGGAGCATGGGCTGAGGTGAAGAGGGCCAAGGAATGAGGGGCATATGGGCACTCGACCAAGGAATGAGGGTAAGGATAACCAGGACCAAAGAACACAGGTAGAGATGAGCCGGCCCAAGGAACGAGGGAACAGAGGAACAAGATCAAGGAACATGGGCTGAGTTGAAGAGGGCCAAGGAATGAGGGGCATAGGGCCACTCGACCAAGGAATGAGCGTAAAGATAACCAGGACCAAAGAACACGGATAGAGATGAGCCGGCCCAAGGAACGAGGGAACAGAGGAACAGGATCAAGGAGCATGGGCTGAGGTGAAGAGGGCCAAGGAATGAGGGGCATAGGGGCACTCGACCAAGGAATGAGGGTAAGGATAACCAGGACAAAAGAACACGGGTAGAGATGAGAAGGAACGAGGGAACAGAGGAACAGGATCAAGGAGCATGGGCTGAGATGAAGAGGGCCAAGGAATGAGGGGCATAGGGGCACTCGACCAAGGAATGAGGGTAAGGATAACCAGGACCAAAGAACATGGGTAGAGATGAGCCGCCCCAAGGAACGAGGGAAAAGAGGAACAGGATCAAGGAGCATGGGCTGAGGTGAAGAGGGCCAAGGAATGAGGGGCATAGGGGCACTCGACCAAGGAATGAGGGTAAGGATAACCAGGACCAAAGAACACAGGAAGAGATGAGCCGGCCCAAGGAACGAGGGAACAGAGGAACAGGATCAATGACATGGGCTGAGGTGAAGAGGGCCAAGGAATGAGGGGCATAGGGGCACTCGACCAAGGAATGAGGGTAAGGATAACTAGGACCAAAGAACATGGGTAGAGATGAGCCGCCCCAAGGAACGAGGGAAAAGAGGAACAGGGTCAAGGAACATGGGCTGAGGTGAAGAGGGCCAAGGAATGAGGGGCATAGGGCCACTCGACCAAGGAATGAGCATAAAGATAACCAGGACCAAAGAACACGGATAGAGATGAGCTGGCCCAAGGAACGAGGGAACAGAGGAACAGGATCAAGGAGCATGGGCTGAGGTGAAGAGGGCCAAGGAATGAGGGGCATAGGGGCACTCGACCAAGGAATGAGGGTAAGGATAACCAGGACCAAAGAACACGGGTAGAGATGAGCCGGCACAAGGAACGAGGGAACAGAGGAACAGGATCAAGGAGCATGGGCTGAGATGAAGAGGGCCAAGGAATGAGGGCCATAGGGGCACTCGACCAAGGAATGAGGGTAAGGATAACCAGGACCAAAAAACATGGGTAGAGATGAGCCGCCCCACGGAACGAGGGAAAAGAGGAACAGGATCAAGGAGCATGGGCTGAGGTGAAGAGGGCCAATGGAATGAGGGGCATAGGGGCACTCGACCAAGGAATGAGGGTAAGGATAACCAGGACCAAAGAACACAGGAAGAGATGAGCCGGCCCAAGGAACGAGGGAACAGAGGAACAGGATCAAGGAGCATGGGCTGAGGTGAAGAGGGCCAAGGAATGAGGGGCATAGGGGCACTCGACCAAGGAATGAGGGTAAGGATAACCAGGACCAAAGAACATGGGTAGAGATGAGCCGCCCCAAGGAACGAGGGAAAAGAGGAACAGGATCAAGGAGCATGGGCTGAGGTGAAGAGGGCTAAGGAATGAGGGGCATAGGGGCACTCGACCAAGGAATGAGGGTAAGAATAACCAGGACCGAAGAACACGGGTAGAGATGCGCCGGCCCAAGGAACGAGGGAACAGAGGAACAGGATCAAGGAACATGGGCTGAGGTGAAGAGGGCCAAGGAATGAGGGGCATGGGGCACTCGACCAAGGAATGAGCGTAAGGATAACCAGGACCAAAGAACACGGGTAGAGATGAGCCGGCCCAAGGAACGAGGGAACAGAGGAACAGGATCAAGGAGCATGGGCTGAGGTGAAGAGGGCCAAGGAATGAGGGGCACTGGGGCACTCGACCAAGGAATGAGGGTAAGGATAACCAGGACAAAAGAACATGGGTAGAGATGAGCCGCCCCAAGGAACGAGGGAAAAGAGGAACAGGATCAAGGAGCATGGGCTGAGGTGAAGAGGGCCAAGGAATGAGGGGCATAGGGCACTCGACCAAGGAATGAGGGTAAGGATAACCAGGACCAAAGAACACGAGTAGAGATGAGCCGACCCAAGGAATGAGGGAACAGAGGAACAGGATCCAGGAGCATGGGCTGAGGTGAAGAGGGCCAAGGAATGAGGGGCATAGGGCACTCGACTAAGGAATGAGGGTAAGGATAACCAGGACCAAAGAACACAGGTAGAGATGAGACGGCCCAAGGAACGAGGGAACAGAGGAACAGGATCAAGGAGCATGGGCTGAGGTGAAGAGGGCCAAGTAATGAAGGGCATAGGGGCACTCGACCAAGGAATGAGGGTAAGGATAACCAGGACCAAAGAACACGGGTAGAGATGAGCCGGCCCAAGGAACGAGGGAACAGAGGAACAGGATCAAGGAGCATGGGCTGAGGTGAAGAGGGCCAAGGAATGAGGGGCATATGGGCACGCGACCAAGGAATGAGGGTAAGGATAACCAGGACCAAAGAACACAGGTAGAGATGAGCGGGCCCAAGGAACGAGGGAACAGAGGAACAAGATCAAGGAACATGGGCTGAGGTGAAGAGGGCCAAGGAATGAGGGGCATAGGGGCACTCGACCAAGGAATGAGCGTAAGGATAACCAGGACCAAAGAACACGGGTAGAGATGAGCCGGCCCAAGGAACGAGGGAACAGAGGAACAGGATCAAGGAGCAGGGGCTGAGGTCAAGAGGGCCAAGGAATGAGGGGCATAGGGGCACTCGACCAAGGAATGAGGGTAAGGATAACCAGGACCAAAGAACACGGGTAGAGATGAGCCGGCCCAAGGAAGGAGGGAACAGAGGAACAGGATCAAGGAGCATGGGCTGAGGTGAAGAGGGCCAAGGAATGAGGGGCATAGGGGCACTCGACCAAGGAATGAGGGTAAGGATAACCAGGACCAAGGAACACGGGTAGAGATGAGCCGGCCCAAGGAACGAGGGAACAGAGGAACAGGATCAAGGAGCATGGGCTGAGGTGAAGAGGGCCAAGGAATGAGGGGCATAGGGCACTCGACCAAGGAATGAGGGTAAGGATAACCAAGACCAAAGAACACGGGTAGAGATGAGCCGACCCAAAGAACAAGGGAACAGAGGAACAGGATCAAGTGGCATAGGCTGAGGTGAAGAAGGCCAAGGAATGAGGGGCATAGGGCACTTGACCAAGGAATGAGGGTAAGGATAACCAGGACCAAAGAACACGGGTAGAGATGAGCTGACCCAAGGAACGAGGGAACAGAGGAACAGGATCAAGGAGCATAGGCTGAGGTGAAGAAGGCCAAGGAATGAGGGGCATAGGGCACTTGACCAAGGAATGAGGGTAAGGATAACCCGGAGCAAAGAACATGGGTAGAGATGAGATTGCCCAAGGAACGAGGGAACAGAGGAACAGGATCAAGGAGCATGGGCTGAGGTGAAGAGGGCCAAGTAATGAAGGCCATAGGGGCACTCGACCAAGGAATGAGGGTAAGGATAACCAGGACCAAAGAACACGGGTAGAGATGAGCCGGCCCAAGGAACAAGGGAACAGAGAAACAGGATCAAGGAGCATGGGCTGAGGTGAAGAGGGCCAAGGAATGAGGGGCACTGGGGCACTCGACCAAGGAATGAGGGTAAGGATAACCAGGACCAAAGAACATGGGTAGAGATGAGCCGCCCCAAGGAACGAGGGAAAAGAGGAACAGGATCAAGGAGCATGGGCATGGGTGAAGAGGGCCAAGGAATGAGGGGCATAGGGCACTCGACCAATAAATGAGGGTAAGGATAACCAGGACCAAAGAACACGGGTAGAGATGAGCCGACCCAAGGAATGAGGGAACAGAGGAACAGGATCAAGGAGCATGGGCTGAGGTGAAGAGGGCCAAGGAATGAGGGGCATAGGGCACTCGACTAAGGAATGAGGGTAAGGATAACCAGGACCAAAGAACACGGGTAGAGATGAGACGGCCCAAGGAACGAGGGAACAGAGGAACAGGATCAAGGAGCATGGGCTGAGGTGAAGAGGGCCAAGTAATGAAGGGCATAGGGGCACTCGACCAAGGAATGAGGGTAAGGATAACCAGTACCAAAGAACACGGGTAGAGATGAGCCTGCCCAAGGAACGAGGGAACAGAGGAACAGGATCAAGGAGCATGGGCTGAGGTGAAGAGGGCCAAGGAATGAGGGGCATATGGGCACGCGACCAAGGAATGAGGGTAAGGATAACCAGGACCAAAGAACACAGGTAGAGATGAGCCGGCCAAAGGAACGAGGGAACAGAGGAACAAGATCAAGGAACATGGGCTGAGGTGAAGAGGGCCAAGGAATGAGGGGCATAGGGGCACTCGACCAAGGAATGAGCGTAAGGATAACCAGGACCAAAGAACACGGGTAGAGATGAGCCGGCCCAAGCAACGAGGGAACAGAGGAACAGGATCAAGGAGCAGGGGCTGAGGTCAAGAGGGCCAATGAATGAGGGCCATAGGGGCACTCGACCAAGGAATGAGGGTAAGGATAACCAGGACCAAAAAACACGGGTAGAGATGAGACGGCCCAAGGAACGAGGGAACAGAGGAACAGGATCAAGGAGCATGGGCTGAGGTGAAGAGGGCCAAGGAATGAGGGGCATAGGGGCACTCGACCAAGGAATGAGGGTAAGGATAACCAGAACCAAGGAACACGGGTAGAGATGAGCCGGCCCAAGGAATGAGGGAACAGAGGAACAGGATCAAGGAGCATGGGCTGAGGTGAAGAGGGCCAAGGAATGAGGGGCATAGGGCACTCGACCAAGGAATGAGGGTAAGGATAACCAGGACCAAAGAACACGGGTAGAGATGAGCCGACCCAAGGAACGAGGGAACAGAGGAACAGGATCAAGTGGCATAGGCTGAGGTGAAGAAGGCCAAGGAATGAGGGGCATAGGGCACTTGACCAAGGAATGAGGGTAAGGATAACCAGGACCAAAGAACACGGGTAGAGATGAGCCGACCCAAGGAACGAGGGAACAGAGGAACAGGATCAAGGAGCATAGGCTGAGGTGAAGAAGGCCAAGGAATGAGGGGCATAGGGCACTTGACCAAGGAATGAGGGTAAGGATAACCAGGACCAAAGAACATGGGTAGAGATGAGCCGGCCCAAGGAACGAGGGAACAGAGGAACAGGATCAAGGAGCATGGGCTGAGGTGAAGAGGGCCAAGTAATGAAGGCCATAGGGGCCCTCGACCAAGGAATGAGGGTAAGGATAACCAGGACCAAAGAACACGGGTAGAGATGAGCCGGCCCAAGGAACAAGGGAAAAGAGAAACAGGATCAAGGAGCATGGGCTGAGGTGAAGAGGGCCAAAGAATGAGGGGCATAGGGCAATCGACCATGGAATGAGGGTAAGGATAACCAGGACCAAAGAACACAGGTAGAGATGAGCTGGCCCAAGGAACGAGGGAGCAGAGGACCAGGATCAAGGAGCATGGGCTGAGGTGAAGAGGGCCAAGGAATGAGGGGCATAGAGCACTCGATCAAGGAATGAGGGTAAGGATAACCAGGACCAAAGAACACGGGTAGAGATGAGCTGGCCCAAGGAACGAGGGAACAGAGGAACAAGATCAAGGAGCATGGGCTGAGGTGAAGAGGGCCAAGGAATGAGGGGCATAGGGCACTCGACCAAGGAATGAGGGTAAGGATAACCAGGACCAAAGAACACGGGTAGAGATGAGCCAGCCCAAGGAACGAGGGAACAGAGGAACAGGATCTAGGAGCATGGGCTGAGGTGAAGAGGGCCAAGGAATGAGGGGCATAAGGCACTCGGCCAAGGAATGAGGGTAAGGATAACCAGGACCAAAGAACACGGGTAGAGATGAGCTGGCCCAAGGAACAAGGGAACAGAGGAACAGGATCAAGGAGCATGGGCTGAGGTGAAGAGGGCCAAGGAATGAGGGGCATAGGGCACTCGACCAAGGAATGAGTGTAAGTATAACCAGGACCAAAGAGCATGGGTAGAGATGAGCCGGCCCAAGGAATGAGGGAACAGAGGAACAGGATCAAGGAGTATGGGCTGAGGTGAAGAGGGCCAAGTAATGAAGGCCATAGGGGCACTCGACCAAGGAATGAGGGTAAGGATAACCAGGACCAAAGAACACGGGTAGAGATGAGCCGGCCCAAGGAACAAGGGAACAGAGAAACAGGATCAAGGAGCATGGGCTGAGGTGAAGAGGGCCAAGGAATGAGGGGCACTGGGGCACTCGACCAAGGAATGAGGGTAAGGATAACCAGGACCAAAGAACATGGGTAGAGATGAGCCGCCCCAAGGAACGAGGGAAAAGAGGAACAGGATCAAGGAGCATGGGCTGAGGTGAAGAGGGCCAAGGAATCAGGGGCATAGGGCACTCGACCAAGGAATGAGGGTAAGGATAACCAGGACCAAAGAACACGGGTAGAGATGAGCCGACCCAAGGAATGAGGGAACAGAGGAACAGGATCAAGGAGCATGGGCTGAGGTGAAGAGGGCCAAGGAATGAGGGGCATAGGGCACTCGACTAAGGAATGAGGGTAAGGATAACCAGGACCAAAGAACACGGGTAGAGATGAGACGGCCCAAGGAACGAGGGAACAGAGGAACAGGATCAAGGAGCATGGGCTGAGGTGAAGAGGGCCAAGTAATGAAGGGCATAGGGGCACTCGACCAAGGAATGAGGGTAAGGATAACCAGGACCAAAGAACACGGGTAGAGATGAGCCGGCCCAAGGAACGAGGGAACAGAGGAACAGGATCAAGGAGCATGGGCTGAGGTGAAGAGGGCCAAGGAATGAGGGGCATATGGGCACGCGACCAAGGAATGAGGGTAAGGATAACCAGGACCAAAGAACACAGGTAGAGATGAGCCGGCCAAAGGAACGAGGGAACAGAGGAACAAGATCAAGGAACATGGGCTGAGGTGAAGAGGGCCAAGGAATGAGGGGCATAGGGGCACTCGACCAAGGAATGAGCGTAAGGATAACCAGGACCAAAGAACACGGGTAGAGATGAGCCAGCCCAAGAACCAGGGAACAGAGGAACAGGATCAAGGAGCAGGGGCTGAGGTCAAGAGGGCCAATGAATGAGGGCCATAGGGGCACTCGACCAAGGAATGAGGGTAAGTATAACCAGGACCAAAGAACATGGGTAGAGATGAGCCAGCCCAAGAACCAGGGAACAGAGGAACAGGATCAAGGCGCATGGGCTGAGGTGAAGAGGGCCAAGGAATGAGGGGCATAGGGAACTCGACCAAGGAATGAGGGTAAGGATAACCAGGACCAAAGAACACGGGTAGAGATGCGCCGGCACAAGAAAAGAGGGAACAGAGGAACAGGATCAAGGAGCATGGGCTGAGGTGTAGAGGGCCAAGGAACGAGGGGCATAGAGCACTCGACCAAGGAATGAGGGTAAGGATAACCAGGTCCAAAGAACACGGGTAGAGATGAGCCGCCCAAGGAACAAAGGAACGGAGGAACAGGATCAAGGAGCATGGGCTGAAGTGAAGAGGACCAAGGAATGAGAGGCATAGGGCACTCGGCCAAGGAATGAGGGTAAGAATAACCAGGACCAAAGAACACGGGTAGAGATGAGCCAGCCCAAGGAACGAGGGAACAGAGGAATAGAATCAAGGAGCATGGGCTGAGGTGAAGAGGGCCAAGGAATGAGGGGCATAGGGCACTCGACCAAGGAATGAGGGTAAGGATAACCAGGTCCAAAGAACACGGGTAGAGATGAGCCGCCCAAGGAACGAGGGAACAGAGGAACAGGATCAAGGAGCATGGGCTGAAGTGAAGAGGGCCAAGGAATGAGGGGCATATGGCCCTCGACCAAGGAATGAGGGTAAGAATAACCAGGACCAAAGAACACGGTAGAGATGAGCCGGTCCAAGGAACGAGGGAACAGAGGAATAGAATCAAGGAGCATGGGCTGAGGTGAAGAGGGCCAAGGAATGAGGAGCATAGGGCACTCGACCAAGGAATGAGGGTAAGGATAACCAGGTCGAAAGAACACGGGTAGAGATGAGCCGGCCCAAGGAATGAGGGAACAGAGGAACAGGATCAAGGAGCATGGGCTGAGGTGAAGAGGGCCAAGGAATGAGGGGCATAGAGCACTCGACCAAGGAATGAGGGTAAGGATAACTAGGTAAAAAGAACAGGGGTAGAGATGAGCCGGCCCAAGGAACGAGGGAACAGAGGAACAGGATCAAGGAGCATGGGCTGAGGTGAGGAGGGCCAAGGAATGAGGGGCATAGGGCACTCGACAAGGAATGAGGGTAAGCATAACCAGGAACAAAGAACACGGGTAGAGATGAGCCGGCCCAAGGAACGAGGGAACAGAGAAACAGGATCAAGGAGCATGGGCTGAGGTGAAGAGGGCCAAGGAATGAGGGGCATAGGGCACTCGACCAAGGAATGAGGGTAAGAATAACCAGGACTAAAGAACACAGGTAGAGATGAGCCGACCAAAGGAACGAGGGAACAGAGGAACAGGATCAAGGACATGGGCTGAGGTGAAGAAGGCCAAGGAATGAGGGGCATAGGGCACTTGACCAAGGAATGAGGGTAAGGATAACCAGGACCAAAGAACATGGGTAGAGATGAGCCGGCCCAAGGAACGAGGGAACAGAGGAACAGGATCAAGGAGCATGGGGTGAGGTGAAGTGGGCCAAGTAATGAAGGCCATAGGGGCACTCGACCAAGGAATGAGGGTAAGGATAACCAGGACCAAAGAACACGGGTAGAGATGAGCTGGCCCAAGTAACAAGGGAACAGAGAAACAGGACCAAGGAGCATGGGCTGAGGTGAAGAGGGCCAAGTAATGAAGGCCATAGGGGCACTCGACCAAGGAATGAGGGTAAGGATAACCAGGACCAAAGAACACAGGTAGAGATGAGCCGGCCCAAGGAACGAGGGAACAGAGGAACAGGATCAAGGAGCATGGGCTGAGGTGAAGAGGGCCAAGGAATGAGGGGCATATGGGCACTCAACCAAGGAATGAGGGTAAGGATAACCAGGACCAAAGAACACAGGTAGAGATGAGCAGGCCCAAGGAACGAGCGAACAGAGGAACAGGATCAAGGAGCATGGGCTGAGGTGAAGAGGGCCAAGGAATGAGGGGCATATGGGCACTCGACCAAGGAATGAGGGTAAGGATAACCAGGACCAAAGAACACAGGTAGAGATGAGCCTGCCCAAGGAACGAGGGAACAGAGGAACAAGATCAAGGAACATGGGCTGAGGTGAAGAGGGCCAAGTAATGAGGGGCATAGGGGCACTCGACCAAGGAATGAGCGTAAGGATAACCAGGACCAAAGAACACGGGTAGAGATGAGCCGGCCCAAGGAACGAGGGAACAGAGGAACAGGATCAAGGAGCAGGGGCTGAGGTGAAGAGGGCCAAGGAATGAGGGGCATAGGGGCACTCGACCAAGGAATGAGGGTAAGGATAACCAGGACGAAAGAACACGGGTAGAGATGAGCCGGCCCAAGGAATGAGGGAACAGAGGAACAGGATCAAGGAGCATGGGCTGAGGTGAAGAGTGCCAAGGAATGAGGGGCATAGGGGCACTCGACCAAGGAATGAGGGTAAGGATAACCAGGACCAAAGAACACGGGTAGAGATGAGCCGGCCCAAGGAACGTTGGAACAGAGGAACAGGATCAAGGAGCATGGGCTGAGGTGATGAGGGCCAAGGAATGAGGGGCATAGGGCACTCGACCAAGGAATGAGGGTAATGATAACCAGGACCAAAGAACACGGGTAGAGATGAGCCGACCCAAAGAACGAGGGAACAGTGGAACAGGATCAAGGACCATGGGCTGAGGTGAAGAAGGCCAAGGAATGAGGGGCATAGGGCACTTGACCAAGGAATGAGGGTAAGGATAACCAGTACCAAAGAACATGGGTAGAGATGAGCCGGCCCAAGGAACAAGGGAACAGAGGAACAGGATCAAGGAACATTGGCTGAGGTGAAGCGGGCCAAGGAATGAGGGGCATAGGGCACTCGACCAAGGAATGAGGGTAAGGATAACCAGGACCAAAGAACACGGGTAGAGATGAGCCGGCCCAAGGAACGAAGGAACAGAGGAACAGGATCAAGGATCATGGGCTGAGGTGAAGAGGGCCAAGGAATGAGGGGCATAGAGCACTTGATCAAGGAATGAGGGTAAGGATAACCAGGACCAAAGAACACGGGTAGAGATGAGCCGGCCCAAGGAATGAGGGAACAGAGCAACAGAATCAAGGAGCATGGGCTGAGGTGAAGAGGGCCAAGGAATGAGGGGCATAGAGCACTCGACCAAGGAATGAGGGTAAGGGTAACCAGGTCCAAAGAACACGAGTAGAGATGAGCCGGCCCAAGGAACTAGGGAACAGAGGAACAGGATCAAGGAGCATGGGCTGAGGTGAAGTGGGCCAAGGAATGAGGGGCATAGGGCACTCGACCAAGGAATGAGGGTAAGTATAACCAGGACCAAAGAACACGGGTAGAGATGAGCCGGCCCAAGGAACGAGGGAACAGAGGAACAGGATCAAGGAGCATGGGCTGAAGTGAAGAGGGCCAAGGAATGAGGGGCATAGGGCACTCGACCAAGGAATGAGGGTAAGTATAACCAGGACCAAAGAACATGGGTAGAGATGAGCCGGCCCAAGAACGAGGGAACAGAGGAACAGGATCAAGGAGTATGGGCTGAGGTGAAGATGGCCAAGGAATGAGGGGCATAGGGCACTTGACCAAGGAATGAGGGTAAGGATAACCAGGACCAAAGAGCACGGGTAGAGATGAGCCGGCCCAAGGAATGAGGGAACAGAGGAACAGGATCAAGGTGCATGGGCTGAGGTGAAGAGGGCCAAGGAATGAGGGGCATAGGGCACTCGACCAAGGAATGAGGGTAAGGATAACCAGGACCAAAGAACACGGGTAGAGATGAGCCGGCCCAAGCAACGAGGGAACAGAGGAACAGGATCAAGGAGCATGGGCTGAGGTGTAGAGGGCCAAGGAATGAGGGGCATAGAGCACTCGACCAAGGAATGAGGGTAAGGATAACCAGGACCAAAGAACACAGGTAGAGATGAGCTGGCCCAAGGAACGAGGGAGCAGAGGACCAGGATCAAGGAGCATGGGCTGAGGTGAAGAGGGCCAAGGAATGAGGGGCATAGAGCACTCGATCAAGGAATGAGGGTAAGGATAACCAGGACCAAAGAACACGGGTAGAGATGAGCTGGCCCAAGGAACGAGGGAACAGAGGAACAAGATCAAGGAGCATGGGCTGAGGTGAAGAGGGCCAAGGAATGAGGGGCATAGGGCACTCGACCAAGGAATGAGGGTAAGGATAACCAGGACCAAAGAACACGGGTAGAGATGAGCCAGCCCAAGGAACGAGGGAACAGAGGAACAGGATCTAGGAGCATGGGCTGAGGTGAAGAGGGCCAAGGAATGAGGGGCATAAGGCACTCGGCCAAGGAATGAGGGTAAGGATAACCAGGACCAAAGAACACGGGTAGAGATGAGCTGGCCCAAGGAACAAGGGAACAGAGGAACAGGATCAAGGAGCATGGGCTGAGGTGAAGAGGGCCAAGGAATGAGGGGCATAGGGCACTCGACCAAGGAATGAGTGTAAGTATAACCAGGACCAAAGAGCATGGGTAGAGATGAGCCGGCCCAAGGAATGAGGGAACAGAGGAACAGGATCAAGGAGTATGGGCTGAGGTGAAGAGGGCCAAGTAATGAAGGCCATAGGGGCACTCGACCAAGGAATGAGGGTAAGGATAACCAGGACCAAAGAACACGGGTAGAGATGAGCCGGCCCAAGGAACAAGGGAACAGAGAAACAGGATCAAGGAGCATGGGCTGAGGTGAAGAGGGCCAAGGAATGAGGGGCACTGGGGCACTCGACCAAGGAATGAGGGTAAGGATAACCAGGACCAAAGAACATGGGTAGAGATGAGCCGCCCCAAGGAACGAGGGAAAAGAGGAACAGGATCAAGGAGCATGGGCTGAGGTGAAGAGGGCCAAGGAATGAGGGGCATAGGGCACTCGACCAAGGAATGAGGGTAAGGATAACCAGGACCAAAGAACACGGGTAGAGATGAGCCGACCCAAGGAATGAGGGAACAGAGGAACAGGATCAAGGAGCATGGGCTGAGGTGAAGAGGGCCAAGGAATGAGGGGCATAGGGCACTCGACTAAGGAATGAGGGTAAGGATAACCAGGACCAAAGAACACGGGTAGAGATGAGACGGCCCAAGGAACGAGGGAACAGAGGAACAGGATCAAGGAGCATGGGCTGAGGTGAAGAGGGCCAAGTAATGAAGGGCATAGGGGCACTCGACCAAGGAATGAGGGTAAGGATAACCAGGACCAAAGAACACGGGTAGAGATGAGCCGGCCCAAGGAACGAGGGAACAGAGGAACAGGATCAAGGAGCATGGGCTGAGGTGAAGAGGGCCAAGGAATGAGGGGCATATGGGCACGCGACCAAGGAATGAGGGTAAGGATAACCAGGACCAAAGAACACAGGTAGAGATGAGCCGGCCAAAGGAACGAGGGAACAGAGGAACAAGATCAAGGAACATGGGCTGAGGTGAAGAGGGCCAAGGAATGAGGGGCATAGGGGCACTCGACCAAGGAATGAGCGTAAGGATAACCAGGACCAAAGAACACGGGTAGAGATGAGCCAGCCCAAGAACCAGGGAACAGAGGAACAGGATCAAGGAGCAGGGGCTGAGGTCAAGAGGGCCAATGAATGAGGGCCATAGGGGCACTCGACCAAGGAATGAGGGTAAGTATAACCAGGACCAAAGAACATGGGTAGAGATGAGCCAGCCCAAGAACCAGGGAACAGAGGAACAGGATCAAGGCGCATGGGCTGAGGTGAAGAGGGCCAAGGAATGAGGGGCATAGGGAACTCGACCAAGGAATGAGGGTAAGGATAACCAGGACCAAAGAACACGGGTAGAGATGCGCCGGCACAAGAAAAGAGGGAACAGAGGAACAGGATCAAGGAGCATGGGCTGAGGTGTAGAGGGCCAAGGAACGAGGGGCATAGAGCACTCGACCAAGGAATGAGGGTAAGGATAACCAGGTCCAAAGAACACGGGTAGAGATGAGCCGCCCAAGGAACAAAGGAACGGAGGAACAGGATCAAGGAGCATGGGCTGAAGTGAAGAGGACCAAGGAATGAGAGGCATAGGGCACTCGGCCAAGGAATGAGGGTAAGAATAACCAGGACCAAAGAACACGGGTAGAGATGAGCCAGCCCAAGGAACGAGGGAACAGAGGAATAGAATCAAGGAGCATGGGCTGAGGTGAAGAGGGCCAAGGAATGAGGGGCATAGGGCACTCGACCAAGGAATGAGGGTAAGGATAACCAGGTCCAAAGAACACGGGTAGAGATGAGCCGCCCAAGGAACGAGGGAACAGAGGAACAGGATCAAGGAGCATGGGCTGAAGTGAAGAGGGCCAAGGAATGAGGGACATATGGCCCTCGACCAAGGAATGAGGGTAAGAATAACCAGGACCAAAGAACACGGTAGAGATGAGCCGGTCCAAGGAACGAGGGAACAGAGGAATAGAATCAAGGAGCATGGGCTGAGGTGAAGAGGGCCAAGGAATGAGGAGCATAGGGCACTCGACCAAGGAATGAGGGTAAGGATAACCAGGTCGAAAGAACACGGGTAGAGATGAGCCGGCCCAAGGAATGAGGGAACAGAGGAACAGGATCAAGGAGCATGGGCTGAGGTGAAGAGGGCCAAGGAATGAGGGGCATAGAGCACTCGACCAAGGAATGAGGGTAAGGATAACTAGGTAAAAAGAACAGGGGTAGAGATGAGCCGGCCCAAGGAACGAGGGAACAGAGGAACAGGATCAAGGAGCATGGGCTGAGGTGAGGAGGGCCAAGGAATGAGGGGCATAGGGCACTCGACAAGGAATGAGGGTAAGCATAACCAGGAACAAAGAACACGGGTAGAGATGAGCCGGCCCAAGGAACGAGGGAACAGAGAAACAGGATCAAGGAGCATGGGCTGAGGTGAAGAGGGCCAAGGAATGAGGGGCATAGGGCACTCGACCAAGGAATGAGGGTAAGAATAACCAGGACTAAAGAACACAGGTAGAGATGAGCCGACCAAAGGAACGAGGGAACAGAGGAACAGGATCAAGGACATGGGCTGAGGTGAAGAAGGCCAAGGAATGAGGGGCATAGGGCACTTGACCAAGGAATGAGGGTAAGGATAACCAGGACCAAAGAACATGGGTAGAGATGAGCCGGCCCAAGGAACGAGGGAACAGAGGAACAGGATCAAGGAGCATGGGGTGAGGTGAAGTGGGCCAAGTAATGAAGGCCATAGGGGCACTCGACCAAGGAATGAGGGTAAGGATAACCAGGACCAAAGAACACGGGTAGAGATGAGCTGGCCCAAGTAACAAGGGAACAGAGAAACAGGACCAAGGAGCATGGGCTGAGGTGAAGAGGGCCAAGTAATGAAGGCCATAGGGGCACTCGACCAAGGAATGAGGGTAAGGATAACCAGGACCAAAGAACACAGGTAGAGATGAGCCGGCCCAAGGAACGAGGGAACAGAGGAACAGGATCAAGGAGCATGGGCTGAGGTGAAGAGGGCCAAGGAATGAGGGGCATATGGGCACTCAACCAAGGAATGAGGGTAAGGATAACCAGGACCAAAGAACACAGGTAGAGATGAGCAGGCCCAAGGAACGAGCGAACAGAGGAACAGGATTAAGGAGCATGGGCTGAGGTGAAGAGGGCCAAGGAATGAGGGGCATATGGGCACTCGACCAAGGAATGAGGGTAAGGATAACCAGGACCAAAGAACACAGGTAGAGATGAGCCTGCCCAAGGAACGAGGGAACAGAGGAACAAGATCAAGGAACATGGGCTGAGGTGAAGAGGGCCAAGTAATGAGGGGCATAGGGGCACTCGACCAAGGAATGAGCGTAAGGATAACCAGGACCAAAGAACACGGGTAGAGATGAGCCGGCCCAAGGAACGAGGGAACAGAGGAACAGGATCAAGGAGCAGGGGCTGAGGTGAAGAGGGCCAAGGAATGAGGGGCATAGGGGCACTCGACCAAGGAATGAGGGTAAGGATAACCAGGACGAAAGAACACGGGTAGAGATGAGCCGGCCCAAGGAATGAGGGAACAGAGGAACAGGATCAAGGAGCATGGGCTGAGGTGAAGAGTGCCAAGGAATGAGGGGCATAGGGGCACTCGACCAAGGAATGAGGGTAAGGATAACCAGGACCAAAGAACACGGGTAGAGATGAGCCGGCCCAAGGAACGTTGGAACAGAGGAACAGGATCAAGGAGCATGGGCTGAGGTGATGAGGGCCAAGGAATGAGGGGCATAGGGCACTCGACCAAGGAATGAGGGTAATGATAACCAGGACCAAAGAACACGGGTAGAGATGAGCCGACCCAAAGAACGAGGGAACAGTGGAACAGGATCAAGGACCATGGGCTGAGGTGAAGAAGGCCAAGGAATGAGGGGCATAGGGCACTTGACCAAGGAATGAGGGTAAGGATAACCAGTACCAAAGAACATGGGTAGAGATGAGCCGGCCCAAGGAACAAGGGAACAGAGGAACAGGATCAAGGAACATTGGCTGAGGTGAAGCGGGCCAAGGAATGAGGGGCATAGGGCACTCGACCAAGGAATGAGGGTAAGGATAACCAGGACCAAAGAACACGGGTAGAGATGAGCCGGCCCAAGGAACGAAGGAACAGAGGAACAGGATCAAGGATCATGGGCTGAGGTGAAGAGGGCCAAGGAATGAGGGGCATAGAGCACTTGATCAAGGAATGAGGGTAAGGATAACCAGGACCAAAGAACACGGGTAGAGATGAGCCGGCCCAAGGAATGAGGGAACAGAGCAACAGAATCAAGGAGCATGGGCTGAGGTGAAGAGGGCCAAGGAATGAGGGGCATAGAGCACTCGACCAAGGAATGAGGGTAAGGGTAACCAGGTCCAAAGAACACGAGTAGAGATGAGCCGGCCCAAGGAACTAGGGAACAGAGGAACAGGATCAAGGAGCATGGGCTGAGGTGAAGTGGGCCAAGGAATGAGGGGCATAGGGCACTCGACCAAGGAATGAGGGTAAGTATAACCAGGACCAAAGAACACGGGTAGAGATGAGCCGGCCCAAGGAACGAGGGAACAGAGGAACAGGATCAAGGAGCATGGGCTGAAGTGAAGAGGGCCAAGGAATGAGGGGCATAGGGCACTCGACCAAGGAATGAGGGTAAGTATAACCAGGACCAAAGAACATGGGTAGAGATGAGCCGGCCCAAGAACGAGGGAACAGAGGAACAGGATCAAGGAGTATGGGCTGAGGTGAAGATGGCCAAGGAATGAGGGGCATAGGGCACTTGACCAAGGAATGAGGGTAAGGATAACCAGGACCAAAGAGCACGGGTAGAGATGAGCCGGCCCAAGGAATGAGGGAACAGAGGAACAGGATCAAGGTGCATGGGCTGAGGTGAAGAGGGCCAAGGAATGAGGGGCATAGGGCACTCGACCAAGGAATGAGGGTAAGGATAACCAGGACCAAAGAACACGGGTAGAGATGAGCCGGCCCAAGCAACGAGGGAACAGAGGAACAGGATCAAGGAGCATGGGCTGAGGTGTAGAGGGCCAAGGAATGAGGGGCATAGAGCACTCGACCAAGGAATGAGGGTAAGGATAACCAGGTCCAAAGAACACGGGTAGAGATGAGCCGCCCAAGGAACAAGGGAACAGAGGAACAGGATCAAGGAGCATGGGCTGAAGTGAAGAGGACCAAGGAATGAGGGGCATAGGGCACTCGACCAAGGAATGAGGGTAAGAATAACCAGGACCAAAGAACACGGGTAGAGATGAGCCAGCCCAAGGAACGAGGGAACAGAGGAATAGAATCAAGGAGCATGGGCTGAGGTGAAGAGGGCCAAGGAATGAGGGGCATAGGGCACTCGACCAAGGAATGAGGGTAAGGATAACCAGGTCCAAAGAACACGGGTAGAGATGAGCCGGCCCAAGGAACGAGGGAACAGAGGAACAGGATCAAGGAGCATGGGCTGAGGTGAAGAGGGCCAAGGAATGAGGGGCATAGGGCACTCGACCAAGGAATGAGGGTAAGGATAATCAGGACCAAAGAACACGGGTAGAGATGAGCCGGCCCAAGGAATGAGGGAACAGAGGAACAGGATCAAGGAGCATGGGCTGAGGTGAAGAGGGCCAAGTAATGAAGGGCATAGGGGCACTCGACCAAGGAATGAGGGTAAGGATAACCAGGACCAAAGAACACGGGTAGAGATGAGCCGGCCCAAGGAACGAGGGAACAGAGGAACAGGATCAAGGAGCATGGGCTGAGGTGAAGACGGCCAAGGAATGAGGGGCATATGGGCACTCAACCAAGGAATGAGGGTAAGGATAACCAGGACCAAAGAACACAGGTAGAGATGAGCCGGCCCAAGGAACGAGGGAACAGAGGAACAGGATCAAGGAGCAGGGGCTGAGGTGAAGAGGGCCAAGGAATGAGGGGCATAGGGGCACTTGACCAAGGAATGAGGGTAAGGATAACCAGGACGAAAGAACACGGGTAGAGATGAGCCGGCCCAAGGAACGAGGGAACAGAGGAACAGGATCAAGGAGCATGGGCTGAGGTGAAGAGTGCCAAGGAATGAGGGGCATAGGGGCACTCGACCAAGGAATGAGGGTAAGGATAACCAGTACCAAAGAACATGGGTAGAGATGAGCCGGCCCAAGGAACAAGGGAACAGAGGAACAGGATCAAGGAGCATGGGCTGAGGTGAAGAGTGCCAAGGAATGAGGGGCATAGGGGCACTCGACCAAGGAATGAGGGTAATGATAACCAGGACCAAAGAACACGGGTAGAGATGAGCCGACCCAAGGAACGAGGGAACAGAGGAACAGGGTCAAGAGCATGGGCTGAGGTGAAGAAGGCCAAGGAATGAGGGGCATAGGGCACTTGACCAAGGAATGAGGGTAAGGATAACCAGTACCAAAGAACATGGGTAGAGATGAGCCGGCCCAAGGAACAAGGGAACAGAGGAACAGGATCAAGGAGCATTGGCTGAGGTGAAGAGGGCCAAGGAATGAGGGGCATAGGGCACTCGACCAAGGAATGAGGGTAAGGATAACCAGGACAAAAGAACACGGGTAGAGATGAGCCGGCCCAAGGAACGAAGGAACAGAGGAACAGGATCAAGGAGCATGGGCTGAGGTGAAGAGGACCAAGGAATGAGGGGCATAGAGCACTCGATCAAGGAATGAGGGTAAGGATAACCAGGACCAAAGAACACGGGTAGAGATGAGCCGGCCCAAGGAACGAGGGAACAGAGCAACAGAATCAAGGAGCATGGGCTGAGGTGAAGAGGGCCAAGGAATGAGGGGCATAGAGCACTCGACCAAGGAATGAGGGTAAGGATAACCAGGTCCAAAGAACACGAGTAGAGATGAGCCGGCCCAAGGAACTAGGGAACAGAGGAACAGGATCAAGGAGCATGGGCTGAGGTGAAGAGGGCCAAGGAATGAGGGGCATAGGGCACTCGACCAAGGAATGAGAGTAAGGATAACCATGACCAAAGAACACGGGTAGAGATGAGCCGGCCCAAGGAAGGAGGGAACAGAGGAACAGGATCAAGGAGCATGGGCTGAGGTCAGGAGGGCCAAGGAATGAGGGGCATAGGGCACTCGACCAAGGAATGAGGGTAAGGATAACCAGGACCAAAGAACACGGGTAGAGATGAGCCGGCCCAAGGAACGAGGGAACAGAGGAACAGGATCAAGGAGCATGGGCTGAGGTGAAGAGAGCCAAGGAATGAGGGGCATAGGGCACTCGACCAACGAATGAGGGTAAGGATAACCAGGACCAAAGAACACGGATAGAGATGAGCCAGCCCAAGGAACGAGGGAACAGATGAACAGGATCAAGGAGCATGGGCTGAGGTGAAGAGGGCCAAGGAATGAGGGGCATAGGGGACTCGACCAAGGAATGAGGGTAAGTATAACCAGGACCAAAGAACATGGGTGGAGATGAGCCGGCCCAAGAACGAGGGAACAGAGGAACAGGATCAAGGAGTATGGGCTGAGGTGAAGATAGCCAAGGAATGAGGGGCATAGGGCACTCGACCAAGGAATGAGGGTAAGGATAACCAGGACCAAAGAACACGGGTAGAGATGAGCCGGCCCAAGGAATGAGGGAACAGAGGAACAGGATCAAGGCGCATGGGCTGAGGTGAAGAGGGCCAAGGAATGAGGGGCATAGGGCACTCGACCAAGGAATGAGGGTAAGGATACCCAGGACCAAAGAACACGGGTAGAGATGAGCCGGCCCAAGCAACGAGAGAACAGAGGAACAGGATCAAGGAGCATGGGCTGAGGTGTAGAGGGCCAAGGAATGAGGGGCATAGAGCACTCGACCAAGGAATGAGGGTAAGGATAACCAGGTCCAAAGAACACGGGTAGAGATGAGCTGCCCAAGGAACTAGGGAACCGAGGAACAGGATCAAGGAGCATGGGCTGAAGTGAAGAGGACCAAGGAATGAGGGGCATAGGGCACTCGACCAAGGAATGAGGGTAAGAATAACCAGGACCAAAGAACACGGGTAGAGATGAGCCAGCCCAAGGAACGAGGGAACAGAGGAATAGAATCAAGGAGCATGGGCTGAGGTGAAGAGGGCCAAGGAATGAGGGGCATAGGGCACTCGACCAAGGAATGAGGGTAAGGATAACCAGGTCCAAAGAACACGGGTAGAGATGAGCCGGCCCAAGGAACGAGGGAACAGAGGAACAGGATCAAGGAGCATGGGCTGAAGTGAAGAGGGCCAAGGAATGAGGGGCATAGGGCACTCGACCAAGGAATGAGGGTAAGGATAATCAGGACCAAAGAACACGGGTAGAGATGAGCCGCCCAAGGAACGAGGGAACAGAGGAACAGGATCAAGGAGCATGGGCTGAAATGAAGAGGGCAAAGGAATGAGGGGCATAGGGCCCTCGACCAAGGAATGAGGGTAAGAATAACCAGGACCAAAGAACACGGTAGAGATGAGCCGGCCCAAGGAACGAGGGAACAGAGGAATAGAATAAAGGAGCATGGGCTGAGGTGAAGCGGGCCAAGGAATGAGGGGCATAGGGCACTCGACCAAGGAATGAGGGTAAGGATAACCAGGTCGAAAGAACACAGGTAGAGATGAGCCGGCCCAAGGAATGAGGGAACAGAGGAACAGGATCAAGGAGCATGGGCTGAGGTGAAGAGGGCCAAGGAATGAGGGGCATAGGGCACTCGACCAAGGAATGAGGGTAAGGATAACCAGGACCAAAGAACACGGGTAGAGATGAGCCGGCCCAAGGAACGAGGGAACAGAGGAACAGGATCAAGGAGCATGGGCTGAGGTGAGGAGGGCCAAGGAATGAGGGGCATAGGGCACTCGACAAGGAATGAGGGTAAGGATAACCAGGACCAAAGAACACGGGTAGAGATGAGCCGGCCCAAGGAACGAGGGAACACAGGAACAGGATCAAGGAGCATGGGCTGAGGTGAAGAGGGCCAAGGAATGAGGGGCATAGGGCACTCGACCAAGGAATGAGGGTAAGGATAACCAGGACCAAAGAACATGGGTAGAGCTGAGCCGGCCCAAGGAACGAGGGAACAGAGGAACAGGATCAAGGAGCATGGGCTGAGGTGAAGAGGGCCATGGATTGAGGGGCATAGGGAACTCGACCAAGGAATGAGGGTAAGGATAACCAGGACCAAAGAACACGGGTAGAGATGAGCCAGCCCAAGGAATGAGGGAACAGAGGAACAGGATCAAGGCGCATGGGCTGAGGTGAAGAGGGCCAAGGAATGAGGGGCATAGGGCACTCGACCAAGTAATGAGGGTAAGGATAACCAGGACCAAAGAACACGGGTAGAGATGAGCCGGCCCAACGAAGGAGGGAACAGAGGAACAGGATCAAGGAGCATGGGCTGAGGTGAGGAGGGCCAAGGAATGAGGGGCATGGGGCACTTGACCAAGGAATGAGCGTAAGGATAACCAGTACCAAAGAACACGGGTAGAGATGAGCCGGCCCAAGGAAAGAAGGAACAGAGGAACAGGATCAAGGAGCATGGGCTGAGGTGAAGAGGGCCAAGGAATGAGGGGCATAGAGGCACTCGACCAAGGAATGAGGGTAAGGATAACCAGGACCAAAGAACACGGGTAGAGATGAGCCGCCCCAAGGAACGAGGGAACAGAGGAACAGGATCAAGGAGCATGGGCTGAGGTGAAGAGGGCCAAGGAATGAGGGGCATAGGGGCACTCGACCAAGAAATGAGGGTAAGGATAACCAGGACCAAAGAACACGGGTAGAGATGAGCCGGCCCAAGGAACGAGGGAACAGAGGAACAGGATCAAGGAGCATGGGCTGAGGTGAAGAAGGCCAAGGAATGGGGGGCATAGAGCACTTGACCAAGGAATGAGGGTAAGGATAACCAGGACCAAAGAACATGCGTAGAGATGAGCCGGCCCAAGGAATGAGGGAACAGAGGAACAGAGGAACAGGATCAAGGAGCATGGGCTGAGGTGAAGAGGGCCAAGGAATGAGGGGCATAGGGCACTCGACCAAGGAATGAGGGTAAGGATAACCAGGACCAAAGAACATGGGTAGAGATGAGCCAGCCCAAGGAACGAGGGAACAGAGGAACAGGATCAAGGAGCATGGGCTGAGGTGAAGAGGGCCAAGGAATGAGGGGCATAGAGCACTCGACCAAGGAATGCGGGTAAGAATAACCAGGAACAAAGAACACGGGTAGAGATGAGCCGGCCCAACGAACGAGGGAACAGAGGAACAGAATCAAGGAGCATGGGCTGAGGTGAAGAGGGCCAAGGAATGAGGGGCATAGAGCACTCGACCAAGGAATGAGGGTAAGGATAACAAGGTCCAAAGAACACGGGTAGAGATGAGCCGGCCCAAGGAACTAGGGAACAGAGGAACAGGATCAAGGAGCATGGGCTGAGGTGAGGAGGGCCAAGGAATGAGGGGCATAGGGCACTCGACCAAGGAATGAGGGTAAGGATAACCAGGACCAAAGAACACGGGTAGAGATGAGCCGGCCCAAGGAACGAGGGAACAGAGGAACAGGATCAAGGAGCATGGGCTGAGGTGAAGAGGGCCAAGGAATGAGGGGTATAGGGCACTTGACCAAGGAATGAGGGTAAGAATAACCAGGACCAAAGAACACTGGTAGAGATGAGCCGGCCCAGGGAACGAGGGAACAGAGGAATAGAATCAAGGAGCATGGGCTGAGGTGAAGAGGGCCAAGGAATGAGGGGCATAGGGAACTCGACCAAGGAATGAGGGTAAGGATAACCAGGTCCAAAGAACACGGGTAGAGATGAGCCGGCCCAAGGAACGAGGAACAGAGGAACAGGATCAAGGAGCATGGGCTGAGGTGAAGAGGGCCAAGGAATGAGGGGCATAGGGCACTCGACCAAGGAATGAGGGTAAGGATAACCAGGACCAAAGAACACGGGTAGAGATGAGCCGGCCCAAGGAACGAGGGAACAGAGGAACAGGATCAAGGAGCATTGGGCTGAGGTGAAGAGGGCCAAGGAATGAGGGGCATAGGGAACTCGACCAAGGAATTAGGGTAAGGATAACCAGGACCAAAGAACACGGGTAGAGATGAGCCAGCCCAAGGAACGAGGGAACAGAGGAACAGGATCAAGGAGCATGGGCTGAGGTGAAGAGGGCCAAGGAATGAGGGGCAATGAGCACTCGACCAAGGAATGAGGTTAAGGATAACCAGGACCAAAGAACACGGGTAGAGATGAGCCAGCCCAAGGAACGAGGGAACAGAGGAACAGGATCAAGGTGCATTGGCTGAGGTGAAGAGGGCCAAGGAATGAGGGGCATAGGGCACTCGACCAAGGAATGAGGGTAAGGATAACCAGGACCAAAGAACACGGGTAGAGATGAGCCGGCCCAAGGAACGAGGGAATAGAGGAACAGGATCAAGGAGCATGGGCTGAGGTGAAGAGGGCCAAGGAATGAGGGGCATAGGGCACTCGACCAAGGAATGAGGGTAAGGATAACCAGGACCAAATAACGCAGGTAGAGATGAGCCGGCCCAAGGAACGAGGGAACAGAGGAACAGGATCAAGGAGCATGGGCTGAGGTGAAGAGGGCCAAGGAATGAGGGGCATAGGGCACTCGAACAAGGAATGAGGGTAAGGATAACCAGGTCCAAAGAACACGGGTAGAGATGAGCCGGCCCAAGCAACGAGGGAACAGAGGAACAGGATCAAGGAGCATGGGCTGAGGTGAAGAGGGCCAAGGAATGAGGGGCATAGGGCACTCGAACAAGGAATTAGGGTAAGGATAACCAGGACCAAAGAACATGGGTAGAGATGAGCTGGCCCAAGGAACGAGGGAATAGAGGAACAGGATCAAGGAGCATGGGCTGAGGTGAAGAGGGCCAAGGATTGAGGGGCATAAGGCACTCGACCAAGGAATGAGGGTAAGGATAACCAGGACCAAAGAACATGGGTAGAGATGAGCTGGCCCAAGGAACGAGGGAACAGAGGAACAGGATCAAGGAGCATGGGCTGAGGTGAAGAGGGCAAAGGAATGAGGGGCATAGAGCACTCGACCAAGGAATGCGGGTAAGAATAACCAGGACCAAAGAACACGGGTAGAGATGAGCCGGCCCAAGGAACGAGGGAACAGAGGAACAGGATCAAGAAGCATGGGCTGAGGTGAAGAAGGCCAAGGAATGGGGGGCATAGAGCACTTGACCAAGGAATGAGGGTAAGGATAACCAGGACCAAAGAACATGCGTAGAGATGAGCCGGCCCAAGGAATGAGGGAACAGAGGAACAGAGGAACAGGATCAAGGAGCATGGGCTGAGGTGAAGAGGGCCAAGGAATGTGTGGCATAGGGCACTCGACCAAGGAATGAGGGTAAGGATAACCAGGACCAAAGAACATGGGTAGAGATGAGCCGGCCCAAGGAACGAGGGAACAGAGGAACAGGATCAAGGAGCATGGGCTGAGGTGAAGAGGGCCAAGGAATGAGGGGCATAGAGCACTCGACCAAGGAATGCGGGTAAGAATAACCAGGACCAAAGAACACGGGTAGAGATGAGCCGGCCCAACGAACGAGGGAACATAGGAACAGAATCAAGGAGCATGGGCTGAGGTGAAGAGGGCCAAGGAATGAGGGACATAGATCACTCGACCAAGGAATGAGGGTAAGGATAACAAGATCCAAAGAACACGGGTAGAGATGAGCCGGCCCAAGGAACGAGGGAACAGAGGAACAGAATCAAGGAGCATGGGCTGAGGTGAAGAGGGCCAAGGAATGAGGGGCATAGGGAACTCGACCAAGGAATGAGGGTAAGGATAACCAGGTCCAAAGAACACGGGTAGAGATGAGCCGGCCAAAGGAACGAGGGAACAGAGGAACAGGATCAAAGAGCATGGGCTGAGGTGAAGAGGGCCAAGGAATGAGGGGCATAAGGCACTCGACCAAGGAATGAGGGTAAGGATAACCAGGATTAAAGAACACGGGTAGAGATGAGCCGGCCCAAGGAACGAGGGAACAGAGGAACAGGATCAAGGAGCATGGGCTGAGGTGAAGAGGGCCAAGGAATGAGGGGCATAGGGCACTCGACCAAGGAATTAGGGTAAGGATAACCAGGACCAAAGAACACGGGTAGAGATGAGCCAGCCCAAGGAACGAGGGAACAGAGGAACAGGATCAAGGAGCATGGGCTGAGGTGAAGAGGGCCAAGGAATGAGGGGCATATGGCACTCGACCAAGGAATTAGGGTAAGGATAACCAGGACCAAAGAACACGGGTAGAGATGAGCCGGCCCAAGAAACGAGGGAACAGAGGAACAGGATCATGGAGCATGGGCTGAGGTGAAGAGGGCCAAGGAATGAGGGGCAATGAGCACTCGACCAAGAAATGAGGTTAAGGATAACCAGGACCAAAGAACACGGGTAGAGATGAGCCAACCCAAGGAACGAGGGAACAGAGGAACAGGATCAAGGTGCATTGGCTGAGGTGAAGAGGGCCAAGGAATGAGGGGCATAGGGCACTCGACCAAGGAATGAGGGTAAGGATAACCAGGACTAAAGAACATGGGTAGAGATGAGCCGCCCCAAGGAACGCGGGAACAGAGGAACAGGATCAAGGAGCATGGGCTGAGATAAAGAGGGCCAAGGAATGAGGGGCATAGGGCACTCGACCAAGGAATGAGGGTAAGGATAACCAGGACCAAAGAACACGGGTAGAGATGAGCCGGCCCAAGGAACGAGGGAATAGAGGAACAGGATCAAGGAGCATGGGCTGAGGTGAAGAGGGCCAAGGAATGAGGGGCATAGGGCACTCGACCAAGGAATGAGGGTAAGGATAACCAGGACCAAATAACGCAGGTAGAGATGAGCCGGCCCAAGGAACGAGGGAACAGAGGAACAGGATCAAGGAGCATGGGCTGAGGTGAAGAGGGCCAAGGAATGAGGGGCATAGGGCACTCGACAAAGGAATGAGGGTAAGGATAACCAGGACCAAAGAACACGGGTAGAGATGAGCCGGCCCAAGGAAGAAGGGAACAGAGGAACAGGATCAAGGAGCATGGGCTGAGGTGAAGAGGGCCAAGGAATGAAGGGCATAGGGCACTCGACCAAGGAATGAGGGTAAGGATAACCAGGACCAAAGAACATGGGTAGAGATGAGCCGGCCCAAGGAACAAGGGAACAGAGGAACAGGATCAAGGAGCATGGGCTGAGGTGAAGAGGGCCAAGGAATGAGGGGCATAGAGCACTCGACCAAGGAATGAGGGTAAGAATAACCAGGACCAAAGAACACGGGTAGAGATGAGCCGGCCCAAGGAACGAGGGAACAGAGGAACAGGATCAAGGAGCATGGGATGAGGTGAGGAGGGCCAATGAATGAGGGGCATAGGGCACTCGACCAAGGAATGAGGGTAAGGATAACCAGGACCAAAGAACACGGGTAGAGATGAGCCGGCCCAAGGAACGAGGGAACAGAGGAACAGGATCAAGGAGCATGGGCTGAGGTGAAGAGGGCCAAGGAATGAGGGGCATAGGGCACTCGAACAAGGAATGAGGGTAAGGATAACCAGGTCCAAAGAACACAGGTAGAGATGAGCCGGCCCAAGGAATGAGGGAACAGAGGAACAGGATCAAGGAGCATGGGCTGAGGTGAAGAGGGCCAAGGAATGAGGGGCATAGGGCACTCGACCAAGGAATTAGGGTAAGGATAACCAGGACCAAAGAACATGGGTAGAGATGAGCTAGCCCAAGGAACGAGGGAATAGAGGAACAGGATCAAGGAGCATGGGCTGAGGTGAAGAGGGCCAAGGATTGAGGGGCATAAGGCACTCGACCTAGGAATGAGGGTAAGGATAACCAGGACCAAAGAACACGGGTAGACATGAGCCGGCCCAAGGAACGAGGGAACAGAGGAACAGGATCAAGGAGCATGGGCTGTGGTGAGGAGGGCCAAGGAATGAGGGGCATAGGGCACTCGACCAAGAAATGAGGGTAAGGATAACCAGGACCAAAGAACACGGGTAGAGATGAGCCAGCCCAAGGAACGAGGGAACAGAGGAACAGGATCAAGGAGCATGGGCTGAGGTGAAGAGGGCCAAGGAATGAGGGGCATAGGGCACTCGACCAAGGAATGAGGGTAAGGATAACCAGGACCAAAGAACACGGGTAGAGATGAGCCGGCCCAAGGAACGAGGGAACAGAGGAACAGGATCAAGGAGCATGGGCTGAGGTGAAGAGGGCCAAGGAATGAGGGGCATAGAGCACTTGACCAAGGAATGAGGGTAAGGATTACCAGGACCAAAGAACACAGGTAGAGATGAGCCGCCCAAGGAACGAGGGATCAGAGGAACGGGATCAAGGAGCATGGGCTGAAGTGAAGAGGGCCAAGGAATGAGGGGCATAGGGCACTCGACCAAGGAATGAGGGTAAGGATAACCAGGTCCAAAGAACACGGGTAGAGATGAGCCGGCCCAAAGAACGCGGGAACAGAGGAACAGGATCAAGGAGCATGGGCTGAGGTGAAGAGGGCCAAGGAATGAGGGGCATAGGGCACTCGACCAAGGAATGAGGGTAAGGATAACCAGGTCCCAAGAACATGGGTAGAGATGAGCCAGCCCAAGGAACGAGGGAACAGAGAAACAGGATCAAGGAGCATGGGCTGAGCTGAAGAGGGCCAAGGAATGAGGGGCATAGGGCACTAGACCAAGGAGTGAGGGTAAGGATAACCAGGACCAAAGAACACGGGTAGAGATGAGCCGGCCCAAGGAACAGCGAACAAAGGAACAGGATCAAGGACCATGGGCTGAGCTGAAGAAGGCCAAGGAATGAGGGGCATAGGGCACTAGACCAAGGAATGAGGGTAAGGATAACCAGGACCAAAGAACACGGGTAGAGTTGAGCCGGCCCAAGGAACGAGGGAACAGAGGAACAAGATCAAGGAGCATGGGCTGAGGTGAAGAGGGCCAAGGAATGAGGGGCATAGGACACTCGACCAAGGAATGAGGGTAAGAATAACCAGGACCAAAGAACACGGGTAGAGATGAGCCGGCCCAGGGAACGAGGGAACAGAGGAACAGGATCAAGGAGCAGGGGCTGAGGTCAAGAGGGCCAAGGAATGAGGGGCATAGGGGCACTCGACCAAGAAATGAGGGTAAGGATAACCAGGACCAAAGAACACGGGTAGAGATGAGCCGGCCCAAGGAACGAGCGAACAGAGGAACAGGATCAAGGAGCATGGGCTGAGCTGAAGAGGGCCAAGGAATGAGGTGCATAAGGCACTAGACCAAGGAATGAGGGTAAGGATAACCATGACCAAAGAACACGGGTAGAGTTGAACCGGCCCAAGGAACGAGGGAACAGAGGAACAGGATCAAGGAGCATGGGCTGAGGTAAAGAGGGCCAAGGAATGAGGGGCATAGGGCACTCGACCAAGGAATGAGGGTAAGGATAACCAGGACCAAAGAACACGGGTAGAGATGAGCCGGCCCAAGGAACGAGGGAACAGAGGAACAGGATCAAGGAGCATGGGCTGAGGTGAAGAGGGCCATGGAATGAGGGGCATAGAGCACTCGACCAAGGAATGAGGGTAAGCATAACCAGGACCAAAGAACACGGGTAGAGATGAGCCGCCCAAGGAACGAGGGAACAGAAGAACAGTATCAAGGAGCATGGACTTAAGTGAAGAGGGCCCAGGAATGAGGGGCATAGGGCACTCGACCAAGGAATGAGGGTAAGAATAACCAGGACCAAAGAACACGGGTAGAGATGAGCCGGCCCAAGGAACGAGGGAACAGAGGAATAGAATCAAGGAGCATGGGCTGAGGTGAAGAGGGCCAAAGAATGAGGGGCATAGGGCACTCGACCAAGGAATGAGGGTAAGGATAACCAGGTCCAAAGAACACGGGTAGAGATGAGCCGGCCCAAGGAACGAGGGAACAGAGGAACAGGATCAAGGAGCATGGGCTGAGGTGAAGAGGGCCAAGGAATGAGGGGCATAGGGCACTCGACCAAGGAATGAGGGTAAGGATAACTAGGACCAAAGAACACGGGTAGAGATGAGCCGGCCCAAGGAACGAGGGAACAGAGGAACAGGATCAAGGAGCATGGGCTGAGATGAAGAGGGCCAAGGAATGAGGGGTATAGGGCACTCGACCAAGGAATGAGGGTAAGGATAACCAGGACCAAAGAACACGGGTAGAGATGAGCCGGCCCAAGGAACGAGGGAACAGAGGAACAGGATCAAGGAGCATGGGCTGAGGTGAAGAAGGCCAAGGAATGAGGGGCATAGAGCACTCGACCAAGGAATGAGGGTAAGGATAACCAGGACCAAAGAACACGGGTAGAGATGAGCCGGCCCAAGGAACGAGGGAACAGAGGAACAGGATCAAGGAGAATGGGCTGAGGTGAAGAGGGCCATGGAATGAGGGGCATAGAGCACTCGACCAAGGAATGAGGGTAAGCATAACCAGGACCAAAGAACACGGGTAGAGATGAGCCGCCCAAGGAACGAGGGAACAGAAGAACAGTATCAAGGAGCATGGACTGAAGTGAAGAGGGCCCAGGAATGAGGGGCATAGGGCACTCGACCAAGGAATGAGGGTAAGAATAACCAGGACCAAAGAACACGGGTAGAGATGAGCCGGCCCAAGGAACGAGGGAACAGAGGAATAGAATCAAGGAGCATGGGCTGAGGTGAAGAGGGCCAAAGAATGAGGGGCATAGGGCACTCGACCAAGGAATGAGGGTAAGGATAACCAGGTCCAAAGAACACGGGTAGAGATGAGCCGGCCCAAGGAACGAGGGAACAGAGGAACAGTATCAAGGAGCATGGTCTGAGGTGAAGAGGGCCAAGGAATGAGGGGCATAGGGCACTCGACCAAGGAATGAGGGTAAGGATAACCAGGACCAAAGAACACGGGTAGAGATGAGCCGGCCCAAGGAACGAGGGAACAGAGGAACAGGATCAAGGAGCATGGGCTCTGGTGAAGAGAGTGAAGTTAAACAGGGCACAGTAGGAGAGCGGGCGGCAGGCCACAGGCAGAGAGGGAAATGATGATGCAATGTGGCTGGAGGGTGACAGGGTTAAGAGAGAAGGAAGGAGGTGGATTGCAAGAGATGTGAGAGACCGCTGTAAATTCAAGTGTTGAGCCGCCTACCTTTCGTCTCATTCCATGCAGTAGATGTTGCCTTCGAGTGGAATCTGGGTTTGTCATTGGTGTCCAGTTGGGATCTCCTCACTTCTCCTGCAACCATTTGAAGACTGTACTAGGTTTTGGTCCAGACTTCTCCTGTCCCTTCTTACTGGCACAAGACAGTGGATGGGTTCCTCAAGGTTGGACCAAGAGCCTGTTGAGGCCACAATGCTATGATGCACACTTGACAGATTTGGCTGTGCAAGCTGCATCATGTGTTATGAGCTCGCCCAGCCCCCACCTTGCCCCAGAGAGGTGGCAGTGTGCAGGGCTAAAAGGCACAGTTGGCCTTCTAGCCTCTCAGTTTGCCTCAAACAGGTGGTAGCAAGGACTACAGGACTGGTGGGCTCCCCTAGCCCCTTCTGTCATTAGACGGCAGCGCTCAAAATTAGGATTTGTTGACCAGGAGCACAAATCAGGTTCTGGGTCTGGGCCATCACCCGCTAGGCACGAGCTACCACTGGCGAGCCAGGAGCAAGTACATAGTGGGCAGTAAATCTAACGTGTGTGCGCCAGATGCAAACTAACGTTGAGTCCATTATAGATCATCGAATAGCCTTTCAAGGCCCCTTTTGTGTGTCCTTCATTCTCTTTTATACACATTCCTAAACCGACGCATTTACTATCACACCACTATGCGTGAAAGTGCTCCTGCTAGCTGTTGGCTTCCAGCTAACCTGGCCCCCCTTGGCTAGCGCTGGGAGCTCACAGCTCCTGGCAATTTGGAACCCTGGACGGGCAGTGGTAGTTTGGCGGTATCTTGCCCTTGTGGCCTCCCTGTTGGTGACACTCAGGTGGCACCAGGGTAGAGGGGGGTGTGGGTCTTCTGGACTGGAGGTCTTCCTTTGCCCCTTGAGGGCCTCAGCAGGCGCTTGTCGGATACTCTGGCTCCTGATGCCGCAGGGCAGGCAGTAGTAGAGTGTCCCTGCCTCTCACACTGGTGATGCCCCCGTGCTCTGTTCAGTGGCACTGGCAATGCCTAGGCCGGCGCCGTCGCCTTCACCTCGTCCTTGCTGCACGCCCTGCCTTCAGGTTGGGGGTGCTCCTAACGGCAGAAGTTGCGAGTTACCCCTCGTTTTGCTGAAGCTTCACCCGCGCCTGCTGCCCTCGGCCGTGTCTGCCAGCCCCCTCTGCCCCATGCCTGCAATCTTCCTCCCCCGGGAGCGTGGGACAGGCGGACACCGCCCCCCTGTACCCCCTGCCTTCCCCCATTCCCCATAAGCCCTCCCCGCCTTTTGCTTCTCCTTCCCCGGGACCCTCTGGGCGCATAGCATCCCACCTCCAGTCTGTCGCCATGGAGACACCCGGCCGAGGGGCGCTGGACCAGGGCAAGCCCCGGCAGCCAATGGAAAGGCAGAGCGGGGCCGAGGACCATTGTCTCCCGTCGCCGTGGCAACCGCTTCTTTAGAGTGATGGTGGGTCCATGCTGGGCCTGGCCCGGGAGGAAGGGCCGCCCTCCCCTGTCCACTCGCCCAAGGGAAGGCGCAAGAGAAGAGAGCCAGGGTCCCGGGGGAGGGGGCGAGGGGGCAAAGGCGGGGAAACCGAGGGGGGTTCTCCGGGGGCTCCCATGTTTCCCTGCCAATCCCTCTTCCCTGGTTCTAACTCACTATCTGTGTGTGTCGTTCCTCCCGTTCACCTTTCCTTTTCATCGCCACTCCATCCTTCTTGCCCCTCCCCCTCCCTTCTCGTCTGTTTCGTTGCTGGCTCTGTTTTTTCTTCCATGAGTCATTCTTTCTATTTCTACCCCCTGGGCTCTGCCCCTCTTACCCCCTTGATTTCCTTCCGCTCACATTCCCCCTTTCTGTGATTCCTAGTTGCCCCCTCTCGTTCTTTTACTTTTTCCGCTGCACCCTTTCTCCATCCCTCCTCCTTTCTCCCCCCCTCCACGCAGTGTCCCTTCTCTCCATGCTTCTCTCTTTTTTTTTAAAACTCTTTATTGATTTTTAATAACATTACAAAAAACAAACAAAACATATAACATTTAACCAACAATTGCTTGTCTCTTTTCCACTTCTCCACTGCCGATTCTCGAGGTCCTTCCTTCGCCTCCCCTCTCACTCCCCTTTATCTGACTTGTTTAAACCCCTTTCTCCCCCCCTGTGCGTCCTCCCCACATGAACCCCTCCCATCTTCCTTCTCTTGGCCCGGTGCCTCCCCTCCTTTGCTGGGCTCCCCCCACCCCTCCTCTGTCTCGTTCCCTCCCCGCCCCCACCCACCCCAGCCCGCCTCAGATGTTCCCACTGCAGTGGTGTGGGGCACACACTCTGCAGCACGCAGTGTTAGCGCACGCTAGTGTGGTGTTACCGCCTGTGCACGCTGCTCACCCACACAGCACAGCAGCGTGCACAGGTGCCGTGTGTGAGTGCCTGGCCTCGTGCCGCCGCAACCCTTCTCCGGGGGAACACATTCTGCCTGGAGAATATGGGGGCTCGCCTTTATTGCCTGAATTTGCAGTAGCACCCCCATCTCTGCACTACAGGGACTTCCCATCATTATCATATTGCCGGCTATGCCGCAAGGCGTGCCCATGAGTGTGCTGCAGAATATGCCCAGCCTTGTGGCACGCACTATGCCACGGTGGAAGCTGCTGCCATTTTACTTCAGATTCCTGGACATACGTGAACCCCGGCGGATCCTTTTTTAAAATGTATTTCAGGCTGGGGACTCGCCCCAACCCCAGCCCCTCCCTTCCGACCCTCCCCCTGGTATTTGGCCGTGCCCCCCTGGGGGTGCGTGCCCCACAGTTTGAAGACCGCTGCAGTCTAAGGGTAGCAGACATTAAGGGGGATTCAGCACGCTTAAGGGATAACGAGGAAGCAGAGACACAGGGGAGGAAAGAAGTGGGAAAAGCAGCAGGACGACCCCACGGATACACAGAAACGAGGTTGATTCTTCAATGGGGGGGGGGCGCGGAAGTACAGGCCAATCAGGAGGAAAGAGGCAGGGAGACGCAGTATTGAGGAGGCTTTGAGGAGGACGGGGACAGAACCAATGGGGACACAGGGTCAGACGATGATTTATTGGGGAGTGAGGACGAAGAAGCGGAGAGACCCCCTCGCCGCTCCCGAGGGACAAGCCCAGATAGAGACACAGTGTGGGGAGACGATAAAGACATGGACGGACAAGGGAAGACAGGAGGCAATGGCTGCATTGTCCTAAAGGTATATCACGCAGCACAGGCGAAATTACCCCATATGCACAGAGGTTTATGGACCTGCCGTGGCAGAAGAGAGGAGAAATTACAAGGGTGTTTACTGCCACCAAAGACATCAGGAAACAAAGCGGAGCGACAAGACTGACACAGTGTCCACTATTAGAGAAGGGAGGAGGGAGACCTCAATCTATACCGTGGCAGTAGATGGACAAAGAAATGTAAGTTACTGTCGTTGACTGCTGAGGCTGGGAAATGGATCTATGAGCTAGAGAGACTGAAACCAGGGACAACATTGGCAGTGGGTGGCATGAAGAGTTTGCTTTCAGCAATTCTTGGGGTGGTAGCAGACGATGGGCCTCATCACGAGTTGGGCGATAGCCTTTAAATGCGGCGGTAATGGTATTACCACCTCATTTAAGGTCTGGCACTATCATGAGCCTGGCAGCATTGCTGTGGGTAAATACCCAGACAAAATGCCCATTTTTGACACAATTACTGCTGGTGGTATTATCACATGCTAATTGCACCAAAAATGCCCCATTGGGTCCACATGGACCCAATGGGGATGGGAAGTTACCGCTACCGCTGAACCCGTGATCCAGCAGTAATACCGTTGGACCAGTTGGCGGTAGTGCTATTGGCTCGGGCGGTATCCCGGCGGTAATCCCACCGGGATACCACCCAACTCGTGATGAGGCCTGATGTATGAAAAAGAGCCATATGCCCTGGACTAGCATTACAGAACACGGCACACAATCGTGTGCCGTTCAGTAATTGTTGAGAGGTTGTGTTACACGCTCTAAGGTTGCTGTAGTACCCAGATACCTCGAACATTAGCAGGATTATGGCACGGAAGATGAGGGAAGACAAGGACCCACTTCAATATATTCAGGCTATTCAAGAGAAATGGAGGTTCGAAACGCGTGAACCATTGGACAAAACAGTGGGATTACTTTATCATATATTGTGTCAGGGGACACCTGAACAGGTGCAAAAGCAGCTTAAGAAACTAATGGGGATGGAGGCCAAACCTTGGTCAGAAATCCAACTGACTATAGTACACTATTACAGGCTAATAATGCAAGAAAGAAGCGTGAGGCTAATTCCACCACTCTGATGTCATCTGAGGAAACAAACCTGAGGCCTGGAATGCACTGGAACAGTTTCATGACATTTCTCCTGGAGCTTTGGAGCCACTCATAATTCGTTCCAGGTGTATTTTCAAAACTTCCCTTTTCTGGATTTTTGGCTTTTCAGGGGATATATCTAGTATAGGATGCCTACTCGACTGTCTGAAGCTTCCCGATTGATTCCGCTTCATTCGTTTCTGTCCGTGATTGCCATACCAGACAACTTTAACATATTGAGAGTCGACTGGCCGAACTCAAGAGGCGGCGGCCTAGCTATTATTGCCAAAACTAAATTAGCAATAAGACTAACCCCACCTCCAGCTATCAAATCCTTTGAACTACTCTTAGCCAAACTTCCCCTCTCCAACAATAGCACACTAACCATCCTCCTTGTGTACAGACCACCTGGCCCCCTAGGAAACTTTGAGGATGACCTTTCCAGCCTCCTCACCAACAACATCAAAAACTCCACCCAGCTCCTACTACTAGGTGACTTTAACCTAGGGTTCAATGATATTGAGGATAAACAGGCCCAATCTATCCAATCTAGCCTTGTCGAACATGCCCTTACACAAAAAGTCCTAGCTCCCACACACATTAAAGGACGTACTCTAGATTGGATAGCCAATTTGAATTGCACCACCGCCATTGCTAATATCACA
Organism: Ambystoma mexicanum; assembly: GCF_040938575.1. Lineage (NCBI taxonomy): Eukaryota > Metazoa > Chordata > Amphibia > Caudata > Ambystomatidae > Ambystoma > Ambystoma mexicanum. The sequence continues at coordinate 1,280,727,981 of NC_090926.1, read as the reverse complement.
CCTCAAACCTGGACAGACCACATCCCATCTGCTTTTCAACTATCACAGTACCCTTTCAAACAGATAATCGTGAAATTGTACCACCTCAGCCCACCAGAAGCAAAAAAGATATCACTGTGGATAAACTACTCCCTCTCCTCCTACCTGCCCTTACTGTTAGCGTCAATAACCCTGACCCTAACTCGTTAGTTGATACATTTAACATCTCTATGGCCAAAGCTCTGGACACCATTGCCCCTATCAAACTACGTAAAAGTAAACAAGAATCACACCTCAATTCCTGGTTTACCCCCCACCTTAAAGAACTACGAATCCTATAACGTAAACTCCAAGCTATCTGGAGACATTCACCCTCAGATGAGAATAAAACCTTACTTGCCAACTTCGCAAACAAATACAAAAAAGAAATAATCCAAACCAAGAACAATGCATTCAACAAAAGAATCAGCAAAGCCAATTCCAACTCTAAGGAACTCTTCTCCATCCTCAGGGAAATTGAAAACCCTATTGCTCCCACGGACAATGTCCCCAATTACAAACAGTGGTGCACGAGCATCCAAAATGCACTAGCTAATAAGGTAACAACGCTACAATCCAAAATTGCTACGAAGAAAGCTTCCTTGAACTCCGTAGGAATGCATACCACCCATCTGATAGTAACACCAAGTACAGACGGACTAGGCAGTTGTATACCATTCAGGTTTACCAACATTTCCATACTGGAAACTGAAAAGGTCATCTCATCCCTGAAACCATCTAATTGCCAGGGCGACAACTGCCCTGCTCAAATAATCAAGGACGCCGCGAGAGACTTAGCACCCTTCATCTCTAAGTTAATCAATGTCTCCTTTAGAACCAGCACGGTGCCCACCAACCTTAAAGAATCATGGGTATTGCCTCTCCTCAAAAGGCAGACCCTTGACCCAGCCATCCCGACTAACTACAGGCCTATCACCACGGTCCCGTTCCTTCTTAAAATCATTGACAGAGTAGCCTACCTCAGATCCAAAAATACCTGGAGCCGAACCAACTACTAGGATCACGCCAATCTGGATTCAGACCACCACAAGGCACTGAAACAGCCTTAATTGACCTTAAGACATTGATCGATGAGTTGAAGGACAAAGGTAAAAGAGCTATGCTCCTCCTCCTTGACTTATTGGCGGCCTTCGACCTGGATGACCATGCAGTATTATGTAAGCATCTAGGGTCTGCCACCCATTTCTCAAGTGAAGCTATAGCGTGGGTACAGTCCTTCCTAACCAACCGTACAATGACAGTCTTCTCCCCCTTAGCCTCAGCGGACCCAATACAAATCACTTGTGGTGTCCCACAAGGTTCATGTGTCTCTCCTACAATGTACAATATCTTTACTAAGCCACTCTTCGACAAACTTGACAGACTGGGGGTAACCTATACCAACTACGCGGACGACACGCAGATCCTCATACCACTTTCTGGCAACTTTGTCGCAGACTCAGCCCTAGTAAACAAGTTGTACCTCATCATTCAGGCATGGATGGCCTCTCATGGCCTCTGCCTGAATGACGACAAAACAGAGATACTGATCATGGGCTCCGACTCTAGCCTCAAAAAACTTAGCCCTAGCTATTTGGCCTTCAATATAGATGGCAACATAATCAAGGTGGTAACCGAGGTTAAAACACTTGGCTTCTACCTTGATTCTACACTATCTCTTAAAAAACAAGTCAACTCCCTGACCTCATCGACAGCCTACACCTGTAAACTAATCAGGGCCTATAGACCCGCCCTCTCCAAAACTAACTGCTTCACACTAGCCAACGCCTTAATAATGTCTAAACTAGATTATTGTAACGCCCTATATGCAGGTGCCAATAAAACTAACCAATAAAATGCAAATACTACAGAACAATGCTCTTAGAGCAGCCTTGGACTTACCCCGCAGAGAGCATATCACCAACATCCGGAAAGACCACCACTGGTTAAAAATCAGTGATAGAATCCTTCTCAAGACGCTATCACCTACAAAGGACTCAACAACCCAGCGCCACCATATATAGCGGCTAGACTGACTAGAAAAACTTCCAGCCACCACACCAAAGCCTCCAGCCACCCTCTGCTCGAAACCCCTAGATTCAGACTCACAAAATCGGGTGGCACGAGCTTCCCCGTTAGAGCTGCCCAGGCCTGGACTGCACTTCCATCTGCACTAAGAGATGATCAACCATACTCTAGATTTAGATGTAAAGTGAAAGGTTGGCTCCAGACCAATGACACCTACTAAACTGGTCCCGGGCCTCAACCTTTGGACTTATGCATGTAAATATTCTGAAACCTGTACTCTACTGAAACTTGTAACATAGACTATCCCCTCCCCCTGCGTGATTTGCTGTACATTTGCACTGTAAATACTGTTATAATATGTATGCATTTACTGTATGTAACCAAGCTTAGGCATTCTTGTACTGCTGCGCCCGGCTACCCCTGGGTTTTGGTGCGCATTATCAAATAATAAACTAAACTAAACGTTTCGTCAACCGGGGGCCTTGTTTGATTTCATGGGGGCAACTCTCTTCTCCACCATTGGCCCTTGTGAGACCTCAGCCCGGGCAGCCAATCTCTCTATTTCAACCCATTCTGAGTTTGAGAGGTTGTTACAGTCCTCATCCTCTCTGTCTTGCTCAATAATGTTGACCAAGTCACTGAGGAAAGTATCATTCCCTATTTCGTTAGACTCTTCCCATGAGGACTTCTTTGCCCCCGGAAACATAAGTAGGTTGGTTGTCTCCTCCACGGGCCTTGCCAATTCCTTTCTTGCTCTCTTAGGAGATTGACTTATGGACAGTGTGGGGGGAGGTTCTTAGATTCCTGAGGAAGGGCCTCGAGCCATTAGATCTATTTTTCTCTTCGGGGGAAATCGATTTTTACTTATTTTCTTCTTTGTTTGCTGTTTGTCTGTTTCCCCTTTCTTTCCCACAAGATCCTTGCCCAAAAAGATAGAGAATGTGTTTGAGTCGTTTTTCCCTTGATTGGGGATGATTTGGCCCCCGGCTGTTAATACTTCTGCTACCATAGGATTACTGGGGGGAAACCCCTTCTCTGTAGGGGCGCTAGGTCTTCTCTGTTCGGATTTCCACAGGGATCTCATCCATCTACAGTCTTCAAGGAGTGCCTCCATTAGGGTGGACTTACCTGTCGACTCCCTTTGTGCTAGGTCGCACAGGTGATTTTGCCATTGGGCGATGCGTCATCCTCTTTGCCCAAGCGAGATTCCACTTCAGATGCTAGGCCTTCCAGTGCGCCAAGTTTAACCGGCAGCATCGCGATCAAAGGACCCTGATCTCTCATGGAGTCATTGATGGACTCGTATAATTTTGTAAATGGGGTCAGGGAAATTTTGAGGGAGGCCAGAACTGTTCTTTGTAGATCTAATAAATCAATATTCATTGGTAGAGGGAGATCCACACCACTGTAGTTACCCCAAGCCAATTCGTCCTGGCTTGAATCAGATGAGTCTATTGAATCCTTCCCCGCCAAATTTCTCTGTGCTACTTTAGCCGATAAATCTCGACTCTGTTGGGCTGGGGGGATAGATGAAAAAGCCAAGTCATCACTTTCTGACTGATCACGTCCCTCGTCTTGCCCCTGGCTTCTTCTTCGAGTCTCACTCATCTCTGTGTGCTGTGACTGCATTAAATTCAGTTCCTCTTGGGACATATTGGCCTCAATAGCGCCAAGCCTATTCTGAATAGAGTCCAGACTTCTTCTCTTTTGAGTGGAGATTTTGGCTGTTAGATCCGTTAAGTCTCTTTCTAATTGATCAGCAATTTCATAATTCTATAGGTGAATTTTGGGGGCCCCGGATCTCCACCTGGCTCTTCCTTACTGATGTTCCAGGCTCCTCATCCTGCTTTCTCGGGGTCACCAGCACTGAAGAGGGATCAGACCCAGGGGCCGGGTCCACATCAATAACCGTGATCTCATTCAGGGGTTTGTTATTTAAAAGCATCTTCGTTTTCTGAGTCGGGCCGTCACATCTTTCTCTTCAACACCCCACTATACGCGACTCAGCCAACAAGGGCTTCATCCCCTGCTTCCAATTGGCACCGTTAAGTTCTTCTCTTCCCCTGTTCGGGATGTAAGATCAGTATACGCCACTAAGGGGAGGGTGGCATAGTCCAAGGCGGACTTCACAGGTTGTATTACCACCTTTACATGCCTGCCAGAGTCGTTTTCCAAGTCATTCTGATTTGACTTGGTCCTCAGGGCCAATGTCCTCCCATTCAGACTGGGGGGGCTACTGGACATAGCCACACACTGTCCAGCTGTTCCCACACCAGCCGTTTCCAGGGTGGTCTCAATAGATTTTCCGGCAGCCTTTGCCAGCTGTCGGGTTTTCATTCCCGCAACAATCCAACAAGCATTTTACTTTCGGCGCACTTTTAATTCCAAAATATCATTAGATGTTTGTGGCTCCACAAGACTCAATATTTGATGTGCCCCTGATGAATTTCAGTATTCTGCAAAAAAGTCTCTGCTTATTCTGGTAGGCGAATCAGACTACATCTAATAAACACTGGCCAAAGCCACACACCCTGGAACACCAGAGTTGTTCCAGTATCAACCGTTAAAGACCTTTCGGTTCTTACACCTCACTCAGTTCAACAGTTTATTCAAATGGGGACTCACCACTCTGTAAACAGCTTTCTATTTCCTCGGATAGTCCTCCAGTCAGATGGGGTCCCAGTGCAGGTCCAATAGCTTCCAGCGCCCAGCAGACCACTGAACACAGAACACTTTGCCCAATACACTAGACGCAAGCGCTCTGTGTCTCCCCAGGTGTTTTAAGCAGACACTCCTCCTCTGCTCTTAAAGGGGACACGCCGGCTCGCAGAAAAGTAGCAACATATTTATGATTATTGATTGCCTTTCTCCAGAGCACCTCCGCTTCGTGGGTAGTCACAGAACACTTTGCCCAAGACACTTCACGAGGATGGCTATGGATGGCTATGTTGCAGAAAGCACCATCACCATTTCTCGAGGAAGACTTGGGGAGGGTACCCGGTGTCTTATGGACCACAAGAGGCGGAAGGATAGCTCAGGAGCAACGCGTTTGTCTTGGAAGGCAAGACAATGCAGCGCAACATAGGTTTGAATCCTAATCCCATGCTTAGAAACCACTTGCTGGTATTAAGCTTGCTATAAATGAACAATAACATTTTAAAAAAGGTGGAGCTACTGAAAGGGATAGGGCAATAAAGATGAAGCTTAATTAGGAGCAATTTTACTAGGAGCAAAACAGTATCCCTTGTCAAGAGAAGCAGATGAGGGCATTTATGAGACAATTGCAGCATTAGTGAAACCGGGCATTCTAGTACCATCAGAGTCACAGTGCAATACCGCAGTGTACCCTGTGAAAAAGGCAAAAAGGGGGTTTTATACAGGACTTGCGCCTATTGAACCAGATGTTTGAGGAAGAATTTCCTTTAGTTCCAAATCCAGCGACAATTTTGTGTTGCATTTCCCGGAAGTGACTCGCTTCACGGTGATAGATTTGAAGAATGCTTTCTTCTCTATACAACTTCATATAGAGTCACAGGACTTGACTTCGTTCCTATATAGAAACAGGAAGTGGAAACACACAAGGCTGCCTTAGGGGTACTCTGAGCCCTTCTCTATATTCAATATGGTCCTCCAGATGGACCTAGGAAACGTACGATTGGAAAGTACCATCATACAGTACGTTGATGGCATTTTGATCCGCAGCAAGTCAGAAATGCAGTGCAGAAATGACTCAGTGCACATATTGATAATATTGGCAGAGAAGGGATAGAAGGTAGATGAGGCGAAATTAAAGTATTGTCAGAAGGAGGTGCTGTACATTGGACAGCTAATATCGCAGGAAGGCCGGAGAGTTACACAAGAAAAGGTGGAGGCAATCCGTAGGCAGATACAACCGTTTTAGGTCTCTGTAATTATTGCAGAGCATGGGTATTTGACTACAGCACATATACAAGACCTTTGTTAAGTGCATTGAAGGAAGCACAAAGAGGGGAGGGCAGACTACAATGGCCAGAAGAGATGCCAGATGCATTTGAGGAGCTGAAAAAAGTAACATGCACAGCTCCCGTGCTAAGGATCCCAGATTACCAGGACGAATTGTATCTGTTCTCACACTCCAATAAAGTAGTTATGACTGCAGTACTCACACAGAAGACTACTGTAGGACACAAGCCATTGGCATACAATAGTGGGAAATTACATCCAGTAATGAGGGGACATTACCCTTGTGAGCAAGCACTGGCTACTGCTGCATTTGCAGTAGAGAAGTCAGCGAGTATCACAATGGGGTGCAGCACTGTGCTTTATTTGGAGCATGCTCTCTTTGCAATACTCGAATGACCCAAGAGTACTTTCACCACACAGAGGGCTTTAGGGGACGAGGTAATACTCTCGAATTCAGCCATAAAGATAGCAAGATGCAGGACCGTGAACCTGGCTACATTATTAGCTGAACCAATAGAAGAGGGAGTCTACATGCACGATTGCACCATATACATGGAACAGTATGATGACCTTCCAAAGTTTGTAGAAAATCCACTTGAAGGGTGGGGAAATGCTTTACATTGACAGGTCTTCAGCGATAGACCAGACTACAGGAGAGAGAAACAGGGGAAGGCAGTAGTGAAAATAAAGAGAGACGGGACAGCTGAAATAGTAGCAAGCGCACTGTTGCCATCAAATTTTTCAGCACAAGCAGCAGAATAAGTGGCTCTTACACTGGCATTAGAGCAGAGCAAGGGCCGGGATGTTGCAGTGTATTCAGACTCCGCCTATGTGACTTCTACAGTACACTCTGGGTTGTCACAATGGCAGAGGAGGGTCTTGCGACATGCTGACGCACGCCAGTGCAGCATGCGCCCCTATTGTGCAGACTCATAGAAGTGCTTCAACTTCCAGCTGACATTGCGGTCGTGAAGTGCCAGGCCCGCTTTAAGGGTGAGGACCCCGCCTCGAGGAGCAAGGAAGCAGCAGATGCAGAAGTGAAGCGTGCAGCATATTTTGTTGATATTTCAGACTTTGATACTTCATCCCACACACGTATTTGTGTGCATACGATGGTGTTACAGGAAGGGTACAGCGCGTTACCAGTGACACAGATAATGGAGTTACAGGGAAGTGCACCAAGGGAAGCAAAGGAATTATGGCTAAGAAGGGGATGCTCTATATCTCAGTCAGATGCCCTATGGCGACAGGAGAGTACAAGCAAGCTAGTGATTACACTATCAATATACAGACAGCACTCACACAACTACACCATCCTACCCACCTGGGGAAGGATGTACTTGCAGCTCACATTGGGGAAGAGTGGTTTTTTCCCAATTTAGCAGAACATGTGACTGCCTTCGTAGAGAATTGTATCATCTGTAAACTTTTTACTGCGAGGCATACCTTAAGGCCGGTGAGAGGAGCCATATCTCAGCCACTAGGTCCTTTCCAACCTCTCGATGTAGATTACATCGAGATGATCCAAGTCTATCAGGGCTACCGCTATATAATCGTGGTTGTGTGCCCATTTTCGCGATGGATCAAGGCCGGTCCCTGTTCACACCCTGATGCTCTTAGATCTGCATGGTTCCTGGTTAGAGAGGTTTTCCCCTGCTGGGGGTGTGTGAGGTCCTGTGGTCTGACAATGGTCCTCACTTTACTAACAAAGTATTCCAGCACATCTCAATTTTACTGGGGATACAGCATACGTTTTCCTGTGCTTATCACCCAGAAGCAAATGTTGTGTGTGAATGCCTAAACGGTCTAATGAAAGAAAAATGTGTTATAGTAAAAGCCACTCAAAATAAAAATTGCCTCCATTGTCTGCCCTTAGCCCTGTTCGTATTGTGCAACTAGTCTGGGTCCGACCACCATTTAACACCACACGAGGTGGTAACCAGACACTCATGCAACTCCCTCTGGCTCCTCCCACTAGGGCTTTAACTGATCCAAATTTTATTTCCAGTGTTTTCAGTAATGAGATGTGTGAATATGTGGCTTCTTTGATTGCGAGTATGTCTTTTATTTCTCGCCAACTGCAGGCACAGGGGGAGAGGTGAAAGAAGAGCGAGGACCACAAAATCCCAGATGCCAACGAACATTGCTTAGCACCACCACTACTTTACCAAGGGTACTCAGTACTGCTTAGGGACTTTACAAGGACTTGGCACAAGCCCTATACCGTGGAGGAAGCAACCGATCAAGTAGTGAAAGTATGAGCGAAAAGGGCTTGGAATTACATTGGAGATGTGAAACCCTGTCGGTAGAGACCTCTCCCAGCCACGAAGAAGAAGAAGGCAATTTGAGGCAATGGGAAGAACTAAATGCCGGGCCAAGACAAAGACAAGAAGAAGAGTTGCAGTCAAGACTCATACGCTCTAGAGCGAGAGAATTAGGTCAAGGACTTTACGAACACTGAGACTAGGCAGTCTTTTTTATACAAATAGCCAGTTGTTGTGAAAGTAGCGACTTTCATTTATGTGGTCCATGATTTCCCAGAGGCCACTGACATTCCAGGACTACTTTGTGTGTTTTGTAATACAGTCTGACTCAGAGAGAATGGTGCCTCCGGGTCTATTCTTTCATACATTTTTGCTCTATTTAGCCCACACTTATCCACAAATTAATCACGGGAACCCATCTGTCATAGAAGTGCTAAGTGACACCAGAATCTGTATTGTGTGGGAATGACTGTACAATACTACAACCAGAGAGCTTGATCTAACATACATTAACAACATAATCACGCTTTTTTGAGGAATTTCAGGCAGGTTTTGTATCACATTCGGGGCAACACAAAGTACCGAAGAGGAGTAAGTAATGGGTAACATTATTCGACATGCAATTGTGGTATTCTGTGCCTTCTGTTATCTCTACTTCTTTACACTAATCATCATGCAAAGATTATTTTTTTTTAGATGCACAAGCTGTGACCCCTACTAATGTAACCTCAATCCAGGCAGGCATGACCGCCATATCAGGTCAGGCGATAGCACGGCCAAACCAGTAATGTAGGCTCCGCGCAGACTTAGATTTAAGTGAGGTTCATTAATATCTAACTGATTCGGGCCAGGTATCTAATAACGTATGGTATAAGCACATGACCAAAGTAGGTAAACAAACTACTGGGGAGAGGTGTCACGTCTGCTCTCTTATCCCCTATGCCATGAGTGCCTCCAGAACGTTTGTGGCAACTGAAATCTCGGCAGCGAGGGGGCAATGATTTATGCATTTATCACTGTGCATCACAAGGGGAAGATTTCAATGGAAAAGAACCACCTTAAAATCGGATGCCCAAAAAACACGTTTCCATATGAAGAAAACTATATAAAGACCCTAGACATGATGGATGATTACTGGAAGAAAGATCAGGCCATAGAATTAATCACCAAAGGTCCATAAACGGGAGACACAAGGACAGTGACACTAAAGGAATGACCATGTCCCAAAAGAGGACCAGTTGAGATAGGAGGAGAACCAAGTACACACAGCTGACGTCTGGAAAGAAGGGGTGGTGGTGGGGAGCAAAGCACATGCGCTCCTAACAGTTCCAGTTCGAATAGTACAAGAGGAAAATGACAAATGTCTAACACAATGGGAAGCAAGTGCAAAGTTACTGACATTATTAGAGAATGTAGGTGGACCAATGGCCATAATACCAATCAAAGTAGCAGCATTATGTTTCCAGAACGATGGCCCAGTAAAGGTTGGGGAGATGCGCCATGGTTCTCGGCCATCCGTGTAATGAGGCCCACTGACATTATTAGAGAATGTAGGTGGACCAATGGCCATAATACCAATCAAAGTAGCAGCATTATGTTTCCAGAACGATGGCCCAGTAAAGGTTGGGGAGATGCGCCATGGTTCTCGGCCATCCGTGTAATGAGGCCCACTGACATTATTAGAGAATGTAGGTGGACCAATGGCCATAACACCAATCAAAGTAGCAGCACTATGTTTCCAGAACGATGGCCCAGTAAAGGTTGGGGAGATGCGCCATGGTTCTCGGCCATCCGTGTAATGAGGCCCACTGACATTATTAGAGAATGTAGGTGGACCAATGGCCATAATACCAATCAAAGTAGCAGCATTATGTTTCCAGAACGATGGCCCAGTAAAGGTTGGGGAGAAGAAGGAATGTAAGCAGACAGTAAAGGTTCCATGTATGAAGGTATTATAGGAGGTGAAGGTATAGGAACAGCAGTATTGATGGACCACTATTAGGCCCGCGGATCAAAAGCATATGTGAAACTATAAACTAACTGGGAGCAGGGGGGTGTGCTCACTGGTGCACCTGGACACACCAGCGCTGGTAGTACCCCAGAAGAATATCAAAGTAGATGGATCGCCCAAGATGGACTCTAGCAAGAGAAAGAAGACGTCTGTAGAGCTGACGAGAGGGAAGAGGGGAATCTATGCATCATCAAAAATGCACGAGTCCCTGGATGCAATACCACCAGAGCAGAGACTGCTCCGCAGGACAGAAATATTCTTTGCATCCATTTCTCCAGCAGTCTAGGACAGCATCAATGCAAAATGGCTCCAAATTACGAGGTGGGAGCTGATGCAGACAATACATTTCGATCGTCAAGGGGTTCAACGCAATCAAAGAGCAATGAGGTTAATGGTGCTACAGAATAGATATGGTTTAGATCTCCTAACAGCCATGGAAGGAGGCGTTTGCACCGAAATCGGGTCTTCTTTCTGTACATTCATTCCAGCAAACAATGAAGAAAATGGAACACTCACAGTGGCGGTTACCAGGTTATCAGAGATGCATGCCGAAATGGAGGCAGAGACAAACACTGCAGGAAAAGATGAAGGTTGGCTGTCATATATATTATATTTTCTCATGGATACCAACATGGATGGCTAGCGGATTGAAGGTGTTAACAGCAGCGCTAGTATTAGTATTACTTTCTTTCTGTGTTATCAGAATGTGCATCACATAATGCCAAAGACAACTTGAAAGAGTATAGGGATGAAAGTACCAGTAGACTTGGAAGCAGACAAGGACAAGATAATAAGGGCTCGAGACATGCTGAGGGCCCAGATTACAGATTGTCCTCTGTTTCTGGCTGGAGTATTGTTCGAGTATCCCTACAACACCAAAGACTATTGGGGAAAATGGGTTTGGTGCAACCCTGGAGGAGACTGCAGTTACGTGGCATGAAGTTGGAAAGATCATGCGAGATACTATGGACGCCTAGGGGGAGTGACAAAGACCCGGCTCCCAAAGCTGAAGATGAAAAGGGCTGGAGGGATTGAAGAGAGGGTCCCAGGAATGGCCCTCATAACCCTATGTGACTGCCAACCCGCAGAATAAAGAATGAAAGGTGTAACTCGCTCGTTGGCCAGTCATCAGCTTATATTGAGGAGCTGAAATGAGGTCAAAGGATATTTTTCTAGATGTCCAGAACCAATTGACATTGGAATGAATTGTGTCTGTTCTGTGACAAGGCCTTAGAGCAAGGCTATGCCATCAATGGCATTAACCAGTTCGGGTTGCTGCTTGGTTACCGTAGGGACGCCTATCTGTCGAGCATAATCTATGTCAGTATAGTTTCTTGTTCACCCCGAATCAATGATGGCTTGGGTTCGCAACAGACTAAAGTCAGACAACTGAAGAGAAACTTGTACGTGAACCAAGACATAATTCACCACTCAACTGCGGGACTCCCTCTACTGTCGAGTTTTGGCGTTTCCCTGTTTCCAGCTTCTAAATGTAACAAATTGGCCAGCATGTCGGCAGTGTCCATGACTTCTGATTCTGTCAGTACTCAGGTACCAAGGATTAGGTCGCCTGGAGTCTTTTTCTAATCGAGGCCCTACTGAATAGTTACTGCCAAGATCACGACTTGAACACAATAAGGGTCTTCTTGATAGAGGGCGACCTTTCTCTAGCAACACCGTGCTACCCGTAGAATAAACGGGTACCACTGTGATTCAAACAAAGGAGCTACGTACTACCAGTACACACCAATGTGAGTAAGAAAGAGAAGACTGCGTAATAATAAAAAAAGCAACATGGAAAGAACGAGTACATACAATTGAACTAACGCAGCACAAACCTTACTATTAATGTCCTGGTCCCAACTCCAGGCATGTGCAAAAAACTGGCCGAGACTCATGGAAGGAGTAATAAATGAGATCAGATTGGACAAAGAAAGGACTGATCGGGGAAAGGGGAGTTAGGTGGTTAGTCGAACCTGCCCCGGTCTGAACGAGGACGCATGACCGATGTAAAGGGCAACACTTAAAGCCTAGCGTCCAGTAGTCCATAAACTCAGAAGGTTAGTTCAAAGGTATAGCAATGTTCAGGTCACGATCCAATCTGATGATTCCCAGAAATGAGCAGAGAGTATGCCCAGCACTGTACCACAGAGTATGCCAAGCATTGCAGCACAGAGCATGCCCAGCATTGCAGCACAGAGCATGGCCATCATTGTACCACAGAATATTCCCAGCATTGTAGCACAGAGTATGCCCATCGTTGTAGTACAGAGTAGGCCCAGCATTGTAGCACAGAGTATGCCCATGGATGTAGCACAGAGTATGCCCATCGTTGTAGTACAGAGTAGGCCCAGCATTGGAGCACAGAGTATGCCCATGGATGTAGCACAGAGTATGCCCAGCGTTGTACGGCAGTGTATGCCGAGCATTGTACCACAGAGCATGCCCAGCATTGCAGCACAGAGCATGGCCATCATTTTAGCACAGAGTATGCCCATCATTGTAGCACAGAGTATGCCTATGGTTGTAGCACAGAGTATGCCCATCGTTGTAGCACAGAGTATGCCCAACATCGTACCACGGAGTATGCCCAGCATCGTACCACAGAGCATGCCCAGCATTGTACCACAGAAGATTCCCAGCATTGTACCACAGAGTATTCCCAGCATTGTTCCACAGAGTATGCCCAGCATTGTACCACAGAGTATTCCCAGCATTGTTCCACAGAGTATGCCCAGCATCGTACCACAGAGTATTCCCAGCATTGTTCCACAGAGTATTCCCAGCATTGTACCACAGAGTATTCCCAGCATTGTTCCACAGAGTATGCCCAGCATCGTACCACAGAGTATTCCCAGCATTGTTCCACAGAGTATTCCCAGCATTGTTCCACAGAGCATGCCCAGCATTGTTCCACAGAGTATTTCCAGCATTGTAGCACAGACTATGGTGATGCAGTGTCGGGGGCCGTAGCAGCAGAATCCACAGTAAAACACTTCCTGTTTCTCTCTTCTCACTGCCTTGTGAGTACAGAATGCAACAAGTGCGTTGTGTGCATGAGTTCTGTTTCCAGTGTCCTAGAGTGAAGAGGGCCCCATTCATGGAAAAGTGTGCAGAGATCCTAAAAGCCTGCATGCCGAGAACAACACTGTGTGATCTTGCGCGCAGAAGGAAATCTGCGTGCTCTGCATATTCATGGAATTGTCCCCACAAAGTAGGCCTATACGCAAGTCGCGGCTGGAAGGTCCCTGACACGCCTGCATACAATGCCAAAAAAGCGACATTAGCCTACCTTTGCGGCCTCCACTGGCGCGTACACATGCAACCTGTAAAAACTGCATGGGGTCCCCACAACCAAGTTAGCACCTCAGAGACATTGTGCGGGGTCCCCCGTAGCTGCAACCGGCACCCTGTGAACATGCGTACCATTTCCCGTAACTCATGTCATATTTTGGGTCAAACTGCGTGCAAACCCCCGTAAACTGTCCCTGCGCCCCGCTATGCTGTGTACACGCACCCCTAAGTCCGATCGGGAACCAGTCTGCATGCACGCACCCCTAAATCCAACATGCAAACTCACCTCTGCACTGCAAAACCTATGCACAAGTGTCTGTGTGCCTGCATTCGGATCTTTGCATGGGCATTTCGCAGGCGAGATGTTGCGCGGTCACATCCATGAATCGCTTTGTTGTGTGCATTTGTGGGCGTGCTAAGGACTACTTGTTGCCCGTCCCTCGTAACGCTTGCTTTTTCCCTTGTTCTTCCTCATTTTGCGTGTTCCGCCCCCTACTTCGGTCCCTGCGCAGACCACGCCCACCCCCTGCAGAGCCATGTGATCGCAGAAATGTGCCGAGCCTGTGCGTAGTCCGCGCAAAGTACAAAAAAGTGCTGCGCAGACGATTCCATGAATCGACAAACAGGGATCCACACGCAGTTTGGCGCGAAAAGTCCTTATTTACTGTACAATATTGTTGTGTTGTCGGCCCGCGGCCTGCGCGCGGGGGCTGTCACAATGCTGATAGGCCGCGCGGCCTGTGGCGCAGCTCCAGCGGGAGCCGAAGGAATCAAACACCCACGCTGGTTACAGGTCTGCCCCGGAACTGCCTCCCGAACGCGGGGGCGGGGCTTTTATTTAGGACGCCCTGCGTCACCGCGTAGCGGGACGCAGGGCGGAACGTAACATTCCTCCTTTATTATAAAACAAAACAAAACACATAACTCTAACTGCCAAACAACGGCGAAGTCCAACATAAGCTTTCATTCTTCAACACTCAGCCACCCTGCCATTGGGGTTCATGGCACCAAGGCACCAGTTACCACACATAGTCACTTAGCTTGGCTGGCGGTCTCGTCGTTGTTCTCAGTCTGTATCGCCCTTCGCGGGGGTCATTCCCCCTTGCTTCAGGCTCTGTTCCGTCTTCGCTGTTCGGGCCCTCGAGGCCGGGTTCATCCCCCGGCTCCCAGTTTCCATCCCCCGCTCCATTCTCCTCAGGGATGGCCTCCGGCTCTTCTTCACTGGGAGGAGTGTCCTCGCCTTCCCGAGGGCCCTCCTTATCGGTCCACAGGGTACGGGGTATGGCCTTGAACCATGACGCATTTCTCGTCACTTGGCGGTTTCCTCGTGTCACAGTTACCATGGTTCCATGCCGGTTGCTGACGGTCCATGGAAGTTCCTCGTACCTGGTGTCAAGTTTTGACTTGGAGGGGTTTCGTAGCATGATGACCTGGTCACCCACTTGATGATGGGACGGCCTCGCTCTCCGCTTGCCGCTCATGTGTTCGTTGGCATCCCTTCTCCTTCTCTCTGTGCGTTCCTCGTTCACCGTGTCCGGGGTTCTGCTTGGGTGATGCGGGATCGAGGATCTGATGACGGTGCCGAACATGAGGTCCGCTGGCGGTACGCCGGTTGTGCTGTGGGGCGTGACCCGGTAATTTCGGAGGAATCGGAAGAGGTCAACCTTCCAGGGGCTGGCGTTAGCCTTAGACACTCTGAGCACCTTGTTGATAGTCCTCATAAATCGTTCTACGTCCCCATTTGCCTGGGGGTGTCTTGGAGTGATGTGATGATATTTCACATTGAGTTCCTGCAGATACTTTTTGAAGTCCTCTCCCGTAAACGGTGGCCCATTGTCGCTTTTGATTGAGATGGGTAGCCCGTGGGTTGCGAACATTTTCTCTAGGGCCGGAATGACCACTTCAGCTGCTGTGGACTCAACTACCTCAACTTCCGGGTATCGGGAGTGATCATCGACGGCCACCAACAGGTGGAGGCCCTCTCGGAGCTTGCAAAAGTCAATGCTGATGGCCTCCCAGCGAGAGCTGCCCCGTTCTGCTGATATGATGGGTTCCGGGTCTGGCGGGGCCCCCGTTATCTGACAGGATAGGCACGTGCTAACGAGTGTCTCGACCCGCTCCTCGATCTGGGGAAACCATACTCGGTGCCGAATGTGGGCTTTCGTCCTTGCCAGTCCTTGGTGTCCTTCATGCGCTAGGGCCACTATCCTGTCCTGTAGTTTGAGAGGGATCACGATGCGGTTTCCTCGTAGTAACAGTCCACCTTCCGTGACTGACAAGTCTTGCCGCACTGTGAATATGCCGGACAGAAACCCTTTTGCTTCCGCTGTTCTGTTGTGTGTGTGTCTCATGAAAGTCTTCCAGTCACCGGAAAGGATGGCATCTTTCACTAAGTCACAACACGGGTCCTGGAGCGTTTCCGCCTCGATTTCCTCGATGCTCACCGCCTTGGGCCTCATTGCGCGCACCACCTGGCATATGTGTTCCTCTGTCTCTGTTGAGTGGCCTCTCGCGGATGCCTGGAGAGAAAATACGCCGGGTTTCCGCTGCCTGGTTGGTAGACGAGATCAAAGTCATATTGCTGGAGGTGCAACAACCACTTGGTGATTCGTGCCGGAGGGTGTGCTGATGTTCCCATGAAAATGGGTAGTAGGGGCTTGTGGTCCGTGATCGTCGTGAAATGACGCCCATATAGGTAGAGGTGAAAATGCCGGCACCCCCACAGCACGGCGATGGCCTCCTTTTCGATGTGTGAGTACCTTTGTTCGGTCTCTGTGAGGGCTCTCGATGCATATGCAATCGGTCTCTTCTCCCCTTCCCTCGTGACTTGCATTAGGATGGCTCCGAGCCCCACGGGGCTGGCATCCACAAACAGTTCTGTGGGCAGTTCAGTGTTATAGTAGGCCATCTTGGTGTCAGCGGAGAGGGAGTCCTTGATGCTTTCAAACGAGTCCTGGCATGTTTGCCCCCACTCCCACTTGACGTTGGCCTTGGTGAGTTCCCGCAGCGGCTCAGATAGTGTGGCCAGGTTTCGGATGAACCTCCCGCAGTAGGTGGCCATGCCTAAAAAACTGCGCACTTCTGTGGGGGTCATCGGTGGACTTGCCGCCTGGATGTCTGCGACCTTCTGCGGGTCAGGGGAGATGCCTGTGCTGCCAAACTTGTATCCGAAAAAATTGATCTCCGATTTGAGGAACTCGCCCTTTTCCCGGTGTATTGTGAGCCCAACATCTTGTAGTCGGCCCAGTAGGGCGTGAAGCCTCTTGATGTGTGTTTCTTTGTCGGGGCGTGAATCAGAATATCATCGCTCACGTTGAGGACACCAGGGATGCCCCGGATGACCTCCTGGATGGTTTGCTGGAACACCACCGCAGCAGACGATATTCCGAAACTTAGGCGTTTGTATCTCCGCAGCCCCAAATGCGTAGAGAACGTTGTTATGTATCGAGAGTCTCTGTGGAGTTTGAGTTGATGATACCCCGCCCTGAGATCAATCTTTGAAAATATGCTCGACCCTGTGAGGTCAGCCACAATCTCGTTGATTGTTGGGGTTATGTGGCGTTCTCTTTTAATGGCAGTGTTGGGGAGGCGCATGTCTATGCAGATCCGCACCTTTCCAGGCTGCTTAGGCTTCCGTGTTACCACTATTGGAGAGACCCACGGTGTGGGCCCTGTGACCTCCTCAATGATACCCGCTTCTTCCAGTGCCTTGAGTTCCTGCTCCACTTGTTCTCTCATGTGGAAAGGCGTTCTCCGGTGCCGGACGGCTTTCGGCTGCACTGTCTCATCAATATGAAGTTTGATGGTTTTGCCTCTTAGACAGCCTATGCCCTCTTGCAAGTCAGGGTATTGGTTCAGCATCTGCTCCACTTCCTTTTCTTCGTTGACATGGCAGATGAATTGGACCACTCCCAAATCCTCCGCTGCGTCCCCACTCAGGAGGCTCTCAACACCTGCCTTCACAACATAGACTTTGGACCATAGTCTGTTTTTTCCGTGTTCCAGCGTAGTGCGGAACCTGCCAATTACCGGCAGGGGCTTTCGACAGCCGTATGCATACAACAGAGTGTCGGTGCTTTTCAGCTCTGGTGGAGGACTTAGAGTCAGGAAGATGCTTTCAGGCATGACGTTCACCGAAGCGCCTGTGTCGATGGTCATGAGAATGCACTGGTTTTGGATGGTGACCATGCATTTGCGCCTTCGGGCGGCTTTTCTTCGAGGTCCTCGGTCCTGGCATAGGGCAGACACCAGGTATACCTTCCTTCCTTTCCTGTCTGTGTCCTTGGAGAAGGCCTGCAGCATCGCCGAGACGTCATCCCCTTCCTCCTCCGTGGAAGAGCTGGCCACTGCGACCCTTCTGGCACTGGCTTGCTTCTTTTTCTTGGTCGCGACCTTCTCCGGCTGGTTCTGCAGGGGCTGTATGGGGATGTCCGTTGATCGGCATACCTTCGCGTAATGGTCCTTCCGGCCACATGCTCCACATGTGGTGCCTTGAGCAGGACAGTTGCGACGGCCATGTCGTGGGCCACCGCACCAGCCACACTCTGTGGGTCCCGGAATGCGCGGTTGCCACCTGTTTTGGCCGTATCCGCCACTGTTGTCGTCTCTCGAGGATTGTTTGTTGGTGATGCGGGCTACCATAGCCGTGTTGAGAGCAGGTTGCAGCCTGTGTAGCGTGGCCTCCATGTTGGCCGCTCTGGTGTGTGCCAGTTCCCTCTGACGTCCTAGTTCAAGGATCCGCTGTAGGGGGATACCCTTCTCGCTAAGTATCAGGCGCCTCAATTTTTCCGAATGAATCCCGTTGATGATCTGCCTCCTGATCTCCCTCTCCACGTTCGTGAATTCACAGGACATGGCTAACTTTCTCAGGCGGGTGTGGTACGCATCAAGGGTTTCCTCCGCTGCCTGTAAGGTGGTGCAGAAAAGAAACGTCTCATAGTCTGGGTTTAGTTGAGGGAGGAAGTGATCGGTGAGGGCATCTTTCGCGCTTCGGTACCCATCCTGGCCATCATCAACGTTCAGGGAATTGAAAATGCGCAATACCTCGTCACCCACGCTGAGTAGTAGGTGTGCCTTCAGTTTCCTGGGCGCTGTGATCTCTTTGCCCTCCATCGCCATCTCGAACTTCTGGATCCACAGCTGCCATCTGGGTCCGCATGACGACGGATCCGTGAATGGGTCAAACGGCTGGACCAGTGTCGACGAAGTGCCTTGTGTTCGAGGTGGAGGTGGCGTCATGGACAGGTTTGCCGCAATTCTGGACGGCGTGGAGGGCCCAGGCGTGGATGTGCATGCCGCCATGTTGGCGTGGACCTGATCCGTGTGTCGTAGGTACCTCCGACGGCCACCAATGCTGCGACGTTGGGCCTACCTTGGAGGTGCCGCCGTACCCAGGCGCCGTGTTACAACTCAGGGCCTGGCGCTCCCCACACACTGTGATGCTGCTCTCCCGTGTTGGATGTCCGATGCCACCTGGTTCTCCAGTTTCCGGAGGGAAGAACTATGGTCTTAGTGGCAGAGAGCATGAATTGATGAAGGAGAAAAAAAAAAAATAATAATTATTTATTTATTTTTTTTTGGGGGTGGGGGGGTCACGTGTGTGATGGCACCCCCACCGGGTGTCCAAAAATTTAGCCGCGATGGCTGTGTGGCGTTATGGTGCCTTCACAGCACCGAGCCTGTCTTGGAGTTCGTCTTGCCTCGTCGCCATTGTTGTGTTGTCGGCCCGCGGCCTGCGTGCGGGGGCTGTCACAATGCTGATAGGCCGCGCGGCCTGTGGCGCAGCTCCAGCGGGAGCCGAAGGAATCAAACACCCACGCTGGTTACTTGTCTGCCCCGGAACTGCCTCCCGAACGCGGGGGCGGGGCTTTTATTTAGGACGCCCTGCGTCACCGCGTAGCGGGACGCAGGGCGGAACGTAACAAATATATTCCATGAATCGGGCAGCAGAAGTGCAGGGACCGTCCCACACAATGCTTATATGTGGCCTGGCGGGTTGTCATGTGGTATTCTGATATAGAGGCACTTCCTGTGGCGGTCACCTGTGTTGGCGGCCTGTGTGGAAGGTGCCATCAGCAGCTGTTTCTTTTATTGGTAATGTGTTGGGGGCCATGTGCTGACTATTAGATGCTTTGGCGATGGATGGATGGATGGACGGATGGGGTGTTTATTAGAGGAGGCCGGGCTTCACATGATTTCTTTGTGGGTGTAGAATGTACCCTACACAGCACAACAGAGTAGGCAGACAGACGCTACGGAAGGCCGGGGCTAGAGCGGGATGGCAGGCTACACTGACTGAAGCGCTGAAACTGGAAGACATTTTGTTTGTTCAATGCGATTTACATTTAGCGAGAATGTGAGGGGCTCAAAATTATATCACTTAAACACATAATAATACTTTCTATGTATTTTAAATACCTTTTGACCATGTAAGGAAATGAAAAATCTAAACCATTTACTCGTCTTTAGTTGTGTAAAAGTGTTTAAAAGTGTATAAAAAGCGTTATATGCTGCAGAGGAGCTCGATAGACCCTGCGCAAAATGGCCACTTTTACCTGAAACTCGTTGGCCCTGCTCGAACATGATCCTACTTCAGAATGTTGAAGAGACGCCCCTCCTCCCCAGAAGTGCATGAGGTGGGGCAGAGGGTGTGACGGCTGCTGACTGACAGTGGGGACCTGATCGAGGGCAGGCAGAGTGCAGAGGCTGTGCCCCCACGCCAGGCAACCAGAAAGCAGATCACCACAGAAGCGTGCAGGTGGCGAGCCGCACTTGGCATGGCCAATACTCACTGGGAGCACCCATTGTGCGGGTGGCTACTCCCATCCTGGAGAGCGGAAGATATTATCTCTTCTCCTCGGGTGGCCAGCCTCCCCCCGCTTCAGCCTGGCTCCTTGCTCCAGTCTGAAGGTGAGGTCACAAGCAGCAGGTGAGCCACGAGGAGATCTGTGTGAGCGTGGTGGCTGATAGAACCGGCGACAGCCCTCGCTGCAGCTTAGGTCAGGCCATTTGGGAGGTAGGTGGGCACGCGGCCTACGCGGAGCACTGCTCAGATTTCGCAGCCTAAATATTCCTCTTGCGCACCACTGCCTCCTGCCAATGTACAAACGGTCCACAGGTGCACAACGGTGTGGAACGGTTGCTCCAGTCCTTGCATTTTAATCTCAGTTTCATTTGCTAGCGGACACTCTTTTCATACTTGTGCTTAGGAGGTTTAGGGCGGTGCGAGAGGAGTCAGGCCAAACTTCCCTTTGAAGGCATAGGAAATAAGGAGTCCTCCCACCTTCACCATCACAGGTAGCCAATGCCTGCTGCCAGATGCAGGCTGCCCATGTCTTCAGAGAGCTGTTTAAAGAGCTCAAGCAGTCAATCCGTAGCATAAGTAGCACACTGGGCGGCCAGTCATAATCCTGCAGACGAGCTTGGGCCATCAGGGGAGCGGGCTTGGCCAGTGGAAAATAGTGTGTTCGAGTCGGAGGGCACTGCATGTTCATCAGAGGAGCGGGAGCGGTCAGGAAGATGGTCAGGTTGCGGAAGCTGAGAGGAGCCAAGAAGGAAGATCTCAATCGAAGGTGAAGGGGGAACAATGGGCTCATCTGTGATGCTGGAAATGCATTGGAGGGACAGGGCCTCCCTGTCCTTGTCCTGTAGTCCTTTTTCATATGGGTACTGTATTGTCTTCTGCCCAGGAGTCCATGTGGGACTCCTGGCAGTGCAGCTCTTCCTGTTTTTGGTTTGGTGTACAGACCCCTGGGATACCCTTAGGGCACCCATGGGTGTGGGTACAACCCTGTGCCCCTAGTGTATGTTTTTAGGCACATGTGTGTGGCCCACAGAGCAGGGCCGGCCTTAAGGGCAGCAGTGCCATGGGGCGAATTGGGCCCCCCTCACCCTTGCGCGCCCCTGGTTAACAGGGGACCGGGCGGAAGAGGGCGCGGCCAGGATGGTCCACTCTTTTTTAAAATTTCTTTTTTTTTAACCTCCTCGCTCCGGCACGTCAGCACCCCATTGTCATTGAATGAGCCCGCCGCCGCGGGTGCATTCAATGACAATGAGGTGCCTGCCACACCTTCTGCCACTACGCAAACTCGGGGGAGCCTTTGAAAGACTCCCCCGAGCTGGCGTGGTGTGGGGCTAATGGCGCCTTTTCTTATGAAAAGTTCCCACGGCAGAGGGGCGCATTTAAATGCACCCACCGGCGCAGGCACCTTTTACAGCAAAAGGCTGCCTGCCGCGCCTTCTCCCACAACGCCAGCTCAGTGGAGCCCTTGAAAGGTTCTCCTGAGCTGGCGTGGTGGGGGCTAATGGAGCACTAGGGGGCGTGGCGCCCCGGGTGATCGCCCGGCTCGCCCCCCCCTAAGCCGGCTCTGCCACAGAGCAGGGTATGGGCTGGTGGCAGCTCCATGCTGATATTGACAGGTGCTCCGAGTATCCTCCATTTTGGGATACCTAGGCCCTGCCATTGGGATCAGTTGATTCCTGATAGGAAACAAGATGGCCCCTGTGGTCTCTTGCTTTCTATTGCCTGTTACCTTGTTTTTCCAGTGTCCTGGGAAGCCCTGACTCTGTCCCTTCCCCCCGACTGGCTGTTGGGTGGAAGTTCCATATATGGTGTTGTTGTGAAGTCCAGGCCAGACTGGCTGGAGCCTTCCCAGTGACTGTATGTTGTGGGTGCACCCTGTGGGTGGGACCTGGGTGAATGGAGTGTGTGACCAATATGCACTTCTTGTTGTGGATGTCTGGTTTCTGGTATGAAACACAATGACTGAGACAGCCCTGCCCGAAACTTGTATGAATGCAGTATGTAGTGTTGAATGGCTGGGTACTTGTCCCAATACACATTCCTTGTTGTGAGTGTCTGAGAGGGAGGAGAATGGCCTGATTGGCTGACTGACTGCTGAATGCCCATCTGAGTGATGCAGAATTAATGAGAGACAGAACAGTATATCTGGCGGCCTCTCACTGCTAGAATTCGTTTAGAAGCTGAAGTTGATACATGAAGCTTATCCTTGAAGCCCAGCTGGAAGAAGAAGATTTGTAACTGCATTTGCTTCGACCCGATCCGAAACCTGTCGAGTTCATCAAGGACTGATCCGAGAGAGGGCTTGGTTAAGCGCCCTCTTCCCGAGCTCCGAGGGACCATCGAGCACCGCTAACCTTCGCCGAAGCTCCCTGTAAATCAGACCCTCGACAGGCTGCCGACCGGAGACGGGGCCCGCCGAGGAGAACGAAGAGAAGCATCAGACATTCCGTCCACCGTCGTTGACCAGGGTTTGCAAGTTTGCTATAATTGCTGGAGGCCTATCGAAGCCGTGTTGCCCAGAAGCGGGGACCACTTGACGCTGTGCCGTCGACGACCGGAGCCCCAACGCTCCATTCATTAAGACATTCGAATCGAAGGAATCTCTTGCCAGCACCGTCGACCGCTTTGTCCCGGCGGAGCAAGTAGAGGCCGCTGACGCGCCGTGGAGACTCCACCGGTGGGTTTCCCTCCACCCAAATAATGCTGAGACGCCAGACGACTCGACGCACTTGCTGGGCCAAAGTTCTTCATAGACTATTTGCAGTCCCGAACTATCGACACTGAAGTGTCCCGCACGCCTTTTCTTTGCAGGACGTCTTCACTCATCGTCGACGAGCACCAGCAGGACTGAAGCTGGTGTCTCAAGGCCATCAAACTTTTCATCGAGGATCGTCAACGTCAAGTTCACCTTCTTCGAGGTCCATCGACGATCCATGGCTCCTGCCTTAAAAGGGATCACTAAAGAAGGATCCATCGACGCCTCTTCGAAGATCTCTGCTATTCCAGCTACATCAGTCTGGCTAAAGAGTTGCCTGAAGCATGGAAACTGCTCTCCTGAATTTCCGTGAGGACCTGCTCTGCAATCTTGATATCCAACACCCTGTGACCTCATCTTATTTGTTCTCTCTTCTGCCTTTGACAAGGCTTTTTAAAAGAGCGGAGAAGTGAGCACTCACTGCTGATTTGCAGCTCTGAAGGCAGCTATTGCAGCAAATGGCAGCCGACCACGAAGAGCCTCCAAACAGCATTTTTCACTCTGCTGCAACTTGCGTCAGACTGGGGCCATTTTATTCAAAACTCCACCAGCACAACGCAGGATACGAGTAAGTCACTGCAGCACGCCTGCATTTTCCTGGGCACTTCATATTTCTTTCAAAAATAACATTGTGTTGATATTCATGATTTTTTCTATTCATATTTATTGTAGTCATGTTTTGTTCAATTTTGACTAATTATTAATTCTACTAAATATTAATTTTATTTTAAATACATACTTCATTCATAGTAGGTATTATTGTTTATTTTTATTCATTGTTTTTAATCTTGATTTTAAAATTGGCTCAATTTATTTTATTTTCATATTTTATTTTGTATTAAGCAGTTATGTTTATTATTTTTCCCCAAGTTTTAAAAAAAATGTTTTATTATCACATTTTATTAATATTTATTGTAATTTGCATTTATATTTCATTATTTTAGTAATTATGACTGTTCTTTATTTTGTACCGTAATTGTATTTCATATTTTGTTGCTGTTTTGTGAACTGGAACGATCATAGTAAAAGAGACACCAAAGAGAATGGCAGAGGCGACTGTCAATAGACTCTGGAACAGGAAGCCTGTGCCTCTGCCCATTCTGTAAAAATGCGCCGACGTCCCCAATTGGTCAATTTCCAGCATTCATGCAACCTTTGCTCGAGACAGGCCCATCAGCGCAGGAGTTTAGGAATGACATGCAGGTGCAACGTCCCAAATGCGGTTCAGGCTCCGTATATTCTATTAGCAGGGACAGCTGGTCTGTTTACTGTCAGTATATTTGTCATTTGTTTTATCATTTGTGTTTGCGTGTGAATTTCACTTCGTTTTGACACATTTTAGAAAACATTACATGGTGAAATGAGGGGCAGCAAAAGATACTTACTGTCCCTTACACTCAGCATTTAGGCCTATGACACCCCAAGGTTTACTAGCAAGCCTCACTGAATTAGATGATGTCTTTGTTGCAGTGGAGAGAATTAGATTGTGACACTGTTGTAGTGGGACAGCCTTTTGTTAGTGTCGAGTATATGGCTGAAGTGCCAAGTAGTGCAGGCATTAAGTAGTGTAGATATTGGTTTTAATGAACATAAGGGCCACCTGCCACATTAGCCATAGTTTTGCCATCTTGAACTTGGCCTAGTTAGAGTTTTCAGCCCTCTGTCAGTAAGAAGCGCTAGGCCACATATCTGAGTCTTTGTCCTGTTCATTTAATTTGACTTCATTCCTGTTCCCTCCCCCCACTCCCGAGCCAGTGTTAAGATGGCCAAGGCCTTGGAGGAAGGGTGAAGCATCATGTAAAGATTGGTTACTGTTCCCAGATGCTTCAGGCAGGAGATTGTTTCCAACATCAGATACGTGTAATGGCAATGAAGGACATGTTTTGGTGTGAAGGAGGCCTGGACCCAGGACCTAGTTAAGGTATTGAACGAGGTTGTCATTATACTGCCCCCATTGAGAAGTGGTAGGACCATTGGAACTGCAACTGACAGGCTAAATAGAGCATATTAATCCGAGAAATGAGTTCTCAAGAGCAGCACCTCAGCTGCAGTTTTTATTCCTCTCTCACTCTGGCCGCCCACTCTGGGCCCTCTTCCTGCTCCTTCCTGTGAGGCTACGAACCTTGGTGATATCTTCAACTCCGCCCACTCCTTCACTCCTCACATCTCTAACATCTCTAAGAAGTCAAACTATCAGCTGCACCTCCTCAGAGGTATTCTTCCTTTTCTTATTTTCCCCCAGAAGCTCACTATCTCCAGAGCTCTGGTCCTCTCTAGGCTGGACTATTTCAACAGCCTCTTTCTAAATCTTCCTGCCTCTACTCTTTGACCTTTGCAACTTATCCAGAACAGGCCTGCAAGACTTGTCCTTCCTGCCTCTACTCTTCGACCTTTGCAACTTAACCAGAACAGGCCTGCAAGACTTGTCCTTGACCTCAAGCCCAGGGATCGTATCTCTCCAGCTCTGAAATCTCTTCACTGGCTCTCTGTGGCTGCAAGGATCAATTTCAAGACCCTCTGCATTGTCCACAAGGCCTTCTGGGCCCTGAACCTGCTCTACCTTCAACTTTCTCTTCCAAAACATCTTCCTTCTTGAGCTCTCTGTTCATCTACCTCCAACTGTTGGTTAGCCAGACCCTTCTCCAAGCAGAGAGTTGGCGGCAGATCTATTTCCTCAGCTGGGTCATCCCTCTGGAACATCCTCCCTGCCTCTCGCAAACTTGAGCAGAACCACCTCCGGTTCCAGAAGCAACTCAAGACCTTCCTTTTCGCTTCCGCTTTCTCTCCTCCTCTCCCCTGCTGATGCACCTGACTGCCCGCGCACTGGTCACCTGGTCGCCCTTTAAACTTGGGCCTAGGCTCCTCCATGTCCAGTTGCCCTCGCACTGCTTCTGGGCTCCCCAGCACTCAAGGGTCTGTATCTGCAACCCTACAGTCCCTTCTCCCTGCACTTATGAGCCACCCGCTGGCTGCACTTGTGAATAAACTGCACTTCTCCCCTTACCTCTTCCTCACACTTGCGCGATCTGAATGACACAAGACCTAGTATGATCGTTATTTTGTCCTCCCTTTGTTTCCCCCTCTTTGTCTTGTCGCATCTAGAAACACTTGTCTACAGGTACGTTATATATGCCACATCATATCATATCATTATCGTATCATGAAGCCACCTGACCCCGGAGAGAGATATAGGAGGATGTGTGCTAGGAAAGAACATGTTTCATGGTAGGAGTCGCATAAGGTGTTGCCAAATGTACAACTGCAAGGCGGGAGAGTGCTGAGGGCTGCCAGGTTCTCTGGTCTCATGAGAAAGTGCATTGTATCCATTCTGTTGCCACAGTGTACTGACTTCACTGTTCACACTCGCTTCAGGATTGGGTCGTCTCCGATCGTATGCACATCATGAACTTGTCCTGGCCAATGGGAAAAGGCCAGTGTAGCAACAGTAATATCAATAACGGTGTCCAATGAAAACAGAGTATTTTTTGCTCGCTACACAATTAGGTCATTTGTAGGGGGCAGCATTTAAATGATCATGGCGAGGTTACTGACCAATTGGTATGGTTTGCATAGGTTGGGTTTAGATTTTTGCATAGGGACTAGCCAATGGGAAATGTGGGATTAGCATATACTTGATATTTGTCACAAATGTTGTTTTGTGGTTTCATCTATAAAAACTGTAAACTGAGAAGGGCGGGTCGAGAACGTTTTCAGTTCTACGGAGCTGACAGACCCTCCTGGCCATATTTTCATGTAATAAATCGTATTTTTCTTGCAAATTGTGCACTCCTTATTGATTTCTTGTATTGTTTGTTATCGATCGGTTTTTGGGCCTACTGTACATTACCATATGACAATTTCCTTCTAAACATTTGTGTTTTCTTAGGAAACCCTGATGACTACAGACCAAGCAATCAAGATGCAACTTATTTAGAAGATAAACTGAAAAATGGCTGAAGAGAGTGAACATCTCCAAAGGAATCAGTTGTGTCGCTTAGTCTATCATCAAAGCACTCCTTTTCTTTGGAAGACGTCTCCCAGAAAAGCCACTGTCTGCTGTATCTCGTGCACCCACTAACATCAGATCCGGTAGTGAGCAAGGTGAAAGTGTTGTTATGACCAAAGCATCATGCAAGGACCCTGGTAACCTGCGTGCGATAACCAACACCAACTGTATCCTGAAAATCATGGATAAAATAGGTACGAACCAACTTCAAGACCATGTTGAAGCTCATAACATCCTGCATGAGCAACCGTCGGGTTTCTGTGCAGACCTGTATGGTGAGGCACCGGCGTACCTCAGAAACAAGTTCAAAAGATACATACCCAATAGGCCATTGAGGTCTGAAGCGCATGGCAGGCTACAGGTGCCCTTGGTTAATCGGGTGACCGGGGCAGGGAAATCTTGCCCTGATGAGGGCTGCTCAGCAGCGGAACAACGTTCCACCAGCTATTCGCTCAGAATTAAACTATAGAATTTTTAGGAAGTACCTTAAGACACATCTCTTTAAGGGAATCAGAAATGCCATGTTATTGCGCCCTGATGCCTGCGGGCTTTCGGCACATTACAAACACAGAAATAAATAAAAACATGAATAAATGCAATTGTGGGGTAAGGAAGAAGAAGAGCAACCATTGGCAAGAAAGAACGATTTCTCATGGCAGCCAACATCGATCCAGTTTATAAGCACTTTCAGTTGGGGGACGTTCAATTCCCCACCCTCCCTAAAGTAAAAATCTTGGGAGTGGTTCTGGAGCAGTCACTTAATATAAAGCCGTATGTGGCGGGCACAGTTGCATCCGCCTCCTACTACATTAAACTGTGGCTCACTTGAGACCTTTCATCTCCAAACAGAACGCTGAGTCAATTGCACGAGCCATCATAGCTGCTAAATTAGACTACTGCTGCAGTTTGTTGGCAGGATCTAGCAAAGCCACCATTAGTCGACTTCAGGTAGTAAGAGTTGTAGCTGGTCTCTCATATCAGTCCCAAGTGCCCGAAGCGCGACGAGCATTGTATTGGCTTCCTGTGGAGGTGCGTATCTCCTTCAGACTTCTGGTCATCACCTTTAAATGCCGTATGGGATCTAAGCCCCCACATTTACAAAGGTATATTGGGGAAAAACCTTGCCATAGAAACCTGAGCTCTAATAACCAAAATCTCCTTTACCAGCCCAGATCTAAAACTAAGAAAGCGCAATTGGGTGCCTTTTTCCTTGCAGCCCCTAGGCTCTGGAATAACCTTCCAACCCATCCGAGATGCTCATCGTCCCTGAGAACGTTCAAGAAGGGACCAAAAACCTTCCTTTCTAACTAGTATTTCCTCTCTTCATTCTGTCTCCTTGGCTCCCCTGAGGCAGCTTGTGTCTGTTCTATGTTTTGTCCTTTCTTGTCCGCACCCTCACACCCACGGGTCTATGGCTGCGCAGTACAAATGTAATAAAGTAAAGTAAAGTAAAAAGGTCATGCAGTTGTTGCAGGTAAGACAATTTGTTTATACGAAGGTCGTAATGGTGGTGGAATTGTTGCAACGGTCAAGGGCAGACATTTTGCATGATATCCCCATTCAGATGGGGAAGTCAGTGACCCTATGTGGACCTTGCCGTCCCGGGTAAAATGAATGATGCAAAAATCGACGAAACACTCTAGTGATTACGAGTATAAGGCACTGCTTTTATTCATTGACATGTAAGTGCAAGTCCTACTAGGCCATAGACCACACCACGAGAGAAATAGCATCTGTGGCCCCATCAATGAAAAAGATATTAAGCCTCCGTAGGGCAAGTAGTACAGTTATGATTGGAAGCAACAGACAGCAGTCTAAAGACCCTGCGGTCCGTGGTTCTTCCAGTGCCACCACCACCACCACTGAAATAGCGGGCTTTGTGGCTGCCTTGCAACTGGGAAGAAGGCCACTTGAATGACTGGGAATATTCACCACTGATTAGAGCAATGCCCACATCACAATGCAAATACTCTGCAAAATGCTGTGCTGTGGTAAGCTGGGAAATCCTTGTTGCACTGAGGGACAGTGGCATAACTTGGAAAACACTATCATTGAGGGGGATTTCACGCTCATCAGGAATATCCTGAAAGGGGGTACTTAAGGATGAGGCTAAACATGATTATGGATGAGGGGTTGGAACACATTCTGATTCCCAAGTGAATAGGGCATCATGTGGCCTCCAGGTGGCACAAGGCCAGTGCCGGATTATCCATTAGTCCTAGTAGGCACTGGCCTATGGGCTGTGGGGTGAAAATGCTGCTCCAGAGTGACAGAGATTGAGAGGCCATGCAAGGCCGAATCATAAAAATGAAGATGGGTGATGTTGAAACCTATCGGAAGATGCAGGCCAGTCCAAAACACTTCATTTCCAACATGAGGCCTAGTGAGGGAATGAACATGGGCCTACCCCAACTTTGTCAAAATGGAAAGGCACTCAGCTGAAGGAGAGTGTGCCTCAGAACTGCATTATTGCTAACTGTGTCCAATGGATTCTAAAGAGACATGTGGTGCTGCAGTTGCTGACTTCATGTAACCTGGGAAAAGGCACATTTTGACAGATTCAGAACTGCAGCAGTACACAGGGGAAAAGATACGCTGAAATGCTGAGCATTTGAAAAATAAAGTGAAGCCAAGTGACATATGTCCTTTGTCACTGAGAAAGACAATTACTTTCCACAAATAAACTGACATTTAAATGGAAAGGCCTACTTGTAGAAGTGAACCATAGCTTCCTTTGTTAACTGTGGCCTATGGGTGAATAATACCAGAAGTGAACTTATATCTGTTTAAATATTGTACTTATAAACAGCAGGACCAGATGCGATACAAAGTGTCATGTTGAACACATCTTTTCAATTTAAAATGCTATTCTGTTCGAATTATGTATGTAGCTTGTTTTCCCCACTGAACTGAAAGTTCAGTGCCTCTGAAACCTTGACCTCAAGACCTTTGGGCTAGGCCCACCAGGAATAGTAGGTCTGGTTTCTAGTTTAAAATGCAAAGGAAAATAAAGAATTAGATCAGAATTGTGGAGGGTACAGATAAGACGGCCAGCAGAAATGACCTTTAAGGTCAGGCCTTCCCATTAACTGTGCATTAGCTTGAAACAGAGACATTTGAAGACACTTAATTGATGGGTGGAATAACATAAGCCAGGCAGATGTTCGTGTCATGTGACCGGGGAGAAATGAAACTCATGAGAGGCTTTGTTGGGAATATGAAACTACGACCTTCCATAGATATGGATTGCTATTGATTAACATTGGACTCCTCTTTCCTTAATAACAGGAGAACCGTGCATCGCAGTGAGCTCATCCAGGACTCATATTGAACATCACAGAATGCCCGTCAGTTCTATGTAACTTAATTTTCTGTGTTGCATAGAATTTGAGTTAGGAAGAAAATCATGATCACAGCCTTCTCATAATTCTGACGAATTTGAAAGTTTGTGAACTAATATAATACGAAATTAATGTATGAATAGCGGAGTGGCATATTTTCCAGTATTTCGGCTCAGGTAAAAATTGCGAAAAACGATAGCTCCTCCCAGGAAGGTGGTGCCCAAATAAAATGAGTATTCCCCGATTCGCCATGAAATGTAGAATTAAAAAATATATATGGCCATGCAGTTATCTAAAAAATGATGGTAGTTGCCCTGTAGTGAGATTTTGTGTAAAAAACAAAATGCAAAAACATGTTATTTTGAAATAATGCATCTTCCTCCTCCCCCATTAGTCATAATACAGACCTCTAAATGCCTTGCCCTATCAGCTGGCAGAGGGCAGATTAGTGGGAGGGTGAGAGAGATGTCCAATCCGTGGTGTGGGAATATTCATAATATGTAAGTGTCATCAGCACTATATATTATCAGTTTTCAATCTGAAGGGGGAGAGAGACCGAAGGGAAAAAGAGAGGAGAACAGACTAACAACAACAGAGAGCTGACAGAAGGAAGGCTGACACCTAGGAGAGCAGATAGAGAGGAGATCCTAGGACACTTGCTGGAGACTTTCGTCTGGAAGCTGGGAGCCCTATCTGAGAGAGAGGACAAAAATCTGGCTGGAGGGACCTTGCTGTGAATAGAGACCAAAAGGTGTGAGCTGCCTACCTATTCCTGAAAGAGGGTCTGAAATCCAGCTGGCCTCTTGTGCTAAGAACAGAGATCTCCCATGTACATAGATATATCCCAAAACTATCAATAGTGTGGGGAGCTATCTGCCTTAATCCCTTTCCATTAATGGGTGGAGGGCAGCACTGGGTAGACCCTGACCGCATTTAACTAAAAAGATAACTCAATTAATTCCTCATTGAAAAAAGCCCTATCCATATACATTGAATTGTGTTGGAAACTACCTGCCTTAATCATATCCATTTAATTGTGGGTGAGGGGGGAAAACTGTATAGACCCATAGCACATTTGATTAAAGTTAATTCAATTAATTCCCATATAGAAAAGATCACGGGATGAGTTTTGTTACAAATCGAAACTAACAAATTTCATACCCAGTGTGTTATATCCATCATAGTCAATAAAGTACTTGGATGACTCTACCTTTGTGAAACCCCTGACTTCCTTACAGAAGGGAGGGGACAATAATCCCAAAATAAGTAACCCTAAAACTCTGCCATTCAAGTGAATGTAAAGTGTTCAAAATTAAATTTCACATTTATTCACTTGCATCCCAAATCAAAATCCCAACATGTGCATTTTATTGAAGTAAAACGCCCAAAACAATTTCCCTGTTAAGATCCTTTCCCAAACCCTCCCTTTCTAATAAGAAGCCAAAAAGAAATTCCCACTGAGTTCCTTTCCCCAAACCCTGCCTTTCTAATAAGAAGCCAAAAGAAATTCCCATTGAGTTCTTTTCCCAAACCCTGCCTTTCTAATAAGAAGCCAAAACGATTTCCCCATTGGGTTCCTTCCCAAACCCTGCCTTTCTAAAAAGCAAAAACGATTTCCCCGTTGAGTTCCTTCCCAAACCCTGCCTTTCAAATAAAAAGCCAAAACGATTTCCCTATTGAGTTCCATTCCCAAACCCTGCCTTTCTAAAAAGCAAAAACGATTTCCCCGTTGAGTTCCTTCCCAAACCCTGCCTTTCAAATAAAAAGCCAAAACGATTTCCCCATTGAGTTCCTTTCCCAACCCCTGCCTTTCTAAAAAGCCAAAATGATTTACCCTTTGAGTTCCTTTCCCAAACCCTGCCTTTCTAATAAAAAGCCAAAACGATTTCCCCATTGAGTTCCTCTCCCAAATCCTGCCCCTCTAATAAGGGCCAAAACGATTTCCCCATTGAGTTCCTTTCCCAAACCCTTCCTTTCTAAAAAGCCAAACGATTTCTCATTGAGTTCCTTTCCCAACCCCTGCCTTTCTAAAAAGCCAAAATGATTTACCCTTTGAGTTCCTTTTCCAAACCCGGCCTTTCTAATAAAAAGCCAAAACGATTTCCCCATTGAGTCCCTTTCCCAAACTCTGCCTTTCTAAAAAGCCAAAATGATTTTCCCATTGAGTTCCTCTCCCAAAACCTGCCTTTCTAAAAAGCCAAAATCATTTTCCCATTGAGTTCCTCTCCCAAACCCTTCCTTTCCAAAAAGCCAAAAAAACGATTTCCCCATTGAGTTCCTTTCCCAAACCCTTCCTTCCTAAAAAGCCAAAACGATTTCGCCATTGAGTTCCTCTCCCAAGCCCTGCCTTTCTAATAAGAAGCCAAAACGATTTCCCCAATGAGTTCCGCTCCCAAGCCCTTCCTTTCTAAAAAGCCAAAACGATTTCCCCATTGAGTTCCTCTCCAAAACCCTCCCTTTCTAATAAGAAGCCAAAACGATTTCCCTGTTGAGTTCCTTTCCCAAACCCTGCCTTTCTAAAAAGGGCCAAAACGATTTCCCAGTTGAGTTCCTCTCCCAACCCCTACCTTTCTAAAAAGCCAAAACGATTTCCCCATTGAGTTCCTTTCCCGAACCCTTCCTTTCTAAAAAGCCAAAACGATTTTCCTACTCTGTTCCCACTCCCTGTACCTTGCCTTTTAGGGGTCATATATAACTGATGCCTGGGGGTGGGACGCTGGGAGAGAAGTGTATTGTGATATAAGCAACCACTGGGTGTTGTTTTTAAGAACTCCAATCTGTTAATGTGCAAGAAATCCTAAGTGTGTTTTGATTTCTAATCTTCAAATTCAACCTGTGTTGGTTGTGGTAACTGAAAGTCTATTAAGAAATACATGTCAGTCAATTGATGCCAGTCATTTACATTTGTGATTATTGAGTTGTGCTGCGGAGTTGGTGGCTGCTGTGCTTGTGTTTGTTTGTTATTCAGTGAAGAAACGTAAAACAATCTACACTGTTATTTCTATACAGCGGCCTGGTTTCTAGCTGTATGGTGATACAGAGGGTATTTGCTGAATGGTGTTACACAGCTTGGAGGCCTAACCAAATGTGAATATGCTAAGCAGGCGATTTGTTGTGCAACACCTTCCTCTGGGGAAAGGAACTCCCCATCGAGTTGAGAGTGACTGTCCAATAAACCGTGACTGGGCCCCACTCCTTTTAGGGGCCCTGGGAAGGAAGAGGCCTTGATGCGCTGCGCGCTGCGCAACGGCTTGTGCCGTGTTAGCATTCTTATAATTGTCGAGGGGGCCCCGAAATTTTGGATGCCTAGTGGCCCCCCAGGTTTTAATCTGCACTGCACAGAGCTGTCACCTCTGTATATCGTTTAGTGAGACAGGCTCTCATCCAGCAAGCTCACTTTCATGGACTCTTGACCCTAACAAAAAAATTCATAAAAATCGATCAGTGTTAGAAAGTCAGTGGACAAAGGTGGTTGCAAAAATTGGGAGGGCAGGTGTGAAATGTGCCCCAAAGCAGGCCAGTCACTGTTGGGTTGATGTGTTGTGCTCTGAGCAGACCTGCTGGGAGGCCTGGTGTGTAGGTTTGGGATGCCGTGAAACCTCACCTTCAAAGAAGCCTGCAACAGTGTCACATGGCAGCTCTAAGAGGCTAGGAAGGGCAAGTGAATTGTGAAGCCTGCTCTATTTGAATCTTCACATTTGGTGAAACGTTTTGGCTCTTGTAACTTTAAAAAAATGTTCAAACCTAATTTTACTTAATCTTACTCTTAACCCGTTCAACTCTTTTGAGCAGAATTTAACTGGTTTAGCTGATTTCGAAACATTGCCTGAATAATACTCTTTTGACTCTTTGAGGCTTACAATGTCAGGGTAGTCCTCTTTGGATGAATGATTGAATGACGTATGGGCGGATATCCCTCTGTTTCTATTGAAATAAAGGATACTGAAAACTAAAAAAAGGATGAGTGCAGACTCTACTAAGTATTGATACCTGTTCTGTTCTATTATATGTTTATCAAAGACATTCAAAGTTCAAAAAATGATCAGCTTTCCCTGCCAGTATTTGTACCCACTATTCTACATGTCACAAGTACGGTCACAGTTGTTGCCAACGTTACAACCTATAACTCTGTGCAACTATATTAAACAAATAAAGAAGAAAAGGAAAGTAGGAACATAAAAAAATCCATATACACACACAATTTCTCACGACTTAAGCATTTGCACTTCTATTGCACTGTGCTTACCACGTGTCCATTTTCTAGAGGAACACGCTGATTTCTTTGTCTAGATTAAGTCCATGTTTTGTGTTTTGCATGTGACGTATTCAGCAACTTTCTGTTTCCCGCAGTAGTTTCTCTTTATCTCCTCCGCAGGGTTGTTCTTTAACTTTGCCACAGCCTTTGGACCTTATGTCTGTTATCCTGTAAAGGTCATGGAAAGGTCCTACCCTTGGTTCCAATGTTCTGCGCTGCCAAGCGGGATATCTAATCTTTTTACCGTAAATATCTTCCAATATTCAGATTCTTTTGCGGCTTTTGTGCTTCCGACATATATTCTGTTACAAGCACAAATCAAAATGAATACTGCATATGTTGCCTAACAATTTGTAAAATTGGCTTTATATACACAGAACTAAAAATCTGTACACACCCAGTAAGGCTTTGTGATCCAGGCCTATAAGAGGACCATGGGTTGCAGAAATCTAAGAGTTTCTGGTTAAAAGGACATCAACAGAGAAAAGGGACTTCTTTACGAAAACAAGTAGTTTAGTGGTGTCTTGAAATCACATCACCATGGTTAAAGAAGATGGGGAGATTTTCAGTGGATGTGTGTTTTGATAATAGTCAGGTAACGTAGCTCAGGGCCATGTGGTGGGTTAAATCTTGGGAGTTGATTTCCTTAAGACAATATGACAAAAGAACTTGATAACACCCCCCAAAATGGCAAAACGGATACAGTACTTTAAAAACATGCGTTAGTTTATCTGTTGAGAAAAGCTAAATAACATCTAAGTGTCACACATCAATGTTAATGACCATTTTTTGTTAAAGGGCGGCTTTTTTAAGAATGACTATTGCCTTGAAAGGGTGTCTAGAATGGACAGCTTTCTGTGTTATCTAGAGAAAGACATGTACTTTTGTTTTTCTGGAGCGTTTTTTACCATACAGATTTTAGGTTATGTTTATGACTATTCTGTGAGAAAGACCTGTTAACTGTGGACTTGCACTCCCGTTAGGGCCTCATGCAGGCCCCGAGGCCCTCGCTCACCTCCATCGTCGAAAGAGCTGTGATGACAAGGTTGCCACCGCCACCATGCAGGTGATGCAAATAGGTGTCCCGGCCCTCGGAAATGGGCCATTGGAGTGACCATTGTCTAGGACAAGCCTCGCTAATAAATATAAATGTTTGTTCATTAGAACTACAATGGGCACATGAAACAGAAAGAGAGAGGGTCAGTGGGAGTGTGAATGCTATGGTAACCATGACAATATCAATACCACTTAAGGAGGAAGAGGGGACCTGTGGGGTCTGCACGGGAAGTGAAAGTCATATGGCAAAGAGCGGCGCATGAATCAAAGATGCCATTACAGTGTGTAAGCTACTGGTGTGATAATGAGAGAGACGCTGGCGCAGAGCAGGGAGCTGGTGACGTGCAATGTGGCATTGTGGGAGCAGCACCACAGACCAGCTACCAAGAAAGGGAGGTTCACCCTGTAACGCCAGCAGGCTGGGGGTCCAAGCAATGGCCCATCAGGAATGGGAGACATGCAGGATAAGCCCAGCCACTGGGATGCACTGTTCCCAAACAGCAAATCCTGAAATCCAGACGACGGATAAGAACGCGTGCATTTTACACAGCCAGAAAGTGGCACTCGCCCCACAGTGGCAGAAACCTGCAGCAACGGGCATCTCATAAGGCCAGGGTTATGTATGGAGAGGACAAGCCCTCTCTGGCCCGAGCCGGCCCAGGCATAATGAGGCCGGCTCCCTCCATCATGGGGCCCCACTGTTGACTGGCGCCAGGGGCCAACAATATTTGCCATTCTGCACATATAGAATCCTGCCGCCTAATGGGGTAAACATGTCCAGACTTGCAAAGGACATAGTGACCACCTTAAAGTAGTGAGAGAAAGCCTGGTGTTGATGTCTGCGATGTCTGGAGGAGCTGGGGGGCACGTTCTGTAGCACAGTGGGCGTGGCTAGAACAGAAGCAGCGGCGAGGGCCCTGCCAGGATCCCCAGATACACTGCTCCCCTCTCCTGCCCACATGCCCCGGGGCATGAACCCGCCCTGTGGTCCCTCCGCCGCAGAGCAGCGATCTGCGCGCAAAGCATCTGCTCAGCGTGAGAAGTCTGCAGCCCCCCCCCCCCAAAGTCAAGCCACCGCCCCCTGTCCTCTCCTGAAATCACTACGTCATGGACACTCACGTCACATACAGAAAAATACCAAGTTTAAAAGCCATTTTCTGTCAACTCTAGCCGTTTTAGCGTAGGGCATTTTGCAATCCTCTACACATAATACTGACTACAAGTACCAGAATGCAACGTAATGACTGCCCAAAAGTCAGGAATGGTTATTTTACACCTGACAGTGGACATCTTGAGATCCTCGGACACTAGGCTGCCTGTCCGTTTTAGTAAGACCACACCCCAGAAGAGAGATTATGAGAATCTAGTCTCCCTGCCTCCGCCATCTGACAGAGGCATGCATCTGGCTGCTCGCCTCTGCACATAAAGCGATCCATATGAATACTTAAGCAGGGCAGAGCTTCTAGGAGGAAACGCCCACTCCCGTGCCGCTCATCGTGGCTTCCTCGGCCATCGGTTACCCTGCTGCCCGCCGGACATGCACTCCTGGAAACTAAGAGGCTGGAAAAACAGAAGGGTGTGCCTCCAGGAGGCCTGAGGCGAGAGCGGCTGGGACACTTCCCATCTCTTTCAGCGCCTTGCTGAGAGCAGCTGGGACCCTTTCTATCTCTTTCAGGGCCTTGCTGAGAGCAGCTGGGACCCTTTCTAGCTCTTTCAGGGCCTTGCTGAGAGGGCTGGGACCCTTTCTAGCTCTTTCAGGGCCTTGCTGAGAGCGACTGGGACCCTTCTAGCTCTTTCAGGGCCTTGCTGAGAGGGCTGCGACCCTTTCCAGCTCTTTCGGGGCCTTGCTGAGAGCGGCTTGGACCCTTTACTAGCTCTTTCAGGGCCTTGCTGAGAGCAGATGGGACCCTTTCTAGCTCTTTCAGGGCCTTGCTGAGAGCGACTGGGACACTTCTAGCTCTTTCAGGGCCTTGCTGAGAGGGCTGCGACCCTTTCCAGCTCTTTCGGGGCCTTGCTGAGAGCGGCTTGGACCCTTTACTAGCTCTTTCAGGGCCTTGCTGAGAGCAGATGGGACCCTTTCTAGCTCTTTCAGGGCCTTGCTGAGAGCGACTGGGACACTTCTAGCTCTTTCAGGGCCTTGCTGAGAGGGCTGCGACCCTTTCCAGCTCTTTCGGGGCCTTGCTGAGAGCGGCTTGGACCCTTTACTAGCTCTTTCAGGGCCTTGCTGAGAGCAGCTGGGACCCTTTCCAGCTCTTTCGGGGCCTTGCTGAGAGCGACTGGGACACTTCTAGCTCTTTCAGGGCCTTGCTGAGAGGGCTGCGACCCTTTCCAGCTCTTTCAGGGCCTTGCTGAGAGGGCTGGGACCCTTTCTAGCTCTTTCAGGGCCTTGCTGAGAGCGACTGGGACCCTTCTAGCTCTTTCAGGGCCTTGCTGAGAGCAGCTGGGACCCTTTCTAGCTCTTTCAGGGGCTTGCTGAGAGGGCTGCGACCCTTTCCAGCTCTTTCGGGGCCTTGCTGAGAGCGGCTTGGACCCTTTACTAGCTCTTTCAGGGCCTTGCTGAGAGCAGCTGGGACCCTTTCCAGCTCTTTCGGGGCCTTGCTGAGAGCGACTGGGACACTTCTAGCTCTTTCAGGGCCTTGCTGAGAGGGCTGCGACCCTTTCCAGCTCTTTCGGGGCCTTGCTGAGAGCAGCTTGGACCCTTTACTAGCTCTTTCAGGGCCTTGCTGAGAGCAGCTGGGACCCTTTCCAGCTCTTTCGGGGCCTTGCTGAGAGCGACTGGGACCCTTCTAGCTCTTTCAGGGCCTTGCTGAGAGGGCTGGGAGCCTTTCTAGCTCTTTCAGGGCCTTGCTGAGAGGGCTGCGACCCTTTCCAGCTCTTTCGGGGCCTTGCTAAGAGCGGCTGGGACCCTTTCTAGCTCTTTCAGGGCCTTGCTGAGAGGGCAGCGACCCTTTCCAGCTCTTTCAGGGCCTTGCTGAGAGCGGTTGGGACCCTTTCTAGCTCTTTCGGGGCCTTGCTGAGAGGGCTGGGAGCCTTTCTAGCTCTTTCAGGGCCTTGCTGAGAGGGCTGCGACCCTTTCCAGCTCTTTCGGGGCCTTGCTGAGAGCGGCTGGGACCCTTTCTAGCTCTTTCAGGGCCTTGCTGAGAGGGCTGCGACCCTTTCCAGCTCTTTTGGGGCCTTGCTGAGAGCGGCTGGGACCCTTTCTAGCTCTTTCAGGGCCTTGCTGAGAGGGCTGCGACCCTTTCCAGCTCTTTCGGGGCCTTGCTGAGAGCGGCTTGGACCCTTTACTAGCTCTTTCAGTGCCTTGCTGAGAGGGCTGCGACCCTTTCCAGCTCTTTCGGGGCTTTGCTGAGAGGGCTGGGACCCTTTACTAGCTCTTTCAGTGCCTTGCTGAGAGGGCTGCGACCCTTTCCAGCTCTTTCGGGGCCTTGCTGAGAGCGGCTTGGACCCTTTACTAGCTCTTTCAGTGCCTTGCTGAGAGGGCTGCGACCCTTTCCAGCTCTTTCGGGGTCTTGCTGAGAGCGGCTTGGACCCTTTACTAGCTCTTTCAGTGCCTTGCTGAGAGGGCTGCGACCCTTTCCAGCTCTTTCAGGGCCTTGCTGAGAGCGACTGGGACACTTCTAGCTCTTTCAGGGCCTTGCTGAGAGCGACTGGGACACTTCTAGCTCTTTCAGGGCCTTGCTGAGAGGGCTGCGACCCTTTCCAGCTCTTTCGGGGCTTTGCTGAGAGGGCTGGGACCCTTTACTAGCTCTTTCAGTGCCTTGCTGAGAGGGCTGCGACCCTTTCCAGCTCTTTCAGGGCCTTGCTGAGAGGGCTGCGACCCTTTCCAGCTCTTTCGGGGCCTTGCTGAGAGCAGCTTGGACCCTTTACTAGCTCTTTCAGGGCCTTGCTGAGAGCAGCTGGGACCCTTTCCAGCTCTTTCGGGGCCTTGCTGAGAGCAGCTTGGACCCTTTACTAGCTCTTTCAGGGCCTTGCTGAGAGCAGCTGGGACCCTTTCCAGCTCTTTCGGGGCCTTGCTGAGAGCGACTGGGACCCTTCTAGCTCTTTCAAGGCCTTGCTGAGAAGGCTGGGAGCCTTTCTAGCTCTTTCAGGGCCTTGCTGAGAGGGCTGCGACCCTTTCCAGCTCTTTCGGGGCCTTGCTGAGAGTGGCTGGGACCCTTTCTAGCTCTTTCAGGGCCTTGCTGAGAGGGCTGCGACCCTTTCCAGCTCTTTCGGGGCCTTGCTGAGAGCGGTTGGGACCCTTTCTAGCTCTTTCAGGGCCTTGCTGAGAGGGCTGGGAGCCTTTCTAGCTCTTTCAGGGCCTTGCTGAGAGGGCTGCGACCCTTTCCAGCTCTTTCGGGGCCTTGCTGAGAGCGGCTTGGACCCTTTACTAGCTCTTTCAGTGCCTTGCTGAGAGGGCTGCGACCCTTTCCAGCTCTTTCGGGGCCTTGCTGAGAGCGGCTTGGACCCTTTACTAGCTCTTTCAGTGCCTTGCTGAGAGGGCTGCGACCCTTTCCAGCTCTTTCAGGGCCTTGCTGAGAGGGCTGCGACCCTTTCCAGCTCTTTCGGGGCCTTGCTGAGAGCGGCTTGGACCCTTTACTAGCTCTTTCAGTGCCTTGCTGAGAGGGCTGCGACCATTTCCAGCTCTTTCGGGGCCTTGCTGAGAGCGGCTTGGACCCTTTACTAGCTCTTTCAGTGCCTTGCTGAGAGGGCTGCGACCCTTTCCAGCTCTTTCAGGGCCTTGCTGAGAGCGGCTGGGACCCTTTACTAGCTCTTTCAGTGCCTTGCTGAGAGCGGCTGCGACCCTTTCCAGCTCTTTCAGGGCCTTGCTGAGAGGGCTGCGACCCTTTCCAGCTCTTTCGGGGCCTTGCTGAGAGCGGCTTGGACCCTTTACTAGCTCTTTCAGTGCCTTGCTGAGAGGGCTGCGACCCTTTCCAGCTCTTTCAGGGCCTTGCTGAGAGCGGCTGGGACCCTTTACTAGCTCTTTCAGTGCCTTGCTGAGAGGGCTGCGACCCTTTCCAGCTCTTTCAGGGCCTTGCTGAGAGCGGCTGGGACCCTTTACTAGCTATTTCAGGGCCTTTCTGCTGGGTTGCACAGAGGCAGCCAGCCGCTGGGGGCGGTCATGTGCACCACTGCAAAATGGCCGTTTCTCTTCACAGTGGACTCCTTGCCCAAACAGTAAGGGGTACAGTGAGATACCCGCCCCTGTTGCTCTACAGCAACGATGGTGGCTGCCCCGTTTGCCGCTATAACCGACAGCTTCTCTTAAATGTGCTCTTTGCAAATGTGTCCACTCACTGTGAAAAGCACTGAAACGTTCACTTTTCAAAGGTTGCACCGCAGAGGGCCTAACAAGGAAACACCTTTAGCAATTGCAACACAGGCTGTGTGCCTTACATCATAAACTGCAGGTGCGGGTCACTTATGTTGGCAGCGCAGTGCACCCCCCACCCCTCAAACCCCTCATTTCAGAACACTTCAGAGCAATGAAAAACCACAACGAGGCACATCCAGTGCACCACAGGCCCCATCCCCAAACTGCCCTCCCCTCGCCCTCGGGAAGCCAGACAATATAAAATACATGGGGGTGACCCGAGGAGGAAAGAGAGGGGGCTACAGACCTGAGACGTCACTCCTTCCAGAAGGGGCTCGACGCAGACACTCAATTCTATATCTTCTGGGGGTCTTAAAACTCAAAATGGACTCCTGTCCCTGAACGGTATTAATTATCTTTGTCTCGGGAGGATAGCTGAGGGGCAACGTGCTCGCCTTGGAAGCAAGACGATCCGGAGCAACACAGGGTTGATCCCCGGGTCTGCGCTTAGAAACCTCTGGGCATTGAGCGCGTTATAAATAACCTATCATATCTGAACACAGTGGCCCCTTTGGAGTAAAATATATTTTATAATCTGTCCTGGTGACATTTGAGAGCCACTCTTCAAGCGTCTTTACTCTTACTGGTTTTCTAGCACCATGTGCTTGCCATTAGGCGTTATATATCTTTGTACTAATGTCACGTGCTTTCAGTAACTCTATGTCGCTTGGAGGAAATTGTTCTCGATTAAGAGGTTCTACCGCCCCCCCTATGCACACCCCCCAGACTGGTTTCCTTCATCGAGCTCCTCATGGTTAAAGCAGAGCCGTCACCGATTCAATGGTTCTCACACAATGCAGCTCTTGACTACTAACACACCTCGCTTTCCACAACCTTGGCTATTGGGCCTGGCATGTGGCAACTCACTGCATCTGCCCTCTGCTGGAGCTATCCTTTCCTAGAATGCACAGTGGTTTCAAGACTCTCCTGAGTTCATATATTCCCTACTCCTTCATCTAATTCCAAGATGGCGGCCCAGAGAGAGAGAGAGAGAGAGAGAGAGAGAGAGAGAGAGAGAGAGAAAGATGCTAAAGAAGCCATCCACCACAGACAGGTATTTGTGCCAGAGATGTTCTCCTTCACTCAATCTTGCCCACTTTATAAGATCACTGAAGCAGTGTTTCATTTCTCTGTCCTCAGTTTTGATTGTAGGCACTGCCTGGTGAAGTGCTATGCCTGAAACGTGTATTGACAAATAAGCACATTTTTCGTCCGTTTCTGGTCCTTTCGAAGGGTTATCATCAGACAACACATGGTATCTTGGATCTAAAATCCCTGTGGTACTCTGTCCACCCCGTGGAGCCATACTTCCTTTGCTCATTCCCAATAGTGTCACTGTACTTCAGTATGGCTGGCCCCTGCTTTGGGTATTTCTCCATCAGTACTGCTGCTAACAACGAGAACGCCTTGTTCCAGTTTCCCATGTTCTCCTCAGGCCTATCCCTTTTCTGCCTCTTCTTGTCCACCTCTTTGCTAACTGTAATATCCCGCCCTGCCATCTCAACCGATAATAATGAGAATATGTCAAAATATTACCTTTCCCAAATCCGCTCTTTCACGTGCCCGGGAATATGCCATGCTAAGGTGGAGCTGCCACACAGTAAAGGCGCAATACTTACTAAGGGGGTACCCCCAGCTCCTCTAAAGCCAATGCTGGGGCTGCTACCCCTCTTTCACCTTGTCCCTGCGAGATCAAGTCACCCAGACCTGTGGCCGCCTGCTGGTGTACTGGTGCCGCAACCCCCGGTGTGACAGACACCCTTACTGCATCAAGAGAGGTCTGGGCCCCCGTGGCCCCCATGATTGCGGCAGGCTCTGAGAGGCCCTCCCAAACTCTTCTTGGGGCCTCACTGCTGGCCCCTTCCCTAGGAAGCTGCACCACTCCTTGCAATAGTCTCTGCATTTCTTCTAACGCCTTACAAATGTTATCATTCTCTGAATCACTGCCTATTGGTAGCTCACTTACCGGCCCACTGGCCAAGTGGTTGCCCGTTTGTGAGATCACAGCACCATCTATCCCTGTAAACGTGCCCACCGTGGGCAGAACCGCCAGCTGCACTTCAGCAGAGTGCCCGTCGGGATTAGCTGCCACCAGTAGTAACAATGCTTCTTGTGACTCTGACTGTTGGAGCCAACTTCGATGCTGGCAAACACGTCTGGTGACCCTTCGCTTCTCATTTCTCAACAACCTAAGAATGAGCTGGTTATGCTGTGTATCCCTTGTATTAGCCTGACGCCCCCTCAGTGTCCCTCACTGATAAGATGTGATATACGTCATTCCTAGAGCGCCTGTACCCAGGTGTTTCTAGGCGCAACAATGCAAGGGGGGACAGAAAGGGGGAACAAGACAAAATGCAGGGGGAAGGTAGGGAGGGAATTGTACTTTTATATAATACGTACTCAACAGACCCCTCCTACACCTTGCGTGTCGAGCGAATCCCGCTCTTAACCTGCTTTATGCCAGGCCATCCGTACTACTCTTTCCCAGCTCCTCACGTGTACCGCGACCGACGTGCCAACGTATCCTTCCTCCTCTTCAGGGTATCCTTCACCCTGTGTTTAGCACATAAGACAATCCGTTATCCAACAAAGTCACATAATAAAGCGATGCCCTTCAATGACTGATGTAAAGCGTTTCTTTGATTAGCAGAGCCTGTGTTCATCTCTGTGGCTCAGTGGGCTAATGCACCCACGAAAGGGGCCTGTGCTTGACTTCATGGTCACAGGTTCGAGTTCCGGGAAGGTCCACTCGGCTCTTACTCCTCCCGAGGTCGATACCATGAGCACCATGAACTTGGGTAACAATAAACATCCGTTATCTGCCAATAGCGCCAAGAGGACCCTCTGGAGGTGAACGTGCGCTCTACAAATACACATGTTATGTAATTGGCAAAATGATGGGACATTTCATAATTAAAGAGATCCCCTACCTGATAAAGTAACACAATAGCTTGGCATGAAAAAAGGGGTTGCTTGTATGTGTCTAGTTCCATGTTCTTAGCATCATGCATGACAGCAAGCTAGACAGAGAATCTCTGTACCCATGTGGGGTTGTATGCGTGTGCATCTCTGGGCCAAAGGCTTCGTTTGTGGGCCTGGCAGGTGACATGATGGGGTCAGCGCGAGTACATACTCAGATAGAACGCAGGACTTGATTTGGGCAGAGGGAGGCCTTTTTTGGGCACTAACAGCATGAGAATGTGTTTTGCAGGAGCAATGCTGGCATTGCTTTCTTCAGACAAAAAAGACATTAAAGCGGACCAGGGATGGCATTGGGCCGCAACAAGACAGGGCTGCGGGCCTGCAAACATGGTCTTGCTCTGTGTAGACCCCGTTGTGCATAGGCAATGAGTTTAAACAGCACTGCACCTGAAAGTCGCCTTTGGTCACCAGCACAGCTTAAACATAAACTCAAACAATGAATTGGTCCAAAATGTTCTATCTGTCTCATGCTTTCCTCACATTTTACTGTCAGGGTGAGTATTCTGCCAGATGCAATGAGCACCATACCCCGTGTGCATTGCCCGCTCGGAAGTAATGCACATTTGAGTTACTTTCACAAACATGTGTGATAAATTAGTCATCCTTATGTTCCCAACACACACTT
The DNA here is from genome assembly GCF_040938575.1 of Ambystoma mexicanum. Classification (NCBI taxonomy): domain Eukaryota; kingdom Metazoa; phylum Chordata; class Amphibia; order Caudata; family Ambystomatidae; genus Ambystoma; species Ambystoma mexicanum. Next base: position 1,280,683,252 of record NC_090926.1, on the reverse strand, counting down.
TGTTTTTATGCAAAGCAGCAAGGATTCTACATTCAGGGAATACACAGTATCCGACACCTAGCTGTGCCCCTCACGTCTGACTATCCGCCCCCTTCCCTGCCCGCTATCTCTCCCCTGCACGCTCGGGGTGGGGGCCGGGGTGGGGTAGAGTTCCCCCAGTGCATTGTGTCCATTTCCAGCCCTGAGCTGCGCAGACCGGGTTTGGGGATACCGTTCTTGACAGTGGGGCAATATTGGAGAGAGAGGCCTCATGATTTAGGGGACAGGCAGCATCGACACCCTAACAAGGTGCTCCTGGGTGCTGCTTGTGAGCAGGCATCTGGTGGCGTGTTCGATGTGTTGGCTGCATACTACATTGTTACTCCATTCCACTGACATTTCTGTTGTGTGAAGTGCACATTGCTTACCATTGCCGAGCTGTAACATTCAGGGCAATCAGTACAGGCCTCCATTTGACACAATCCCCAGCTGCAAGTACTGGACTCTGGCGGTGTAGTCGCGCGGGGAGTGGGAGCCCCCGGGGAGATGGCCACACATTGGGAGAATCCGGGTGCCCTGATGGAATATAAAGCAGGCCGTTTTGCATAGCTCCCCCCTCCCCCACTCTCCCCCACTGCGGCCACACGGCACGGCATACTCCCCTGCTCGCTGTGACAAAGTGTGCAACTTGGGGCGCCCCGCCCACACGTCGCCTGAGTCTCGCCCTGCCCATGGCGTCTGGTGCCAGCATCCCCCTCTTCTGATTGGCGGAGGCGGATGTCGGCATCTGCGGCTATTGCTCCCTGGGCTGCTATTCATGGCAGGCGGGACACGTTTCGCCTGTTGTGCTGTTTTTGGAATGAATTAAAGGTGTGATGCCCCCTTCCTCACTTAGAGGTGGGGGGAGAGTGGAGTGGGCAGAGGGGGGAGGGGCAGGGACATCTGTGGCAAAATGGCGGCGCCGGAAGTGCGGCTCGCCTCCACCACTGCCATGCCCTGCTGCTGCAGCCACACGTGCACGAGCACGCGGCCAGCACACGCCCTGCAGACGCACGCACGGGGGATGGGCCCCTCCCTGCACCCCCCAGGTGCAGGGGGCGGGGCCTGCAGCCTTTTGTTTCTCGTGATGACAGCAGTGACTGTCACCGGAGGCCACTTCCGGGGCGCGGCTGCCCCCTGGTGGACACTGCCAGCAGCGCCTCAGACCGTTGTGCCATACCTTGAATATACCCCCTGCAACCTCACCACAATTCAATGCCAATAATAACTGGTGCCCGGGTCCCTGAGATGCGTGCAGAGAAAGCATAGTGTCCTACCCTAGCTACCCTAGTGTCTACCTTGCACGACCCCCCTGCGGGTAGAGAGGCGAATACTCGCATGCAGACAGTGCAGGCTACACTGCAGGCTTGCTTGGTAACCTGTGCAGAGACAGCATAGTGTCCTACCCTAGCTACCCTAGTGTCTACCTTGCACGACCCCCCTGCGGGTAGAGAGGCGAATACTCGCATGCAGACAGTGCAGGCTACACTGCAGGCTTGCTTGGTAACCTGTGCAGAGACAGCATAGTGCCCTACCCTAGCTACCCTAGTGTCTAACTTGCACGACCCCCCTACGGGTAGGGAGGCGAATACTCGCATGCACACAGTGCAGGCTACACTGCAGGCTCGCTTGGCCCTACCCTAGCTACCCTAGTGTCTACCTTGCACGACCCCCCTGCGGGTAGAGAGGCGAATACTCGCATGCACACAGTGCAGGCTACACTGCAGGCTCGCTTGGCCCTACCCTAGCTACCCTAGTGTCTACCTTGCACGACCCCCCTGCGGGTAGAGAGGCGAATACTAGCATGCACACAGTGCAGGCTACACTGCAGGCTTGCTTGGTAACGTGTGCAGAGAAAGCATAGTGCCCTACCCTAGCTACCCTAGTGTCTACCTTGCACGACTCCCCTGCGGGTAGAGAGGCGAATACTCGCATGCACACAGTGCAGGCTACACTGCAGGCTTGCTTGGTAACATGTGCAGAGACAGCATAGTGCCCTACCCTAGCTACCCTAGTGTCTACCTTGCAAGACCCCCCTGCGGATAGAGAGACGAATACTCGCATGCACACAGTGCAGGCTACACTGCAGGCTTGCTTGGTAACCTGTGCAGAGACAGCATAGTGCCCTACCCTAGCTACCCTAGTGTCTACCTTGCACGACCCCCCTGCGGGTAGAGAGGCGAATACTCGCATGCACACAGTGCAGGCTACACTGCAGGCTTGCTTGGCCCTACCCTAGCTACCCTAGTGTCTACCTTGCACGACCCCCCTGCGGGTAGAGAGGCGATACTCGCATGCACACAGTGCAGGCTACACTGCAGGCTTGCTTGGTAACCTGTGCAGAGACAGCATAGTGGCCTACCCTAGCTACCCTAGTGTCTACCTTGCACGACCCCCCTGCGGGTAGAGAGGCGAATACTCGCATGCAGACAGTGCAGGCTACACTGCAGGCTTGCTTGGTAACCTGTGCAGAGACAGCATAGTGCCCTACCCTAGCTACCCTAGTGTCTACCTTGCACGACCCCCCTGCGGGTAGAGAGGCGAATACTCGCATGCACACAGTGCAGGCTACACTGCAGGCTTGCTTGGCCCTACCCTAGCTACCCTAGTGTCTACCTTGCACGACCCCCCTGCGGGTAGAGAGGCGAATACTCGCATGCACACAGTGCAGGCTACACTGCAGGCTTGCTTGGTAACCTGTGCAGAGACAGCATAGTGGCCTACCCTAGCTACCCTAGTGTCTACCTTGCACGACCCCCCTGCGGGTAGAGAGGCGAATACTCGCATGCACGCAGTGCAGGCTACACTGCAGGCTTGCTTGGTAACCTGTGCAGAGACAGCATAGTGCCCTACCCTAGCTACCCTAGTGTCTACCTTGCACGACCCCCCCCCCCCCCCGCGGGTAGAGACGAATACTCGCGTGCACACAGCACACACACACTGCAGGCTTGCTTGGCCCTACCCTAGCTACCCTAGTGTCTGCCTTGCACGACCCCCCTGCGGGTAGAGAGACGAATACTCGCATGCACACAGTGCAGGCTACACTGCAGGCTTGCTTGGTAACCTGTGCAGAGACAGCATATTGCCCTACCCTAGCTACCCTAGTGTCTAACTTGCACGACCCCCCTGCGGGTAGGGAGGCGAATACTCGCATGCACACAGTGCAGGCTACACTGCAGGCTTGCTTGGTAACATGTGCAGAGACAGCATAGTGCCCTACCCTAGCTACCCTAGTGTCTGCCTTGCACGACCCCCCTGCGGGTAGAGAGGCGAATACTCGCATGCACACAGTGCAGGCTACACTGCAGGCTTGCTTGGTAACCTGTGCAGAGACAGCATAGTGCCCTACCCTAGCTACCCTAGTGTCTACCTTGCACGACCCCCCTGTGGGTAGAGAGGCGAATACTCGCATGCACACAGTGCAGGCTACACTGCAGGCTTGCTTGGCCCTACCCTAGCTACCCTAGTGTCTACCTTGCACGACCCCCTGCGGGTAGAGAGGCGAATACTCGCATGCACACAGTGCAGGCTACACTGCAGGCTTGCTTGGCCCTACCCTAGCTACCCTAGTGTCTACCTTGCATGACCCCCCTGCGGGTAGAGAGGCGAATACTCGCATGCACACAGTGCAGGCTACACTGCAGGCTTGTTTGGCCCTACCCTAGCTACCCTAGTGTCTACCTTGCACGACCCCCCTGTGGGTAGAGAGGCGAATACTCGCATGCACACAGTGCAGGCTACACTGCAGGCTTGCTTGGCCCTACCCTAGCTACCCTAGTGTCTACCTTGCACGACCCCCCTGCGGGTAGAGAGGCGAATACTCGCATGCACACAGCACACGACACACTGCAGGCTTGCTTGACCCTACCCTAGCTACCCTAGTGTCTGCCTTGCACGACCCCCCTGCGAGTAGAGAGGCGAATACTCGCATGCACACAGTGCACGCTACACTGCAGGCTTGCTTGGCCCTACCCTAGCTACCCTAGTGTCTACCTTGCACGACCCCCCTGCGGGTAGAGAGGCGAATACTCGCATGCACACAGTGCACGCTACACTGCAGGCTTGCTTGGTAACCTGTGCAGAGACAGCATAGTGCCCTACCCTAGCTACCCTAGTATCTACCTTGCACGACCCCCCCTGCGGGTAGAGAGACGAATACTCGCATGCACACAGTGCACGCTACACTGCAGGCTTGCTTGGCCCTACCCTAGCTACCCTAGTGTCTACCTTGCACGACCCCCCTGCGGGTAGAGAGGCGAATACTCGCATGCACACAGTGCAGGCTACACTGCAGGCTTGCTTGGTAACCTGTGCAGAGACAGCATAGTGCCCTACCCTAGCTACCCTAGTGTCTACCTTGCACGACCCCATTGCGGGTAGAGACGAATACTCGCATGCACACAGCACACTCACACTGCAGGCTTGCTTGGCCCTACCCTAGCTACCCTAGTGTCTACCTTGCACGACCCCCCTGCGGGTAGAGAGGCGAATACTCGCATGCACACAGTGCAGCTACACTGCAGGCTTGCTTGGCCCTACCCTAGCTACCCTAGTGTCTACCTTGCACGACCCCCCTGCGGGTAGAGAGGCGAATACTCGCATGCACACAGTGCAGGCTACACTGCAGGCTTGCTTGGTAACATGTGTGCAGAGACAGCATAGTGCCCTACCCTAGCTAACCTAGTGTCTACCTTGCACGACCCCCCTTGCGGGTAGAGACGAATACTCGCATGCACACAGTGCACGATACACTGCAGGCTTGCCTGGCCCTACTCTACCTACCCTAGTGTCTACCTTGCACGACGCCCCTGCGGGTAGAGACGAATACTGGCATGCACACAGTGCAGGCTACACTGCAGGCTTGCTTGGCCCTACTCTACCTACCCTAGTGTCTACCTTGCACGACCCCCCTGCGGGTAGAGACGAATACTCGCATGCACACAGTGCAGGCTACACTGCAGGCTTGCTTGGCCCTACCCTAGCTAGCCTAGTGTCTACCTTGCACGACCCCCCTGCGGGTAGAGAGGCGAATACTCGCATGCACACAGCACACACACTGCCGGCCTGCTTGGCCCTACTCTACCTACCCTAGTGTCTACCTTGCACGACCCCCCTGCGGGTAGAGACGAATACTCGCATGCACACAGTGCACGATACACTGCAGGCTTGCTTGGCCCTACTCTACCCACCCTAGTGTCTACCTTGCACGACCCCCCTGCGGGTAGAGAGGCGAATACTCGCATGCACACAGCACACGACACACTGCAGGCTTGCTTGGTAACATGTGTGCAGAGACAGCATAGTGCCCTACCCTAGCTACCCTAGTGTCTACCTTGCACGACCCCCCTGCGGGTAGAGGCGACTACTCGCATGCACACAGTGCACGATACACTGCAGGCTTGCTTGGCCCTACTCTAGCTACCCTAGTGTCTACCTTGCACGACCCCCCTGCGGGTAGAGACGAATACTCGCATGCACACAGTGCACGATACACTGCAGGCTTGCTTGGCCCTACCCTAGCTACCCTAGTGTCTACCTTGCACGACCCCCCTTGCGGGTAGAGACGAATACTCGCATGCACACAGTGCACGATACACTGCAGGCTTGCTTGGCCCTACTCTACCTACCCTAGTGTCTACCTTGCACGACGCCCCTGCGGGGAGAGACGAATACTCGCATGCACACAGTGCAGGCTACACTGCAGGCTTGCTTGGCCCTACCCTAGCTACCCTAGTGTCTACCTTCCACGACCCCCCTGCGTGTAGAGAGGCGAATACTCGCATGCACACAGCACACACACACTGCAGGCTTGCTTGGCCCTACTCTACCTACCCTAGTGTCTACCTTGCACGACCCCCCTGCGGGTAGAGACGAATACTCGCATGCACACAGTGCACGATACACTGAAGGCTTGCTTGGCCATACTCTACCCACCCTAGTGTCTACCTTGCACGACCCCCCTGCGGGTAGAGAGGCGAATACTCGCATGCACACAGCACACGACACACTGCAGGCTTGCTTGGTAACATGTGTGCAGAGACAGCATAGTGCCCTACCCTAGCTACCCTAGTGTCTACCTTGCACGACCCCCCTGCGGGTAGAGGCGAATACTCGCATGCACACAGTGCACGATACACTGCAGGCTTGCTTGGCCCTACCCTAGCTACCCTAGTGTCTACCTTGCACGACCCCCCTGCGGGTAGAGAGGCGAATACTCGCATGCACACAGTGCACGCTACACTGCTGGCTTGCTTGGTAATGTGTGTGCAGAGAAAGCATGCAGGCCGGCACATCTCCAGGCTGCCTCTGCCAGTGACCCGTGCGGGGGGGGCAGCCCGGCACATCTCCAGGCTGCCTCTGCCAGTGACCCGTGCAGAGACAGCATGCAGGCCGGCACATCTCCAGGCTGCCTCTGCCAGTGACCCGTGCAGAGGGCAGGCCGGCACATCTCCAGGCTGCCTCTGCCAGTGACCCGTGCAGAGACAGCATGCAGGCCGGCACATCTCCAGGCTGCCTCTGCCAGTGACCCGTGCAGGGGGCAGCATGCAGGCCGGCACATCTCCAGGCTGCCTCTGCCAGTGACCCGTGCAGAGACAGCATGCAGGCCGGCACATCTCCAGGCTGCCTCTGCCAGTGACTCGTGCAGGGGGCAGCATGCAGGCCGGCACATCTCCAGGCTGCCTCTGCCAGTGACCCGTGCAGCATGCAGGCCGGCACATCTCCAGGCTGCCTCTGCCAGTGACCCGTGCAGGGGGCAGCATGCAGGCCGGCACATCTCCAGGCTGCCTCTCCCAGTGAACCGTGCAGAGACAGCATGCAGGCCGGCACATCTCCAGGCTGCCTCTGCCAGTGACCCCTGCAGGGGGCAGGCCGGCACATCTCCAGGCTGCCTCTGCCAGTGACCCGTGCAGAGACAGCATGCAGGCCGGCACATCTCCAGGCTGCCTCTGCCAGTGACCCGTGCAGGGGGCAGCATTAAGGCCGGCACATCTCCAGGCTGCCTCTGCCAGTGACCCGTGCAGAGGGCAGGCCGGTACATCTCCAGGCTGCCTCTGCCAGTGACCCGTGCAGGGGGCAGCATGCAGGCCGGCACATCTCCAGGCTGCCACTGACAGTGACCCCTGCAGGGGGCAGCATGCAGGCCGGCACATCTCCAGGCTGCCTCTGCCAGTGACTCGTGCAGGGGGCAGCATGCAGGCCGGCACATCTCCAGGCTGCCTCTGCCAGTGACCCGTGCAGCATGCAGGCCGGCACATCTCCAGGCTGCCTCTGCCAGTGACCCGTGCAGAGGGCAGCATGCAGGCCGGCACATCTCCAGGCTGCCACTGCCAGTTACCCCTGCAGGGGGCAGCATGCAGGCCGGCACATCTCCAGGCTGCCTCTGCCAGTGACCCGTGCAGCATGCAGGCCGGCACATCTCCAGGCTGCCTCTGCCAGTGACCCGTGCAGGGGGCAGCATGCAGGCCGGCACATCTCCAGGCTGCCTCTGCCATTGACCCGTGCAGAGGGCAGGCCGGCACATCTCCAGGCTGCCTCTGCCAGTGACCCGTGCAGAGACAGCATGCAGGCCGGCACATCTCCAGGCTGCCTCTGCCAGTGACTCGTGCAGGGTGCAGCATGCAGGCCGGCACATCTCCAGGCTGCCTCTGCCAGTGACCCCTGCAGGGGGCAGCATGCAGGCCGGCACATCTCCAGGCTGCCTCTGCCAGTGACTCGTGCAGGGGGCAGCATGCAGGCCGGCACATCTCCAGGCTGCCTCTGCCAGTGACCCGTGCAGGGGGAAGGCCGGCACATCTCCAGGCTGCCACTGCCAGTGACCCCTGCAGGGGGCAGCATGCAGGCCGGCACATCTCCAGGCTGCCTCTGCCAGTGACCCCTGCAGGGGGCAGGCCGGCACATCTCCAGGCTGCCTCTGCCAGTGACCCGTGCAGAGACAGCATGCAGGCCGGCACATCTCCAGGCTGCCTCTGCCAGTGACCCGTGCAGGGGGCAGCATGCAGGCCGGCACATCTCCAGGCTGCCACTGCCAGTTACCCCTGCAGGGGGCAGCATGCAGGCCGGCACATATCCAGGCTGCCACTGACAGTGACCCCTGCAGGGGGCAGCATGCAGGCCGGCACATCTCCAGGCTGCCTCTGCCAGTGACCCGTGCAGAGGGCAGCATGCAGGCCGGCACATCTCCAGGCTGCCACTGCCAGTGACCCCTGCAGGGGGCAGCATGCAGGCCGGCACATCTCCAGGCTGCCTCTGCCAGTGACCCCTGCAGGGGGCAGGCCGGCACATCTCCAGGCTGCCTCTGCCAGTGACCCGTGCAGAGACAGCATGCAGGCCGGCACATCTCCAGGCTGCCTCTGCCAGTGACCCGTGCAGCATGCAGGCCGGCACATCTCCAGGCTGCCTCTGCCAGTGACCCGTGCAGGGGGCAGCATGCAGGCCGGCACATCTCCAGGCTGCCTCTGCCATTGACCCGTGCAGAGGGCAGGCCGGCACATCTCCAGGCTGCCTCTGCCAGTGACCCGTGCAGAGACAGCATGCAGGCCGGCACATCTCCAGGCTGCCTCTGCCAGTGACTCGTGCAGGGTGCAGCATGCAGGCCGGCACATCTCCAGGCTGCCTCTGCCAGTGACCCCTGCAGGGGGCAGCATGCAGGCCGGCACATCTCCAGGCTGCCTCTGCCAGTGACTCGTGCAGGGGGCAGAATGCAGGCCGGCACATCTCCAGCCTGCCACTGCCAGTGACCCCTGCAGGGGGCAGCATGCAGGCCGGCACATCTCCAGGCTGACTCTGCCAGTGACCCCTGCAGGGGGCAGGCCGGCACATCTCCAGGCTGCCTCTGCCAGTGACCCGTGCAGAGACAGCATGCAGGCCGGCACATCTCCAGGCTGCCTCTGCCAGTGACCCGTGCAGGGGGCAGCATGCAGGCCGGCACATCTCCAGGCTGCCACTGACAGTGACCCCTGCAGGGGGCAGCATGCAGGCCGGCACATCTCCAGGCTGCCACTGACAGTGACCCCTGCAGGGGGCAGCATGCAGGCCGGCACATCTCCAGGCTGCCTCTGCCAGTGACCCGTGCAGAGGGCAGCATGCAGGCCGGCACATCTCCAGGCTGCCACTGCCAGTGACCCCTGCAGGGGGCAGCATGCAGGCCGGCACATCTCCAGGTTGCCTCTGCCAGTGACCCCTGCAGGGGGCAGGCCGGCACATCTCCAGGCTGCCTCTGCCAGTGACCCGTGCAGAGACAGCATGCAGGCCGGCACATCTCCAGGCTGCCTCTGCCAGTGACTCGTGCAGGGGGCAGCATGCAGGCCGGCACATCTCCAGGCTGCCTCTGCCAGTGACCCGTGCAGGGGGCAGGCCGGCACATCTCCAGGCTGCCTCTGCCAGTGACCCCTGCAGGGGGCAGCATGCAGGCCGGCACATCTCCAGGCTGCCTCTGCCAGTGACCCGTGCAGAGGGCAGGCCGGCACATCTCCAGGCTGCCTCTGCCAGTGACCCGTGCAGAGACAGCATGCAGGCCGGCACATCTCCAGGCTGCCTCTGCCAGTGACCCGTGCAGCATGCAGGCCGGCACATCTCCAGGCTGCCTCTGCCAGTGACCCGTGCAGGGGGCAGCATGCAGGCCGGCACATCTCCAGGCTGCCTCTGCCAGTGACCCCTGCAGGCGGCAGCATGCAGGCCGGCACATCTCCAGGCTGCCTCTGCCAGTGACCCGTGCAGCATGCAGGCCGGCACATCTCCAGGCTGCCTCTGCCAGTGACCCGTGCAGAGGGCAGCATGCAGGCCGGCACATCTCCAGGCTGCCTCTGCCATTGACCCGTGCAGAGGGCAGGCCGGCACATCTCCAGGCTGCCTCTGCCAGTGACCCGTGCAGAGACAGCATGCAGGCCGGCACATCTCCAGGCTGCCTCTGCCAGTGACCCGTGCAGAGACAGCATGCAGGCCGGCACATCTCCAGGCTGCCTCTGCCAGTTACCGGTGCAGAGACAGCATGCAGGCCGGCACATCTCCAGGCTGCCTCTGCCAGTGACCCGTGCAGGGGGCAGCATGCAGGCCGGCACATCTCCAGGCTGCCTCTGCCAGTGACCAGTGCAGAGGGCAGGCCGGCACATCTCCAGGCTGCCTCTGCCAGCGACCCCTGCAGGGGGCAGGCCGGCACATCTCCAGGCTGCCTCTGCCAGTGACCCGTGCAGAGACAGCATGCAGGCCGGCACATCTCCAGGCTGCCTCTGCCAGTGACCCGTGCAGGGGGCAGCATGCAGGCCGGCACATCTCCAGGCTGCCACTGACAGTGACCCCTGCAGGGGGCAGCATGCAGGCCGGCACATCTCCAGGCTGCCAATGACAGTGACCCCTGCAGGGGGCAGCATGCAGGCCGGCACATCTCCAGGCTGCCTCTGCCAGTGACCCGTGCAGAGGGCAGCATGCAGGCCGGCACATCTCCAGGCTGCCACTGCCAGTGACCCCTGCAGGGGGCAGCATGCAGGCCGGCACATCTCCAGGCTGCCTCTGCCAGTGACCCCTGCAGGGGGCAGGCCGGCACATCTCCAGGCTGCCTCTGCCAGTGACCCGTGCAGAGACAGCATGCAGGCCGGCACATCTCCAGGCTGCCTCTGCCAGTGACCCGTGCAGCATGGAGGCCGGCACATCTCCAGGCTGCCTCTGCCAGTTACCCGTGCAGGGGGCAGCATGCAGGCCGGCACATCTCCAGGCTGCCTCTGCCATTGACCCGTGCAGAGGGCAGGCCGGCACATCTCCAGGCTGCCTCTGCCAGTGACCCGTGCAGAGACAGCATGCAGGCCGGCACATCTCCAGGCTGCCTCTGCCAGTGACTCGTGCAGGGTGCAGCATGCAGGCCGGCACATCTCCAGGCTGCCTCTGCCAGTGACCCCTGCAGGGGGCAGCATGCAGGCCGGCACATCTCCAGGCTGCCTCTGCCAGTGACTCGTGCAGGGGGCAGCATGCAGGCCGGCACATCTCCAGGCTGCCTCTGCCAGTGACCCGTGCAGGGGGAAGGCCGGCACATCTCCAGCCTGCCACTGCCAGTGACCCCTGCAGGGGGCAGCATGCAGGCCGGCACATCTCCAGGCTGCCTCTGCCAGTGACCCCTGCAGGGGGCAGGCCGGCACATCTCCAGGCTGCCTCTGCCAGTGACCCGTGCAGAGACAGCATGCAGGCCGGCACATCTCCAGGCTGCCTCTGCCAGTGACTCGTGCAGGGGGCAGCATGCAGGCCGGCACATCTCCAGGCTGCCTCTGCCAGTGACCCGTGCAGCATGCAGGCCGGCACATCTCCAGGCTGCCTCTGCCAGTGACCCGTGCAGAGGGCAGCATGCAGGCCGGCACATCTCCAGGCTGCCACTGCCAGTTACCCCTGCAGGGGGCAGCATGCAGGCCGGCACATCTCCAGGCTGCCTCTGCCAGTGACCCGTGCAGCATGCAGGCCGGCACATCTCCAGGCTGCCTCTGCCAGTGACCCGTGCAGGGGGCAGCATGCAGGCCGGCACATCTCCAGGCTGCCTCTGCCATTGACCCGTGCAGAGGGCAGGCCGGCACATCTCCAGGCTGCCTCTGCCAGTGACCCGTGCAGAGACAGCATGCAGGCCGGCACATCTCCAGGCTGCCTCTGCCAGTGACTCGTGCAGGGTGCAGCATGCAGGCCGGCACATCTCCAGGCTGCCTCTGCCAGTGACCCCTGCAGGGGGCAGCATGCAGGCCGGCACATCTCCAGGCTGCCTCTGCCAGTGACTCGTGCAGGGGGCAGCATGCAGGCCGGCACATCTCCAGGCTGCCTCTGCCAGTGACCCGTGCAGGGGGAAGGCCGGCACATCTCCAGGCTGCCACTGCCAGTGACCCCTGCAGGGGGCAGCATGCAGGCCGGCACATCTCCAGGCTGCCTCTGCCAGTGACCCCTGCAGGGGGCAGGCCGGCACATCTCCAGGCTGCCTCTGCCAGTGACCCGTGCAGAGACAGCATGCAGGCCGGCACATCTCCAGGCTGCCTCTGCCAGTGACCCGTGCAGGGGGCAGCATGCAGGCCGGCACACCTCCAGGCTGCCACTGCCAGTTACCCCTGCAGGGGGCAGCATGCAGGCCGGCACATATCCAGGCTGCCACTGACAGTGACCCCTGCAGGGGGCAGCATGCAGGCCGGCACATCTCCAGGCTGCCTCTGCCAGTGACCCGTGCAGAGGGCAGCATGCAGGCCGGCACATCTCCAGGCTGCCACTGCCAGTGACCCCTGCAGGGGGCAGCATGCAGGCCGGCACATCTCCAGGCTGCCTCTGCCAGTGACCCCTGCAGGGGGCAGGCCGGCACATCTCCAGGCTGCCTCTGCCAGTGACCCGTGCAGAGACAGTATGCAGGCCTGCACATCTCCAGGCTGCCTCTGCCAGTGACCCGTGCAGCATGCAGGCTGGCACATCTCCAGGCTGCCTCTGCCAGTGACCCGTGCAGGGGGCAGCATGCAGGCCGGCACATCTCCAGGCTGCCTCTGCCATTGACCCGTGCAGAGGGCAGGCCGGCACATCTCCAGGCTGCCTCTGCCAGTGACCCGTGCAGAGACAGCATGCAGGCCGGCACATCTCCAGGCTGCCTCTGCCAGTGACCCGTGCAGGGGGCAGCATGCAGGCCGGCACATCTCCAGGCTGCCTCTGCCAGTGACCCCTGCAGGCGGCAGCATGCAGGCCGGCACATCTCCAGGCTGCCTCTGCCAGTGACCCGTGCAGCATGCAGGCCGGCACATCTCCAGGCTGCCTCTGCCAGTGACCCGTGCAGAGGGCAGCATGCAGGCCGGCACATCTCCAGGCTGCCTCTGCCATTGACCCGTGCAGAGGGCAGGCCGGCACATCTCCAGGCTGCCTCTGCCAGTGACCCGTGCAGAGACAGCATGCAGGCCGGCACATCTCCAGGCTGCCTCTGCCAGTGACCCGTGCAGAGACAGCATGCAGGCCGGCACATCTCCAGGCTGCCTCTGCCAGTTACCCGTGCAGAGACAGCATGCAGGCCGGCACATCTCCAGGCTGCCTCTGCCAGTGACCCGTGCAGGGGGCAGCATGCAGGCCGGCACATCTCCAGGCTGCCTCTGCCAGTGACCCGTGCAGAGGGCAGGCCGGCACATCTCCAGGCTGCCTCTGCCAGTGACCCCTGCAGGGGGCAGGCCGGCACATCTCCAGGCTGACTCTGCCAGTGACCCGTGCAGAGACAGCATGCAGGCCGGCACATCTCCAGGCTGCCTCTGCCAGTGACCCGTGCAGGGGGCAGCATGCAGGCCGGCACATCTCCAGGCTGCCACTGACAGTGACCCCTGCAGGGGGCAGCATGCAGGCCGGCACATCTCCAGGCTGCCAATGACAGTGACCCCTGCAGGGGGCAGCATGCAGGCCGGCACATCTCCAGGCTGCCTCTGCCAGTGACCCGTGCAGAGGGCAGCATGCAGGCCGGCACATCTCCAGGCTGCCACTGCCAGTGACCCCTGCAGGGGGCAGCATGCAGGCCGGCACATCTCCAGGCTGCCTCTGCCAGTGACCCCTGCAGGGGGCAGGCCGGCACATCTCCAGGCTGCCTCTGCCAGTGACCCGTGCAGAGACAGCATGCAGGCCGGCACATCTCCAGGCTGCCTCTGCCAGTGACCCGTGCAGCATGGAGGCCGGCACATCTCCAGGCTGCCTCTGCCAGTTACCCGTGCAGGGGGCAGCATGCAGGCCGGCACATCTCCAGGCTGCCTCTGCCATTGACCCGTGCAGAGGGCAGGCCGGCACATCTCCAGGCTGCCTCTGCCAGTGACCCGTGCAGAGACAGCATGCAGGCCGGCACATCTCCAGGCTGCCTCTGCCAGTGACTCGTGCAGGGTGCAGCATGCAGGCCGGCACATCTCCAGGCTGCCTCTGCCAGTGACCCCTGCAGGGGGCAGCATGCAGGCCGGCACATCTCCAGGCTGCCTCTGCCAGTGACTCGTGCAGGGGGCAGCATGCAGGCCGGCACATCTCCAGGCTGCCTCTGCCAGTGACCCCTGCAGGGGGAAGGCCGGCACATCTCCAGCCTGCCACTGCCAGTGACCCCTGCAGGGGGCAGCATGCAGGCCGGCACATCTCCAGGCTGCCTCTGCCAGTGACCCCTGCAGGGGGCAGGCCGGCACATCTCCAGGCTGCCTCTGCCAGTGACCCGTGCAGAGACAGCATGCAGGCCGGCACATCTCCAGGCTGCCTCTGCCAGTGACCCGTGCAGGGGGCAGCATGCAGGCCGGCACATCTCCAGGCTGCCACTGACAGTGACCCCTGCAGGGGGCAGCATGCAGGCCGGCACATCTCCAGGCTGCCACTGACAGTGACCCCTGCAGGGGGCAGCATGCAGGCCGGCACATCTCCAGGCTGCCTCTGCCAGTGACCCGTGCAGAGGGCAGCATGCAGGCCGGCACATCTCCAGGCTGCCACTGCCAGTGACCCCTGCAGGGGGCAGCATGCAGGCCGGCACATCTCCAGGCTGCCTCTGCCAGTGACCCCTGCAGGGGGCAGGCCGGTACATCTCCAGGCTGCCTCTGCCAGTGACCCGTGCAGAGACAGCATGCAGGCCGGCACATCTCCAGGCTGCCTCTGCCAGTGACTCGTGCAGGGGGCAGCATGCAGGCCGGCACATCTCCAGGCTGCCTCTGCCAGTGACCCGTGCAGGGGGCAGGCCGGCACATCTCCAGGCTGCCTCTGCCAGTGACCCCTGCAGGGGGCAGCATGCAGGCCGGCACATCTCCAGGCTGCCTCTGCCAGTGACCCGTGCAGAGGGCAGGCCGGCACATCTCCAGGCTGCCTCTGCCAGTGACCCGTGCAGAGACAGCATGCAGGCCGGCACATCTCCAGGCTGCCTCTGCCAGTGACCCGTGCAGGGGGCAGCATGCAGGCCGGCACATCTCCAGGCTGCCTCTGCCAGTGACCCCTGCAGGGGGCAGCATGCAGGCCGGCACATCTCCAGGCTGCCTCTGCCAGTGACCCGTGCAGCATGCAGGCCGGCACATCTCCAGGCTGCCTCTGCCAGTGACCCGTGCAGAGGGCAGCATGCAGGCCGGCACATCTCCAGGCTGCCTCTGCCATTGACCCGTGCAGAGGGCAGGCCGGCACATCTCCAGGCTGCCTCTGCCAGTGACCCGTGCAGAGACAGCATGCAGGCCGGCACATCTCCAGGCTGCCTCTGCCAGTTACCCGTGAAGAGACAGCATGCAGGCCGGCACATCTCCAGGCTGCCTCTGCCAGTGACCCGTGCAGGGGGCAGCATGCAGGCCGGCACATCTCCAGGCTGCCTCTTCCAGTGACCCGTGCAGATGGCAGGCCGGCACATCTCCAGGCTGCCTCTGCCAGTGACTCGTGCAGGGGGCAGCATGCAGGCCGGCACATCTCCAGGCTGCCACTGCCAGTTACCCCTGCAGGGGGCAGCATGCAGGCCGGCACATCTCCAGGCTGCCTCTGCCAGTGACCCGTGCAGCATGCAGGCCGGCACATCTCCAGGCTGCCTCTGCCAGTGACTCGTGCAGGGGGCAGCATGCAGGCCGGCACATCTCCAGGCTGCCACTGCCAGTGACCCCTGCAGGGGGCAGCATGCAGGCCGGCACATCTCCAGGCTGCCTCTGCCAGTGACCCCTGCAGGGGGCAGGCCGGCACATCTCCAGGCTGCCTCTGCCAGTGACCCGTGCAGAGACAGCATGCAGGCCGGCACATCTCCAGGCTGCCTCTGCCAGTGACTCGTGCAGGGGGCAGCATGCAGGCCGGCACATCTCCAGGCTGCCTCTGCCAGTGACCCGTGCAGGGGGCAGGCCGGCACATCTCCAGGCTGCCACTGACAGTGACCCCTGCAGGGGGCAGCATGCAGGCCGGCACATCTCCAGGCTGCCACTGCCAGTGACCCCTGCAGGGGGCAGCATGCAGGCCGGCACATCTCCAGGCTGCCTCTGCCAGTGACCCCTGCAGGGGGCAGGCCGGCACATCTCCAGGCTGCCTCTGCCAGTGACCCGTGCAGAGACAGCATGCAGGCCGGCACATCTCCAGGCTGCCTCTGCCAGTGACTCGTGCAGGGGGCAGCATGCAGGCCGGCAAATCTCCAGGCTGCCTCTGCCAGTGACCCGTGCAGGGGGCAGGCCGGCACATCTCCAGGCTGCCTCTGCCAGTGACCCGTGCAGAGGGCAGGCCGGCACATCTCCAGGCTGCCTCTGCCAGTGACTCGTGCAGGGGGCAGCATGCAGGCCGGCACATCTCCAGGCTGCCTCTGCCAGTGACCCGTGCAGGGGGCAGGCCGGCACATCTCCAGGCTGCCTCTGCCAGTGACCCCTGCAGGGGGCAGCATGCAGGCCGGCACATCTCCAGGCTGCCTCTGCCAGTGACCCGTGCAGCATGCAGGCCGGCACATCTCCAGGCTGCCTCTGCCAGTGACCCGTGCAGAGGGCAGGCCGGCACATCTCCAGGCTGCCTCTGCCAGTGACTCGTGCAGGGGGCAGCATGCAGGCCGGCACATCTCCAGGCTGCCTCTGCCAGTGACCCGTGCAGAGACAGCATGCAGGCCGGCACATCTCCAGGCTGCCTCTGCCAGTGACCCGTGCAGCATGCAGGCCGGCACATCTCCAGGCTGCCTCTGCCAGTGACCCGTGCAGGGGGCAGCATGCAGGCCGGCACACCTCCAGGCTGCCTCTGCCAGTGACCCCTGCAGGGGGCAGCATGCAGGCCGGCACATCTCCAGGCTGCCTCTGCCAGTGACCCGTGCAGCATGCAGGCCGGGACATCTCCAGGCTGCCTCTGCCAGTGACCCTTGCAGGGGGCAGCATGCAGGCCGGCACATCTCCAGGCTGCCTCTGCCAGTGACCCCTGCAGGGGGCAGGCCGGCACATCTCCAGGCTGCCTCTGCCAGTGACCCCTGCAGGGGGCAGGCTCTCATCTGCAGAGCATAATGCATTCGAAACGTGGGCTGCGTGCGAGATTTCCATGTTCACAGGCTAGCTCTAACCAAATACCCCCTAAAAATGAAAGCGAGTGCTGGTGGCACAGGGGCAGCAGTTAAAAACTAAGTGCAAGCCAAGCAACTCCAAGTACTTGTTTTATTTTGAATAGAGGAGCAGCTATTATGTGAAAAACATGAACACCATACACACTGCTTTTTACTTTTCCTGTTTCTAACGCGCGCATTTGCTGCATTACAGCACATTTTTCAGAAATAAGTAACCTATAAGCAGTACTTTAAGTGGGCCGGGGCCTGCCGTTGCCGGGCCCCGGCAGTCTCCAAAAAGTGGGACTGATCCGGGGCACTGACGGGGTCCCTGGTCCCACCGCAACGTTGGCGGGACACATGTCCTCCTTGCTGATGAACCTCCTTGCAATCTCCTTTGCCTGTTAGTGCAGGGCATGGGCATAGCGGTAATGCTGTGAGATCGCTACTGTTGGTGCAGGGCCTGGGCATAGCTGTAATGCTGTGAGGTCGCTGCTGTTGGTGCAGGGCATGGGCATAGCTGTAATGCTGTCGCTACTGTTGGTGCAGGGCCTGGGCATAGCTGTAATGCAGGGCATGGGCATAGCTGTAATGCTGTGAGGTCGCTACTGTTGGCGCAGGGCATGGGCATAGCTGTAATGCTGTGAGGTCGCTGCTGTTGGTGCAGGGCATGGGCATAGCTGTAATGCTGTGAAGACGCTACTGTTGGTGCAGGGCATGGGCATAGCTGTAATGCTGTGAGGTTGCCACTGTTGGTGCAGGGCATGGGCATAGCTGTAATGCTGTGAGGGCTGCTGTTGGCGCAGGGCATGGGCATAGCTGTAATGCTGTGAGGTCGCTGCTGTTGGCGCAGGGCATGGGCATAGCTGTAATGCAGTGAGGTCGCTGCTCTTGGCGCAGGGCATGGGCAGAGCTGTAATGCTGTGAGGTCGCTACTGTTGGTGCAGGGCATAGCTGTAATGCTGTGAGGTCGCTACTCTTGGTGCAGGGCATGGGCATAGCTGTAATGCTGTGAGGGCTGCTGTTGGTGCAGGGCATGGGCATAGCTGAAATGCTGTGAGGTCGCTGCTGTTGGTTCAGGGCATGGGCATAGCTGTAATGCTGTGAGGTCGCTGCTGTTGGCGCAGGGCATGGGCATAGCTGTAATGCAGGGCATGGGCATAGCTGTAATGCTGTGAGGTCACTGCTGTTGGCGCAGGGCATGGGCATAGCTGTAATGCTGTGAGGTCACTACTGTTGGCGCAGGGCATGGGCATAGCTGTAATGCTGTGAGGTCGCTGCTGTTGGTGCAGGGCATGGGCATAGCTGTAATGCTGTGAGGTTGCTACTCTTGGTGCAGGGCATGGGCATAGCTGTAATGCTGTGAGGTCGCTGCTGTTGGCACAGGGGATGGGCATAGCTGTAATGCTGTGAGGTCGCTGCTGTTGGGGCAGGGGATGGGCATAGCTGTAATGCTGTGAGGGCTGCTGTTGGTGCAGGGCAAGGGCATAGCTGTAATGCTGTGAGGGCTGCTGTTGGCGGAGGGCATGGGCATAGCTGTAATGCTGTGAGGTCGCTGCTGTTGGTGCAGGGCATGGGCATAGCTGTAATGCTGTGAAGACGCTACTGTTGGTGCAGGGCATGGGCATAGCTGTAATGCTGTGAGGTCGCTGCTGTTGATGCAGGGCATGGACATAGCTGTAATGCTGTGAGGTCGCTGCTGTTGGCGCAGGGCATGGGCATAGCTGTAATGCTGTGAGGTCGCTGCTGTTGGCGCAGGGCATGGGCATAGCTGTAATGCTGTGAGGTCGCTGCTGTTGGCACAGGGCATGGGCACAGCTGTAATGCTGTGAGGTCGCTGCTGTTGGCACAGGGCATGGGCACAGCTGTAATGGATGGATTTCCTGCATCTGGAATGATCCTGCCGTTTTTTAATGCTCGTTTGTTATGTGAGTGTGTTAACCTCCCATCTGCCACCAATGTTAAACTGCTGCCAATTGCTACCCCTTCCTTTTTGTCCCTCTTCGGGCGCCATATTCACGTACTCTCCCAGACTTCCCATCTAAAGTCCCAGAAACCTGCCCGCTATGCTTGCACCTGCTGCTGCACCTCACATGCCAGCTGACTGGGCTACCTGTTATGGCGCTTGTTTATAAGCACGCCACGATGCCCAACCCCCCAAACCCCCCAACCAAAACCCTGGGCCGCAGTGTAAACCTTCCCCAAGTTCCAACCTGATGCCCTGAACTATCCTGCAAGCAGGGACCTTGCTGCAGTATTACATGCTGACCTTATTCCTGCTGTGCAGCTGTGGAATTGCACAAACCTCTCACTGCTCTGAGCACCTCTCTATGTGCCGTGTATCAAAACTGTAAGAACCCAACGATCTGTTACTAAATTACAGGTGCATCCATCACTGCACGCGCCGAGTGGGGGGGAGCTCTTGCTTTGCATCTGTGCCTCCATTTCTAAAAATCGTTTCGGGTTGGGTATACTTCTACATCTGTGCACCCCTCTTGGCAACAGGGCTTCTATAATTGTAATACTATGCTTGTGTTGAGGCAATGCTAGTTCATCTTAGTGGGGCTGCTATACTTTTGTTGAGGCAGTGCTAGTTCATCTTAGTGGGGCTGCTATACTTTTGTTCATCTGAGTGGGGCTGCTCTACTTTTGTTGAGGCAGTGCTAGTTCATCTTAGTAAGGCTGCTATACTTTTGTTGAGGGAATGCTAGTTCATCTTAGTGGGGCTGTTATACTTTTGTTGAGGCAGTGCTAGTTCCTCTTAGTGGGGCTGCTCTACTTTTGTTGAGGCAGTGCTAGTTCATCTTAGTGGGGCTGCTATACTTTTGTTCATCTGAGTGGGGCTGCTCTACTTTTGTTGAGGCAGTGCTAGTTCATCTTAGTAAGGCTGCTATACTTTTGTTGAGGGAATGCTAGTTCATCTTAGTGGGGCTGTTATACTTTTGTTGAGGGAATGCTAGTTCATCTTAGTGGGGCTGTTATACTTTTGTTGAGGCAGTGCTAGTTCATCTTAGTGGGGCTGCTATACTTTTGTTGAGGGAATGCTAGTTCATCTTAGTGGGGCTGTTATACTTTTGTTGAGGCAGTGCTAGTTCCTCTTAGTGGGGCTGCTCTACTTTTGTTGAGGCAGTGCTAGTTCATCTTAGTGGGGCTGCTATACTTTTGTTGAGGCAGTGCCAGTTCATCTTAGTGGGGCTGCTCTACTTTTGTTGAGGCAGTGCCAGTTCATCTTAGTGGGGCCGCTCTACTTTTGTTGAGGCAGTGCCAGTTCATCTTAGTGGGGCTGCTCTACTTTTGTTGAGGCAGTGCCAGTTCATCTTAGTGGGGCCGCTCTACTTTTGTTGAGGCAGTGCCAGTTCATCTTAGTGGGGCCGCTATACTTTTGCTGAGGCAGTGCCAGTTCATCTTAGTGGGGCCGCTATACTTTTGCTGAGGCAGTGCCAGTTCATCTTAGTGGGGCTGCTATACTTTTGCTTAGGCAGTGCCAGTTCATCTTAGTGGGGCCGCTATACTTTTGCTGAGGCAGTGCCAGTTCATCTTAGTGGGGCTGCTAAACTTTTGCTGAGGCAGTGCCAGTTCATTTTAGTGGGGCTGCTATACTTTTGCTGAGGCAGTGCCAGTTCATCTTAGTGGGGCTGCTATACTTTTGCTGAGGCAGTGCCAGTTCATCTTAGTGGGGCCGCTCTACTTTTGCTGAGGCAGTGCCAGTTCATCTTAGTGGGGCCGCTCTACTTTTGCTGAGGCAGTGCTAGTTCATCTTAGTGGGGCTGCTATACTTTTGTTCATCTGAGTGGGGCTGCTCTACTTTTGTTGAGGCAGTGCTAGTTCATCTTAGTAAGGCTGCTATACTTTTGTTGAGGGAATGCTAGTTCATCTTAGTGGGGCTGTTATACTTTTGTTGAGGCAGTGCCAGTTCATCTTAGTGGGGCTGCTCTACTTTTGTTGAGGCAGTGCTAGTTCATCTTAGTGGGGCCGCTCTACTTTTGTTGAGGCAGTGCCAGTTCATCTTAGTGGGGCCGCTATACTTTTGCTGAGGCAGTGCCAGTTCATCTTAGTGGGGCTGCTATACTTTTGCTGAGGCAGTGCCAGTTCATCTTAGTGGGGCTGCTATACTTTTGCTGAGGCAGTGCCAGTTCATCTTAGTGGGGCTGCTATACTTTTGCTGAGGCAGTGCCAGTTCATCTTAGTGGGGCTGCTATACTTTTGCTGAGGCAGTGCCAGTTCATCTTAGTGGGGCTGCTATACTTTTGCTGAGGCAGTGCCAGTTCATCTTAGTGGGGCTGCTCTACTTTTGCTGAGGCAGTGCCAGTTCATCTTAGTGGGGCTGCTATACTTTTGCTGAGGCAGTGCCAGTTCATCTTAGTGGGGCTGCTCTACTTTTGCTGAGGCAGTGCCAGTTCATCTTAGTGGGGCCGCTCTACTTTTGCTGAGGCAGTGCTAGTTCATCTTAGTGGGGCTGCTATACTTTTGTTCATCTGAGTGGGGCTGCTCTACTTTTGTTGAGGCAGTGCTAGTTCATCTTAGTAAGGCTGCTATACTTTTGTTGAGGGAATGCTAGTTCATCTTAGTGGGGCTGTTATACTTTTGTTGAGGCAGTGCTAGTTCCTCTTAGTGGGGCTGCTCTACTTTTGTTGAGGCAGTGCTAGTTCATCTTAGTGGGGCTGCTATACTTTTGTTGAGGCAGTGCTAGTTCCTCTTAGTGGGGCTGCTCTACTTTTGTTGAGGCAGTGCCAGTTCATCTTAGTGGGGCCGCTCTACTTTTGCTGAGGCAGTGCCAGTTCATCTTAGTGGGGCCGCTCTACTTTTGCTGAGGCAGTGCCAGTTCATCTTAGTGGGGCCGCTCTACTTTTGCTGAGGCAGTGCCAGTTCATCTTAGTGGGGCCGCTCTACTTTTGCTGAGGCAGTGCCAGTTCATCTTAGTGGGGCCGCTCTACTTTTGCTGAGGCAGTGCCAGTTCATCTTAGTGGGGCCGCTCTACTTTTGCTGAGGCAGTGCCAGTTCATCTTAGTGGGGCTGTTTTACTTTTGATGGGACAACATCAGCTCTTCTCAGTTGAGCACTTCTCAACAGATGCATATCTTTTTATTTTAATTGGTTATTTATAATGTGTGTACTACCCAGAGGTTTCTAAGCGCGGACTGAGGGAGCGAACCTGTGTTGCGCGGACCGAGGGATCGAACCTGTGTTGCTCTGTGTTGTCTTGCTTCCAAGGCAAGCGCGTTGCCCCTGAGCTATCCTTCCGATACTCTAAAGATCTGAAGTACATTTAATGATACAGAACCAGAACTATTGAGCAAGTCTGTCATCATCAGAATAACTCAACACTGTCGTGGTTATACAAGAGCTCATATATTTAAAGGGATGGAATTACTCAGAATGTAGCAGCACTATTCAATAACCCAAAGTTCTTAAGCATAGTTAATGTGAGAATACTGCACTTCTCACCGTTGGGACAGTACTGCCACTTCTCACAGAGGCTTCTACACCTTTCATGGGGCAGCACTGATCCAGCCTACTGCTCACATGCTCAGAATTGTCATTTCTCAGCAGGACCGCAACACTATACCATTGTGTTCTGTATGGTGAGTGCTTCTTCACCACCAATGTGGGTTCATGGCGCTCTCCCAGGGTCTAAATAGTAGATCTGGCTACATTCAATTGGCAACAGGCATAACCTGAACATCCGTCCATTTTAGACCCATAACATAGCAATTGCTCATTCCTCTTCCCCCCCAGAAATGTGTAGAATGAGTCTTGCTTTTGTTTTTTGGCATAAAAAGGCTGCAGTTTTATTTTCCACAATATCATAAAAACCACACTGCACACATTAGTGGAAAACTCTCAGAAGATGAGGCGACTGCTCCGTGTCCAAATAACCTGCTTCCCCCTTTCCTTCCCAAGAGTCCAGAATAGGCCCAACTCTCCCAACCCTTTGCGTCCGAGCCTCTCCTGCCCCTGCAGGTGTTCCTGGGCGGGGAGAGCGCTGTTTCCTTGGGGGAAGCTGAGTCCTTTTTCCCCCCAGATGCTTAGGCTCCCAAGGGCCGCTGGTCTGAGAAGAGCGAAGACCCTTCCGGCTTTCTCCTGGCTCCTCCGGAGTCTGCCTCTTGTGTTTGGTCGCCCAAACACTGCCACGCTACAGATAGGTTACCGCCCACTGTGGCTCCCCCTTGCTCCTCCCCTTACATTTCAAGGATTTTTGTGCAAAGATTCCAGTAAAAGAGATCCATCCCCATTGCTGACAGGTGAACCCCATCCTTGAGAAAATATTCTGGGGATTTCAAATTAATCAGGCCGTGCCTGATCTGACCAAAGCCCCTGCCCTTGCAGAACTTGGCCTTTGCACCATTTAGCTTCCGCCGCCTGGATCTCTCTATCGCTGCGTGATTATCCGGCCTCGGGATTATCTCTGAACAAATGATTTCCATTTCCCCCAGTTGCCCTGCCAACTCCTGTAAAGAGAACATCATTTCCCGCATTAGCGCCCCCCTCCCCAGGCTTGTCAGATCATTACCCCCTAAGTGAATAACCAATACGTGTGGTTTTTGCTGTTTCCTCAGCAACCTGTGCACCTGACCCTGCAGCTGTGCCCATTTTATTCCTGCCACCCCGTGCCACCCAATCCAGAATTTGCTGGCCGTCAACTCCTCCTGTTCTGCCGTCCAACTTGCCCCAGGTCTAGACACAAATGAATGTCCTACAACCCAGACCGATCTCCTTCTTCTCTGCGCCGGAGCTACTGGAGAGAGAAGGTAGCATGTCAGCGTTAACGTTTTTCAGGCCTGATATACCTCTTGAAACACCCCGACCTCCATCTCCCAATCTGCTTGATTACTGCGTCCCCTATGCCCATGGCTGTGGCTGATGTAGCAGCCCCAATCCGAAAAGAGTATGTCCCAAACACTCCCCAAGTCTCCCCAATTTTTTCCAATCCCAGTTCCATCACCCTCTTGGACTGGAAGCGGCCCAGTGCTGACCCATCGTGGTGGATGAGCAGAGGGGCCTCCCCTACCGATGGAGGTCATAGCCTAAGGAAACTTGACACGGCCCGACCGGGCAGACTATGCTCCCTGTGATGGGTTGGAGGGTCACTGTGCATCCTTTGCCCTCTTGGTCTGTTTTTGATCTCTTTAACCACACCACCACCTGCCCCCCTGAACCATGCACATCTTGCAGCCGTAAAAACCCCATACCTTTGGCCCCCTTGTTCTTGGATAGAAGTTCACTCACCCTGAATGCCCCGAACAATGCTAGGGTAAACGCTGCTTTGAACAATGGCACTTCAAACCCCCCCGTGGCAAACTTCCTCCATGCATCCCAGTAACCTTTGCAGCTTCACTATGTCTGTGGGCCTCCCCTCGTCACTCTTAGGTATTCCTTGCTTAGCCCAGCCCTTCATGGCCATCACAATGTAGTGTTCCTTTGTCGGGTCACCTTTCCCCTCTAGCTTGGAATAATGGGCGATGGCGGCCAAGTGGTAAGCCATCCATGACCTGGTTTTGCCCTTGTGCCAGCCCCAGCCCACAAAGGCCCTTAGCGGTAGCTCCTGCAGACCCTCTTCCAGCACTTCCTGCTTGAAAGCCAAATACCGTTCCCAGCATGCCTTGTATCTGCTTGCCGTGGCTGGTGCTAGCGCCGTGTGAATCAAGGAACTCAGATTGCCCCAATCATGCCCCACCATTGAGTTTCGAACGGGGTCATCACTCCCGGGCAGCTCCCTCGGAATTTTCCCCACTGCAAACGAGAGAGAGCATCAGCGGCCGTGTTTTTGACCCCAGGTAAATGTCTTGCTCGTACCTCGATATTGAGCTCCAGCATGCATCTGGTGAGTTCTCTTAACAACCGTGATACCCTTGTGTTGTTGGCCGACCCCTGATTTATGATCTGGACTACCGCTAGGTTATCCGACCAAAGCATCACTTTGTTGTCCTTCAGCTGGTACCCCCACAGTTTGAATGCAATTACAATGGGGAAGAGCTCTAGCAGTGTGATGTCCCTGGTGATGACTTGTTGATGCCACTCCTCTGGTGATGCCATACCACACCACTTGTCCAGAATTTCCCCAAACCCCAGGGCCCCCGATGAATCTGTGAACAGCCTGAGCCTGTCATTGCTACTCCAGTCCCCTCTCCACAGTGGCACCCCATTGAATTAGTCAAAAAATGCGTCCCACATGGCCAAGTCCTCCCGTACTTCACTCCCCAGCCTGACATGCTGGCCCGCATGTTGCAACCCCACTGTTTTGAGTTCCACACTCCTTGCGAATGCTCTCCCCCCCGGAATGACCTTTCCTGCGAAATTGAGGTTACCTGCCAGCGCCTGGAGTTCCATCAGCGTTGCCTTATTCTTACCCCTTAAAATGGGTTCCCTCAATTTCACCACCTTGTCCTGAGGGAGCCTGCATTCTCCCTTTACAGTGTCAATTTCAATCCCCAAGAACGTCAGACAAGTCACTGGTCCTACAGTTTTCTCCCTGGCTAACGGCACTCCCATTATCTTCATCAACCGCTGAAATGTACACTTGAGGGCTTCACACTCCTTGGACCCCTTTTTGCCGATAAACAGAAAATCATCTCGATAATGCACCACTGCCCCCACCCAACACTCCTGTTTGACCATAAACTCCAAAAAGGTGCTAAACGCTTCAAAATAAGCACAGGAAATGGCACACCCCATAGGTAGGCATTTATCATAGTAGTCCTGCTCCTGGATCTTGAACCCAAACAAATGTTGACTTTCTAGATGAATGGGCAGCAACCGGAATGCTGACTCGATGTCGGCCTTCCCCATCAGAGCACCCTTCCCTGCAGCCCTCACCACCTCCACTGGGTCCTCAAACGATGAATAATGCACCCGGCACAGTTCTTCAGCTATCCCATCGTTTACTGACTCCCCTTCAGGGAAGGAGAGGTGGTGGATCAGGCGGTGTTGCCCCTCCTCCTTCTTAGGAACCAGTCCTAATGGAGACACTACCAAATTTGCCAAAGGTGGTGCCTTGAATGGGCCTGCCACTCTGCCCAATTTGCCTTCCTTGTCCACTTTACGCGCCACTACCTCTGGCATCCCTAGCGCTGACTGCAAGTTGAGTGCCTCCTTGCTCCCTTTTACCTTTGCGCATGGGATTTTGAAACCCCACCTGAAACCCTCTCAGAACAACCTAGCGTCACCACAATTATGGTAAATATTCAACCACAGAGTCATTGCTTGTAGGTTAATCGGGGTCAGCAGCCCATTTTTAATCACACTCTTACACACCTGATAGTGAGCTGGGCTTAACATGCTGTTGCTACCTTTATTTCCTCTTGACCTTGTCCTTTGCTTTGGGGCTGATCCTCCTCTTCCCCTCGGTTGCTGAGGAGCTGCGGTCCCCGGTACCACTACCCCATGGGTGTTTGAAGCGGAATGTTTTGCCAAAGGGGCACCCTTTCTCAGTATTAACCCTCCAGCAATCGGCTTGCTCCCCCTGGTAGCTGGCTCTGTTGGTCCAGGAGGAGTACCCGCGAAAGGACGATCTCCCTCGCTGAGTGTACCCCTCCTGCCCCTCCAAACCTGAGGCTTCTCCCCTGAGGCTTTCTCCCCCCTCCTCCTGGTGGCACCAATTTATCCAAAAAACCACCCACGTCCATCTCATCCCATGACAAAGCCGGCCATACCTGCATTTTTAACCGGAACCCCCTATCGTACTGTAACCAGCCTTCAGCCCCATGTTTCAAATAGAGCTCATGAATATATTGTTCATATGCAATCATTGCCGATGCATCCTGTGGGTACCCTTCACTCATTATAGACATCTACAATCTGGAAGCCTCTAGCCGGTTATGTATGGTTGCTTCCACTTTGGGGTTCTCCCTGTCCCTCGTTTCCTTCTCTTTTTCAGGCAGCTCCTTTAACCCTTCCCCCAGCGGTTCCATCTGTACAAAATCAAGGATCTCGGCAAATTCCCACACCTTCTCCTTGACGGCCCCAGGTATGTGCCATGATAAGGAGCTTACTGAACCCCTGACTGGGCCGAACCCGGGCATTGCCCTCCCGTACCGTGTCATAACTGGCCCCCCACATCCCCTCTTGTCCATCGTTGGCACTGGAGACTGATGGGAGCCCTGGCCCCATCACCCCTTGACCCCACCCGTTGGGTCCCTGTGCCACCCCTGTTGGTGCCATTCCAGCCTGAGGCGATGCTTGGACCCCCCACTATGGAGTTTGCCCCGGTCACTGCATTGGCCTGTTGCCCTTGGGGAAACGGATTTGACTGAATGCCACCTATGGTGTTCGCATCGGCCAGTGTCGTGACTTGCTGGGCCTGGGTAAACTGTGCAACCCCCCCTGGAAATGCATTTGCGAGGTATGAGCCCGCCCACTGGTTGCCTCCCCCCGGTACCCCGTTGCTGGACGGATTCCCGGTTTGGGGCCCCCCGGGTCCCAGCATCCCTAGTCCCAGAGCCACCCCCCTCTGCCGTACTACTGCTGCTCCGCTTGCCATCTGGTTAAAAGCATCCCATTCCCCCAAGCCTGCACACATTGCATCACCATACCTTGCACCGTTTCCAAGGATGCGGGCCCGTCAGCCCTCGCAGCCATCGGTCGGGTTGCAGGCGTGCTGGGTGGACCCTGGATCCTTGGTGCTTCCACAGGTGTAGGTGTCGGTACGGCTACAACCTCCTGTGTCCTTCCCTTGTTCCTTGTCCCAGTTGCCCTGGGTTTTTTGCCGTTCTTGGGGTGTTCCTTGCTTGCCACGGCCTTTTGTGTCATAACTCTTTTCCTCTTCCCTGCTGTTTCTTCTTCTTCCTCCCCTAGCCCATCTCCATCTTGGTCCTGTGTTTCTTCATTGTCCTGGAACATTAATGGTGAATCAGGCCTCTGACTGGGCCCCGGCTGTTCTTCCCCTGGTTGTGGGTTCAAGTCCTCAATCCAGTTGGGGCCATGTCTTGCTGCTGCCAATTTGGCCATGGCCATGAATACCTCCAAGTCCATGGTTGTGTGCAAGGCTGCTTCCCCAGACAGTTTCCGGGCGTCCTTTGAGTGTTTGTCACTGCCTCTGTTGCTGGGCGCCGGTGCCTCAGTGCTTCTGTGGCTGTGTGATGGAGTTGTCAGTGAGACCCGCCTCGGCCTGCTGCTGGCTGACCTGTGCATGGCCGTGCGTCCCTGCCATGCGTTGCGCCTGCTGTGCCTTACTGGCCCCTCCTTACCCGTTACGGTGCTCTGCGTTGTACCTGGTACCGTAGCTTCTCCGTTCATCTGTGGTTGGGCAACGTGTGCGCAGTGGCCTCTGTCGCCACCCTTGTTTGTGCGGCGGGACGATGTTTGAGGGGCCGCTTGTCTAGTCCACCGGCCGCCTAATCCTTCCGCCCTGAACGCCTACTCACGGCTTCGGTTGGTGTGTGATGGGCGGGTTGTTACGGGACGTAGGCCGCCCGATCGTTCCGCCCCGATCACCTCCTCATGGCCTCGCTTGACCGTTGGGGCGGCGTTTGCAGGACGTGCTGTTTGCGCCGCTGGCCGCCCGCTCCTTTCCCCCGATCGCCTGCTCACGGCCTCAAAATACTGGTGGAACGGCCTGTGAGGGGCGGGCTGGTTGGTGGGGGAAGAATAGCCACCAGGCCCTCCGGCCCCGAAAGTCTGCTCACATGTGTCTCTGTAGCACACGGTGGGCCCTCTGCCTCGGTCCCCTTGTGCGCCGACGGTGCTTTCTTGGAGCTTCTGAGCGATGTCCCGCTCCTCCTGTTGCGCCGCTCACCTCTTCCGCTTCTCTACTCCCCCGGCGTAGCTCAGATGCGATGAGCGTTGTTCCTGCTCCCGAAGTCTGCCCGGGTCTGAGGCAGCTGCTCCTGCTCTCCTCGATTCGGGAATGCACTCCGACCCGCGCTGCTCCCACCTTCACTGCAGTCCTCCTGGAGTTTTCCTGGCAGCATGTACTCCGTCTCGAAAACGAAATCCTCCAAAATGAAATCCTCTTCTTAGCGGCGGGCGGGCGTCCTTCTGCCAGGGCTGGATGCTGCCCGCAGTAAGGAGCCCGCCCGTTATAAAGGGGTAGTCCCTCCCCTTTCTTTTGCTGCCCTTCGCGGCTTTTCCCTTCTTTTGCCGTGCTTTTGTCCAGCGCCTCTCCTTCGTCCCAAGAGGGGGAGGCAAGGAGGAGGACACTGCCCAGGTTATCGGGGTGCCTCCTTCATTTTGCTGGACTGTTCGTCGTCACTTTCATGTCCGGAGCTGCCTGCTGTCCAAAAGCTGCCGCTCAGGATGTTGGGAGCCGTGACGGGGCAAGGGATAGAAGGCTCGAGCCTGTCCGATAGCAGAATCATGAGGGTCTTAAAACCTGCTCACTCCTTCTGGAGGGGCCATGGGGCAAAATGAGCCCGATCCCACATACAGGGGGTTGTTACCCCTTTATCTCTCCTGAATGAAAGAATGAGCTCTCTCAGACACAAGTTATCACCCCTGCACACACATTGAATGAATATGGTATGGATCTATAGATCGAGAAAACTGGAGTGAGAATTCAGAGTGTTTTAACAGAAATATAATTGTGTTCCCAGATGGGAGACTGACTCCATTAATATACATGGGGTCACAAGATGACCAAGAGTGAAACTGTACGTTCAGTTATGAGATTACCAGCAACGGGTGATACTATGCTCCAAGGAGTGAGGTGCCCACTCAATATATCACACTGTTTATAGATGTGAGACCCATCCTGAATGCTTGCCCCAAGAGCCCTGGCCAGAGTTTCACACTGAAGAAGTGAACATGTGATCCGGGGTCTGCAGCCCACACACACGCAGGGGATTCCCATGCTCCCACTTGCGAGATTTGCACCAAATTAGTTAGATTGTGCTCCAAGGTAGGAGGCACACGCACAGTCTTTGCTCTGACGTTTGACACAATCACAGGATGGGACGGCATTTCGCTCTCCCATCCTACTTGTGTTGCTCTGCCTTTTGAGGGCTACTACAACCTGGATGATTATAGAGGGGTGGGCCTACTGGAATGCAACTGGATGGTTTAAACCTCCTTCTTACTTGACTTTAGTATATGCTAGCCAATGTTTCCCCTGTTCTGCGCTGGGCGCTAATCCACCCGACCCCCCCTGCGCGCCATTGCACCAAGTTGGCGACAACGTGCAGATTTGCGGTCCTATATGTGCCAGTGATGTCACTTCCTCTATTTGCCCCCCCCCCCCGGAAATTAATAAATCGGCTCCCCTGCACACCGTGTGTTCAACAATTCCGAACTGTAGTATGCCCCAAGTACTGAACTTACAGTAGAAGGCACTGACCCCCAACGTGAAGCATCCTGGACGAAATCCAGAAGCTATGCAAGGCACAGCCGCGCGTAAGGACCCCTTTCAAGGAGCACAAGCCATCTGCCCCCCCCCCCCGCACCGCGGTACACCCCCCTGCTCTCCCTGCACTGCCGCCCTTACCATCGCTTCCAAGGCATCCATACTATTCTAATTCCGCCGTTGCACCCGCCCCCTCACGCTGCCCCGGCGTTACCCCCTAAGGATCCCTAACCTGCTCCTTCCACTCCGCTCAGCAATCGCCAGCCCAGTTCCCGGCGGGCCCTGGAATAGCGCCCATGGCCCACTTCAATCTTGCCCACTCCCCCGTGCAGTCAATCTGATGGAGGGGCCCATTCCCGCGCCAAAACCCCCCCCCGCCCCCCCGCAGCCCACTCTTACCTCTCTCCCAACCTACATGCCGACCGCCACACAGGGCCTGTGCGTCCAGCCTTGGCTGGCACACAACGGCACGGGGGGGGCGGGGGGTGGGGGGGCGCCCGCGACCTCATCCCTAGTCACACTTCACTCCTGCTGTTTGGCCGGGGGCCCTCCCGCTGCGCGGCCTACCCTTCCCTTAATAGCGGGGGACAGAAAACCTGCACGCCCCCGTTTTGCCGCCGCGATGCGGTGTATGGCGACCTTGGCTAATAGGGAACCGGATGCCGCGCCACTAGCAAGGGGGTGGGGGCAACGGCAGGGAGGGGGGCTGCCCTACTTGTGAATGCATTGAGTGCTAGTAAGGAGGGAGGGCGGGCGTGCACAGTTTGCACGAGTGCAGTGTGCCCACCGTGGCGATCACTGGAGGTGGCGCTTTCTGCAGCGCGGTGGCAATGCACGGTGGCAATGCACTCCTTGCAGCGCGGTGGCAAGGCACTCCCTGCAGCGCGGTGGCAATGCAGTCCCTGCAGCGCGGTGGAAATGCACTCCCTGCAGCGCGGTGGCAAGGCAGTCCCTGCAGCGCGGTGGCAAGGCACTCCCTGCAGCGCGGTGGCAAGGCAGTCCCTGCAGCGCGGTGGCAATGCACTCCCTGCAGCGCGGTGGCAAGGCAGTCCCTGCAGCGCGGTGGCAATGCAGTCCCTTCAGCGCGGTGGCAAGGCAGTCCCTGCAGCGTGGTGGCAATGCACTCCCTGCAGCGCGGTGGCAAGGCAGTCCCTGCAGCGCGGTGGCAAGGCAGTCCCTGCAGCGCGGTGGCAATGCACTCCCTGCAGCGCGGTGTCAAGGCAGTCCCTGCAGCGCGGTGGCAATGCAGTCCCTGCAGCGCAGTGGCAATGCACTCCCTGCAGCGCGGTGGCAAGGCAGTCCCTGCAGCGCGGTGGCAATGCACTCCTTGCAGCGCGGTGGCAAGGCAGTCCCTGCAGCGCGGTGGCAAGGCAGTCCCTGCAGCGCGGTGGCAAGGCAGTCCCTGCAGCGCGGTGGCAATGCAGTCCCTGCAGAGTCCTGCGGTTACTGGCAGTGACTGGCAGAAGCGGCGTGCGGTGCAGCGACTGGCTACTTGCCACTGGTGCATTCACTTGCTCTGTGCCCCCCCTCTTCTGTGCAGGGATGTATGGCCACTCCCACCTCTGCTTCTTAAAGGTGAATGGAGGGAACAGGTGGGGCAGACACCTCCCATCTCCCCCTATGAGGAGCGAGTGTTTCCGGGCAGATGCTATGAGGAAGATGAACTCACTAGAACTCACCCCGGGCACAGAAGCAGCCTGTGCCACTAAACGGGGGCGAAGTCCCTTACTCGCCTCAAAAAACACCCCGAAGCAGCGAAGAGGGCGTCATCTGGAGACTTGAGGCCGCACAAAAGAAACTGGCGGCGTGTTTCGGAAAAAAGACCTCAGAGGTCAAGTCGGACGATGGTTCACGTGGGAAAGTAAATACAGACTCGTGTGATGTGCACCCTGGAAGTCTCCTACAAAGCTCGTTTTTGATTTATAATGACTCACTTTTAAATCACTTCCTGAATTTGAAGGGCAATTCACTTGCCCCCAATAATCTCAGTCTCATGAACACGGGGGTATTACGAGCCTATCTGCCCCGCCTGATCTGGGTCAATTGGCTCCCCAGAATGTTCATACTAGGGGGGGGGCTCTGAATTTCCTAAGTGCCTTACCGGGTGCGCCACTTCTCATAAGTGGAAGCGCTGTTTGTACTTTGCTCTAAATGGGGCGAGGAGCACCCTGTTATTAAACACTCCATGGGCCCGATTCGTGATGCTATAAGGGGCAGCCGACGACAGGCAACATGCTTAGTGCTTTCACTAGTACTACCCCATATAACACACTGGCGTGAGGCACTGGACCTAAGCACCGTGGGGAGGCCCTAGCTAACGCCCCCCACCCCCCCCCGCTATGCTAAACCTGCCAAATGTAAGAGTGCGAGGCGCTAGGAGGGAAAAGTGAGGGAACTAGCACCCCCGACTGATGCTGTGGCAATTAGGGATCCAGCGATGGCGCCCTCTGCCCACACACTCCCGTCCCCCCAAGGCGCTTGGCTGCGTGCTAGCAAGTCTGCCGTTACCAGTAGCCTCCCGGGCAGAGGCATGAGGCAAGCGATACTACATGGCCCACCTGCGCGGAACATTCCCGAGGGAAAGGGTCGGGGGGGGGGCGTGCAGGAAAAATCCCTAGTGGCTATCCCGAGCGACCAGAAAAAGCAAGTGGGGCCTAGACTAATCTGGCCTCTGCCCCACACCGGTTGCTGGAGAAGGGCCCCTCAGCTTGGCAAGAGCACGTGGAAACGCGGTCTACCGTGAAGACGCCATTAGCGCAGCTCCGGCATTCCCCAAGTTCTGAAGTTGGGGGAATGAATCTAGCCCCCTTTTTGAACCGGACCTGGATATTGCGCGGACTCCAGTGTGAGAATGTTGGTTTGTTACCATGGTTACATCTTCGTATGCGATTCCAGAATGTTGATGGAATCGTATACGAAGATGTGGCTTGGCTGAGAAGGCCGTTTCGGGGGCTCCTCCGATTAAACTGATAAATAATCCAAATATACATGCGTTACCTGTGTCAACATCATTAAGAAATTCACAACAATTGGCGACGAGGATGCTGATCAGTGGAGGGAGCCCCCGGACAGGAGAAAGAGAGGAAGTGAAGGTTATATGGTGTAAAGGTCGGTTTGTGTGAGCTGCTGTGCCGGAGGAGACATTAATGACGAAGAACGGGTGAGCGGCATCAGGAAGCAGTTACATTACATCAAGGAAGTTAAGAAATCACTTTACCAGGGATATCGAGGGCAGTGCGAGAGTGTGTGGATCAACCGTCGTTTGAGGCTAGAGTAAAGGACCCTCGTACGTGAGTTGCGTGCCGCCATTTAAAAAAAAAAAAAACTTGTTTTGGTACGATCGCGTTTACGGCGATCAGCTGTTTGTTACAGTTACAACGTATCGAAGGAGGTAAACAAACGGAGATTAATACAACGCTTATAGGTGCACGGCATTACTGACTTTAGTTTGTGTTTTTTTTTTGCCGTAAGACAGGAAGTTGGGCAAATTAAAAATAAAAAAAAAATGTTGTAAAGAGCAAATGATAATAGACAAAGAAGTATAGTAACAATTCAGAAGATACTACATATGAGTAGGGCATTAAGTACTAATCATCATCAAGCTTTAGCCATGCAAAACACGGCTGCTCCTATAAAATTCTTGTCGGCTCCTGGTAATCCAACATGCCCTTGGGAGCAGTGGCAAGACAATTTTCATGTTTATTTGAGAGCGATTGGAGGGGCTAAATTCAATGATGATCAAAAAGAAGCAACTTTGTTACACTGCATTGGTACTGAAGCTTTGAGGATATTTAGATCATTACCTGATCTAGAACAGGATGAAGAAACATGGGGTGAAGCATCAAGTGGGTCAAGGAAGTATGATATAGCAGTTGCTAAATTGAACAAACATTTTGGTAATAAGTCCAACATTGTTTTGGAAAGATACAGATTTTTCACAAGGAAACAGGGCAAAGAAGAAAGTATTGATTCATATGTAGCTGCATTGAGAGGACTAATGACCACATGTGCTTTCACAGGGGTCACGGATGAATATTTGAGGGATCAGATAGTGTTGCATGTGGCTGACCCGCGCATTCAGCAACGACTGTGACAGGCGAAAAATCCCACATTAGAAAAGACTATGGAGATAGCCAGGTCAATGGAAATGGGTGAAAAATGTATGAGAGAGGTTCAAAGTAAACCAGAGTTCACTGGAATTAAGTCAGTCCAAGGGATAGATGATGAACAGCAAAACAACCAAGAAGAAAAACTGATTGCCATGGTCAAGAGAATGGTCAGGTCAGAGACATCTGGTGGTTACAGACAAGATGGAGGAGGTGCATTCAAGCAAAGTAATAGGTGTACATATTGTGGATGGAGCAAACACGAAAACATGGAAAAGGAGTGTCCAGCATTCTCAGCAGAGTGTTTTAGGTGTGGACATACTGGACATTTTGGAAAGATGTGTCGCACCAACAGAGGAAGAAGCAGATTTAATGGTAGATTTGGTAGGATTACTGGTCGATTTTATAGAAGCAGAAATGCAACTACCGTGGGCGTGAGAGCTGTCGAGGAGAATGCTGATTCCAGTAATTTGGTAGCAATAACAGATCGGGCAGAGGATAGAGTCCAGATACTTACTGTCACACCAAGAGATGATGGAGTAGGATCTTGGGTTCCTATGGATATTGATGGTGTAACGTTACAAGTGATGGTGGATACAGGTTCCCCTTATACTATGGTTGATGTACAAACGTATGTAAATGTTTTGAAGAAGAAGATGGAAGATTTACAGATGACAAACACCAGAGCAACAGGTTATGGAAAGGCACCTATCAATATTATAGGTTGTGTTTGGGTGAAATTGAAATTTGAAGGACACAAGACATACTGCAGATTGTATGTGGCGGAGGATGGTTTTTCAATAGTAGGATGGTGGGAGCAAGCTGCATTGAATATCAAAATTCATCCAGGAGAAAGTGTACCCATTCTGTGCATTTCTGAAAAGGTGTGTGACAATGCAGAGAGTTTGGCAAAAACTTTTCCAAATGTCTTCAATGACAAGATTGGTTTGCTTAAAGGATTTGAGCATCGCATTATTCTCAAACGAGGTGTGACACCAGTCGTACATAAAGTGAGAAGTATACCCATCGGCACCAGAGATGCATTAAAGGCTGAGTTAGAGAAACTATGCAAACAAGATGTCATTGAACCAATTGAAAGTTCTGAATAGTTATCGCCTATTGTATTGGTTAAAAAAACAGATGGATCCATCAGGATGTGTGTCGATTTAAGAGATTTAAATGCCAACATATGGATTGATCGACATCCCTTACCTAATATTGGAGAGATGTTATCCACTATGAGTCCAGCAAAAGTTTTCACGACTTTGGATTTGTCGTCGGCCTACCATCAGGTGGTACTTGAGGAAGGATCGAGACATTTGACATCTTTTGTGACGCCATTGGGAGCTTTTAGGTACAAGAGAATGCCGTTTGGGTTAGCTTCGGCTGCTGCAGTGTTCCAGAGGTTAATGCATCATCTGTTTGAAGGTCTACAAGGAGTGTATTACTTCCAGGACGATATTTTGGTGTCAGGAAATTCTCAAGAGGAGCATGATGCAAAATTGTTAGCTGTGCTGCAAATGTTACAGCAGAAGGGAATGACACTCAAGATTGAAAAGTGTAAAATAAAACAAAATGAAGTGACATATTTGGGTCACCGAATAAGTGATAAAGGCATCATGCCTAAAGAATCTTTGGTGGACACCATTCTTAAAATTGCAGAACCAAATAATAAAGACCAGTTGAGGAGTTTTTTGGGTCTCACAGAATATTATTCCAAATGTATTGATCACTACTCTGATAACACTGAAAGCATGAGGAAGTTAATGTGCAAAGGAATGAAATATGTTTGGTCAGAAGAATGTAAAAAGGAGTTTGAAAAGATAAAGACTATGATTAATAAAGCACCAGCTTTGAAATTGTTTGATTCAAGTGCCAGAACAAGAATAGCAGTGGATGCAAGCAATGTAGGTTTAGGTGGTATTTTGGAACAAGTTCAAAATGGAGAAGTAGTTCCCATAGCGTTTGCATCAAGGACATTAAGAGGTGCTGAGCGAAGTTATTCGACAATAGAAAAAGAAGCACTTGGAGTAAAGTGGATATTAGAACATTTTAAGAGTCTTAATTGGGGAATTCCTGTAGATGTAAGAACGGATCATAAGCCTCTTGTTCATGTATTGAACGCAAAAAATTCCCACATGATGTCTCCACGTATAAGAAGATGGACTTTGATTATTATGCAATTCAATGTGATCATAAAGTACACTCCGGGAAAGAATAATGTTGTTGCGGACTGTTTCTCTAGATTGCCATGTGAAAATAATCTAGATAACGGTGAGGATGAACAAGTGTTCAGAGAGGAACAGAGCATTGATTGTATTATAGCTCAAGTGCATCCTAGTTTTTCAAAAAAAGATTGGATGGAAGCAACAGACAATGATATTGAACAAGAGATGTTGAGGAAGGCTATTGAAGCTGGTTGGAGAAAAACTGATGACAAGTTGAGCCATTGGGAAAGATTTAAGGATGAATTGTCCAGTGATGAGGTATGTGTGTATAGAGGAGATCGTATAATACCACCTACAGTTTTAAGAAAAAGGATCATGGACATTGCGCATGAGGGCCATGTGGGTAGAATGTTGACGAAAAGAAGAGTAAGAGAGGCTTACTGGTGGCCCAACATGTGGAGTGATATGGAAGCCTTGGTTAAAAATTGTACTGCTTGTGCTGTAAGTGACAAAAGCAAATCTGTATGAGTGACTCAATTACAACCTGTGGACATTCCTGTTACTGTTTGGACTAAATTGGCTATTGATATAGCTGGTCCATATGAATCTTTGGAGTGTCAGAAGATCTATCTAATAGTATTGGTTGATTATACATCCAAGTGGGTGGAATGTGGCATAGCAGAGGAGTGAGTGACAGCTGTTAAAGTAGTGAAGTTTTTGGATGAGATTTTTAGTAGAGAAGGAGACCCGCAAGAAATTGTATCAGATAATGGAGCCCAGTTCATGTCGTCAGAGATTCAAGGATTTTTAAGGGACAGATCTATCAAACACAATACTACAGCGTTATACCACCCAATGGGTAATGGTCTGGTAGAAAGAATGAATCGTTTCATTAAAGGTATATTACAGTTAGCGTGTGCAAATGGGTTACCATGGAAGGAGACACTTAAAGAAGCTTTCACTACATATAAGGTCACACCACATTCAATTACTGAGGAGGTGCCATTTACATTGATGAGAGGGAGACTTTTCACCAATAGATTGAGGCCTGCTTGGATGATGAGCAATGAGAGTAAAAAAAAAATTAACATGGATGACATTGTTGACAAAGTGAAAAGGAAACAAGAGAAATATAAAAGTTATTATGACAAGCAGAGAAACGTTCAAGAGAGTAAAATCAGGAAAGGTGATATGGTTAGAGTGAGGGAACCAACACATGTGATGAAAGGAGAGTCTAAGTTTCGTGCTCCACAGAAAGTTATGGAGTGCTCAAGAAAGTCTGTGATACTGGAAGATGGCAAGAAATGGTCATGTGATGATATTGTGATGGCAAAGGAGAAGGAAGTGATGAGATATGGAGAAGATGGTTTTGTTGCAGGAAAAGGAAAGTTGCAAGGGAAGGAAGTACAGAAAGGTTCAATTGAAGAGAAAAATTACAGTGTTCAGTCAGGATCAAAAAGTAGAAAAAGAATATGGAATTACAGACAAGACTATGTATATTATTGAAGAGTTCAACATAGTGATATTTTCAAGACTGGCTGATACGTGAAAAAAACAAGGAAGAAATTGTATCCTTTTTCTTGGTTATTAAGATACAGTGTGATGTTCAATATTTATATTGTTTAGTGTTTTAGTTAAAGTTAACAGAAAAGTTTTGTTTGAATACAATACGTATTTTTATTGTTTAGAAGGGAAGATGTGAGAATGTTGGTTTGTTACCATGGTTACATCTTCGTATGCGATTCCAGAATGTTGATGGAATCGTATACGAAGATGTGGCTTGGCTGAGAAGGCCGTTTCGGGGGCTCCTCCGATTAAACTGATAAATAAGCCAAATATACATGCGTTACCTGTGTCAACATCATTAAGAAATTCACAACATCCAGCTTATTCCGGACCTAAGTGGGCCTACTCCAGACGACGACATGTCGTGCTCAGAGCTGCCAGTGCACGGGAGCCATTCCAATTGCGCGCTAATAGCATTGCTACCCTCTCTGGTTGAGGTATTTATTTGCCTTCCACCCATTTCTCCGTACTCCTTCTGCCGCAATTGGTACTGAGGGTAGGGAGGTGGGCATTATTGGGGCGTGTCAGTCTTGGCCACATGCATTGGTGAGTTCGGATTGATCCTTTGAAGGGCAATCTGCATTTTTCCTTGCTCGCGCGGAACACCGAGGCCACCGACAGTGAACCCCAATGGTTTAAGGGAACTCCTCTCCTCTCCTCTCCCGTCATTTGCCTCCAGGAGACCTGCCTTACCCCCGCCTTCTCGCCGGATGGATATTCCCCCCACTCTCGTCTCTCTTCCCCCCACTATCTGGTCACCCTTCGGGTGGGCTTTGTATTGGGGTCGGGTGTGAGAACTCCCCCATTCCTTTTATGGGTATCAGGCAAGATAAACATGTTCTGCCAGCGATTCTTCCTACCCTCCTAGCGGAAAGTGGGGCTATCCTAGTGCCCACCTTGCACGACCCCCCTGCCGGTAGAGAGGCGGGTAATCTGATGGACATAGCGCACGATGCACGGCAGGCTTGGCTGATACCATCTACATGCGGGGGGGTTGATTTGGCTGGGACTTTAGTGGAAACCCCCCTCCTTCGAGAGCCCAAGAGGGAGTAGCAGCATTGCAAAGGGCAAGGGAGTGGGGTGACCTAGTGGCGATCTTTCAGTGCACCCCCTCGTCCCCGTGCGCCTCTGATGTAAAGTTCACTTGGTCTAATGGGACCCAAAGCAGCAGAATTGATTTTATATTTGTAAATACTGCCATTAGGAACTCAATACCTGAACTGAGTGCCCATTGTGTGAGTATGAGTGACCATGTCACAAAGAGAATGCCCTGCAACATGGTGATGGGTAAAGAGACAGTCCCCAGGGAGCAGGTTAGTATGGCCCACCGCTAACATGGCAGTGAACAGGGGTGACGTGACCCCAGAAACCACACTTGAGATATGACCCTGGGATCTGGGTCTATGGAGGGAGGCACTTTGGCACCAGGGGATGAGTCGCCTTTCAAAGCGGGTAGACACCCCCAGACCCGGCGCCCTGTGTGATGCAGCCACCGCCTCCAAGAAAAGGGACCCTAGGGCAGGCTTTGCGGCTATTAAAGCGCCCTATGGCAAATGAGCCGAGTTCCTATAGGGAACTATCAGACACAATGAAACACCACTAGAAGGTGTGTCTGAAGGCCCCACAGTCAGCTATACATCTGCAATACTTGGATTAGAACACACGACTCCAAGAAATGCTGGCATATGTTGCGCTTCTTTCGTGCAAGTCCTGAGGCGCTAGAAGTGAGGGCTGTGGCAGAGGCTGGTGGCCTTGGGCGTAGATTTATTGAGAGACACTTCTGGTCCACAGTAGGGGACCGAGATGAGGGGCCGACTAGATCTATGGCCAGTACCCTAGTCCATTCCCATAGAGCCTCTGCAGCTTTAGAAGGGATATTAAGAAAAGCCAGAACTCCCAGACACACAGGCCCTGATGGACTCTGCATTGCAGTACTACAAATGGATCTTCCTTTTGGGGGCGTGTTCTTGAGGCGCTGTTTTCTGTATATATGTGAACTTGGTGCTATTCCTTTCTCATGGTGCAGCGCAATATTGGTGCCTGTCTTCAGACAGAGTTTAAGAACACACCCGACTTGTTATCGATTACTCGCTGTGCTGGATTGTAGCTCTGAGATCCTCGCAGACTTACGCCTTCAGTTGTTGTCTGGGTTACTCACTGTGCTGGATTGTAGCTCTAAGCTCCTCATGGGTTTACGCCTTCAGTTGTTGTCTGGGTTACTTGCTGTGCTGGATTGTAGCTCTAAGCTCCTCGCGGGCTTACAACTTCAGTGGTTCTCTGATTGGGTTACTTGTTGTGCTGGATTGTAGCTCTAAGCTCCTCATGGGTTTACGCCTTCAGTTGTTGTCTGGGTTACTTGCTGTGCTGGATTGTAGATCTAAGCTCCTCGTGGCTTTACGCCTTCAGTTGTTGTCTGATTGGGTTACTTGCTGTGCTGGATTGTAGCTCTAAGCTCCTCGCGGGTTTACGCCTTCAGTTGCTGTTTGATTGGGTTATTTGCTTTGCTGGATTGCAGCTGTGCTGGATTGTAGCTCTAAGCTCCTCGCGGGTGCTTTCAGTTGTTGTCTGATTGGGTTACTTGCTTTGCTGGATTGTAGCTCTGAGATCCTCGCGGACTTACGCCTTCAGTTGTTGTCTGGGTTACTCACTGTGCTGGATTGTAGCTCTAAGCTCCTCATGGGTTTACGCCTTCAGTTGTTGTCTGGGTTACTTGCTGTGCTGGATTGTAGCTCTAAGCTCCTCGCGGGCTTACAACTTCAGTGGTTCTCTGATTGGGTTACTTGCTGTGCTGGATTGTAGCTCTAAGCTCCTCATGGGTTTACGCCTTCAGTTGTTGTCTGGG
Source organism: Ambystoma mexicanum (assembly GCF_040938575.1). Taxonomy (NCBI): domain Eukaryota; kingdom Metazoa; phylum Chordata; class Amphibia; order Caudata; family Ambystomatidae; genus Ambystoma; species Ambystoma mexicanum. Next base: position 1,280,642,328 of record NC_090926.1, on the reverse strand, counting down.
TTACTTGCTGTGCTGGATTGTAGATCTAAGCTCCTCGTGGCTTTACGCCTTCAGTTGTTGTCTGATTGGGTTACTTGCTGTGCTGGATTGTAGCTCTAAGCTCCTCGCGGGTTTACGCCTTCAGTTGCTGTTTGATTGGGTTATTTGCTTTGCTGGATTGCAGCTGTGCTGGATTGTAGCTCTAAGCTCCTCGCGGGTGCTTTCAGTTGTTGTCTGATTGGGTTACTTGCTTTGCTGGATTGTAGCTCTGAGATCCTCGCGGACTTACGCCTTCAGTTGTTGTCTGGGTTACTCACTGTGCTGAATTGTAGCTCTAAGCTCCTCATGGGTTTACGCCTTCAGTTGTTGTCTGGGTTACTTGCTGTGCTGGATTGTAGCTCTAAGCTCCTCGCGGGCTTACAACTTCAGTGGTTCTCTGATTGAGTGACTTGCTGTGCTGGATTGTAGCTCTAAGCTCCTCATGGGTTTACGCCTTCAGTTGTTGTCTGGGTTACTTGCTGTGCTGGATTGTAGATCTAAGCTCCTCGTGGCTTTACGCCTTCAGTTGTTGTCTGATTGGGTTACTTGCTGTGCTGGATTGTAGCTCTAAGCTCCTCATGGGTTTACGCCTTCAGTTGTTGTCTGGGTTACTTGCTGTGCTGGATTGTAGCTCTAAGCTCCTCGCAGGCTTACAACTTCAGTGGTTCTCTGATTGGGTGACTTGCTGTGCTGGATTGTAGCTCTAAGCTCCTCATGGGTTTACGCCTTCAGTTGTTGTCTGGGTTACTTGCTGTGCTGGATTGTAGATCTAAGCTCCTCGTGGCTTTACGCCTTCAGTTGTTGTCTGATTGGGTTACTTGCTGTGCTGGATTGTAGCTCTAAGCTCCTCGCGGGTTTACGCCTTCAGTTGCTGTTTGATTGGGTTATTTGCTTTGCTGGATTGCAGCTGTGCTGGATTGTAGCTCTAAGCTCCTCACGGGTGCTTTCAGTTGTTGTCTGATTGGGTTACTTGCTGTGCTGGATTGTAGCTCTAAGCTCCTCACGGGTTTACGCCTTCAGTTGTTGTCTGATTGGGTTACTCGCTGTGCTGGATTGTAGCTCTAAGCTCCTCACGGGCTTACGCCTTAAGTTGTTGTCTGATTGGGTTACTCGCTGTGCTGGATTGTAGCTCTAAACTCCTCGCGGGTTTACGCCTTCAGTTGTTGTCTGATTGGGTTACTTGCTGTGCTGGATTGTAGCTCTAAGCTCCTCGCGGGTTTATGCCTTCAGTTGTTGTCTGATTGGGTTACTTGCTGTGCTGGATTGTAGCTCTAAGCTCCTCGCGGGTTTACGCCTTCAGTTGTTGTCTGATTGGGTTACTTGCTGTGCTGGATTGTAGCTCTAAGCTCCTCGCGGGTTTACGCCTTCAGTTGTTGTCTGATTGGGTTACTTGCTGTGCTGGATTGTAGCTCTAAGCTCCTCGCGGGTTTACGCCTTCAGTTGTTGTCTGATTGGGACACTTGCTGTGCTGGATTGTAGCTCTAAGCTCCTCGCGGGCTTACGCCTTCAGTTGTTGTCTGATTGGGTTACTTGCTGTGCTGGATTGTAGCTCTATGCTCCTCATGGCTTTACGCCTTCAGTTGTTGTCTGATTGGGTTACTTGCTTTGCTGGATTGTAGCTCTAAGCTCCTCGCGGGTTTACAACTTCAGTTGTTGTCTGATTGGGTTACTTGCTGGGCTGGATTGTAGGTCTAAGCTCCTCGTGGGTTTATGCCTTCAGTGGTTCTCTGATTGGGTTACTTGCTGTGCTGGATTGTAGCTCTAAGCTCCTCACAGGTTTACGCCTTCAGTTGTTGTCTGGTTGGGTTACTTGCTGTGCTGGATTGTAGCTCTAAGCTCCTCACAGGTTTACGCCTTCAGTTGTTAACTGGTTGGGTTACTTGCTGTGCTGGATTGTAGCTCTATGCTCCTCGTGGCTTTACGCCTTCAGTTGTTGTCTGGTTGGGTTACTTGCTGTACTGGATTGTACCTCTAAGCTCCTCGCGGGCTTACGCCTTCAGTTGTTGTCTGATTGGGATACTTGCTGTGCTGGATTGTAGCTCTAAGCTCCTCACGGCTTTACGCCTTCAGTTGTTGTCTGATTGGGTTACTTGCTGTGCTGGATTGTAGCTCTAAGCTCCTCGCGGACTTACGTTGTCTGATTGGGTTACTTGCTGTGCTGGATTGTAGCTCTAAGCTCATTGCGGGTTTACGCCTTCAGTTGTTGTCTGATTGGGTTACTTGCTGTGCTGGATTGTAGCTCTAAGCTCCTCGCGGATTTACGTTGTCTGATTGGGTTACTTGCTGTGCTGGATTGTAGCTCTAAGCTCCTCGCGGGTTTACGCCTTCAGTAGTTGTCTGATTGGGTTACTTGCTGTGCTGGATTGTAGCTCTAAGCTTCTTGCGGGTTTACGCCTTCATTTGTTGTCTGATTTGGTTACTTGCTGTGCTGGATTGTAGCTCTAAGCTCCTCGCGGACTTACGTTGTCTGATTGGGTTACTTGCTGTGCTGGATTGTAGCTCTAAGCTCCTCGCGGGTTTACGCCTTCAGTAGTTGTCTGATTGGGTTACTTGCTGTGCTGGATTGTAGCTCTAAGCTTCTCGCGGGTTTACGCCTTCAGTTGTTGTCTGGTTGGGTTACTTGCTGTGCTGGATTGTAGCTCTAAGCTCCTCGCGGGCTTACGCCTTCAGTTTTGGTCTGATTGGTTTACTTGCTGTGCTGGATTGTAGCTCTATGATCTTCATGGGTTTACGCCTTCAGTTGTTGTCTGATTGGGTTACTCGCTGTGCTGGATTGTAGCTCTAAGCTCCTCACGGGCTTACGCCTTAAGTTGTTGTCTGATTGGGTTACTCGCTGTGCTGGATTGCAGCTCTAAACTCCTCGCAGGTTTACGCCTTCAGTTGTTGTCTGATTGGGTTACTTGCTGTGCTGGATTGTAGCTCTAAGCTCTTTGCGGGTTTACACCTTCAGTTGTTGTCTGATTGGGTTACTTGCTGTGCTGGATTGTAGCTCTAAGCTCCTCGCGGGTTTACGCCTTCAGTTGTTGTTTGATTGGGTTACTTGCTGTGCTGGATTGTAGCTCTAAGCTCCTTGCGGGTTTACGCATTCAGTTGTTGTCTGATTGGGTTACTTGCTGTGCTGGATTGTAGCTCTAAGCTCCTCGCGGGTTTACGCCTTCAGTTGTTGTCTGATTGGGTTACTTGCTGTGCTGGATTGTAGCTCTAAGCTCCTTGCGGGTTTACGCCTTTAGTTGTTGTCTGATTGGGTTACTTGCTGTGCTGGATTGTAGCTCTAAGCTCCTTGCGGGTTTACGCTTTCAGTTGTTGTCTGATTGGGACACTTGCTGTGCTGGATTGTAGCTCTAAGCTCCTCGCGGGCTTACGCCTTCAGTTGTTGTCTGATTGGGTTACTTGCTGTGCTGGATTGTAGCTCTAAGCTCCTCGCGGGTTTACGCCTTCAGTTGTTGTCTGATTGGGTTACTTTCTGTGCTGGATTGTAGCTCTAAGTTCCTTGCGGGTTTACGCCTTTAGTTGTTGTCTGATTGGGTTACTTGCTGTGCTGGATTGTAGCTCTAAGCTCCTTGCAGGTTTACGCTTTCAGTTGTTGTCTGATTGGGACACTTGCTGTGCTGGATTGTAGCTCTAAGCTCCTCGCGAGCTTACGCCTTCAGTTGTTGTCTGATTGGGTTACTTGCTGTGCTGGATTGTAGCTCTATGCTCCTCATGGCTTTACGCCTTCAGTTGTTGTCTGATTGGGTTACTTGCTTTGCTGGATCGTAGCTCTAAGCTCCTCGCGGGTTTACAACTTCAGTTGTTGTCTGATTGGGTTACTTGCTGTGCTGGATTGTAGCTCTAAGCTCCTCACAGGTTTACGCCTTCAGTTGTTGTCTGGTTGGGTTACTTGCTGTGCTGGATTGTAGCTCTAAGCTCCTCACAGGTTTACGCCTTCAGTTGTTGTCTGGTTGGGTTACTTGCTGTGCTGGATTGTAGCTCTATGCTCCTCGTGGCTTTACGCCTTCAGTTGTTGTCTGGTTGGGTTACTTGCTGTGCTGGATTGTAGCTCTAAGCTCCTCGCGGGCTTACGCCTTCAGTTGTTGTCTGATTGGGTTACTTGCTGTGCTGGATTGTAGCTCTAAGCTCCTCGCGGCTTTACGCCTTCAGTTGTTGTCTGATTGGGTTACTTGCTGTGCTGGATTGTAGCTCTAAGCTCCTCGCGGACTTACGTTGTCTGATTGGGTTACTTGCTGTGCTGGATTGTAGCTCTAAGCTCCTCGCGGGTTTACGCCTTCAGTTGTTGTCTGATTGGGTTACTTGCTGTGCCGGATTGTAGCTCTAAGCTCCTCGCGGACTTACGTTGTCTGATTGGGTTACTTGCTGTGCTGGATTGTAGCTCTAAGCTCCTCGCGGGTTTACGCCTTCAGTTGTTGTCTGATTGGGTTACTTGCTGTGCTGGATTGTAGCTCTAAGCTCCTCGCGGGTTTACGCCTTCAGTTGTTGTCTGATTGGGTTACTTGCTGTGCTGGATTGTAGCTCTAAGCTCCTCGCGGGTTTACGCCTTCAGTTGTTGTCTGATTTGGTTACTTGCTGTGCTGGATTGTAGCTCTAAGCTCCTCGCGGGTGTACCCCTTCAGTTGTTGTCTGATTGGGTTACTTGCTGTGCTGGATTGTAGATCTAAGCTCCTCACGGGTTTCCGCCTTCAGTTGTTGTCTGGTTGGGTTACTTGCTGTGCTGGATTGTAGCTCTAAGCTCCTCGCGGGCTTACGCCTTCAGTTTTTGTCTGATTGGTTTACTTGCTGTGCTGGATTGTAGCTCTATGATCTTCATGGGTTTACGCCTTCAGTTGTTGTCTGATTGGGTTACTTGCTGTGCTGGATTATAGCTCTAAGCTCCTCGCGGACTTACGCCTTCAGTGGTTGTCTGATTGGTTTACTTGCTGTGCTGGATTGTAGCTCTAAGCTCCTCGCGGGTTTACGCCTTCAGTTGTTGTCTGATTGGGTTACTTGCTGTGCTGGATTGTAGCACTAAGCTCCTCGCGGGTTTACGCCTTCAATTGTTCTCTGATTGGGACACTTGCTGTGCTGGATTGTAGCTCTAAGCTCCTCGCGGGCTTACGCCTTCAGTAGTTGTCTGATTGGGTTACTTGCTGTGCTGGATTGTAGCTCTATGCTCCTCATGGCTTTAGGCCTTCAGTTGTTGTCTGATTGGGTTACTTGCTTTGCTGGATTGTAGCTCTAAGCTCCTCGCGGGTTTACAACTTCAGTTGTTGTCTGATTGGGTTACTTGCTGTGCTGGATTGTAGGTCTAAGCTCCTCGTGGGCTTATGCCTTCAGTGGTTCTCTCATTGGGTTACTTGCTGTGCTGGATGTAGCTCTAAGATCCCCACAGGGTTACGCCTTCAGTTGTCTGGTTGGGTTACTTGCTGTGCTGGATTTTAGCTCTAAGCTCCTCACAGGGTTACGCCTTCAGTTTTTGTCTGATTGGTTTACTTGCTGTGCTGGATTGTAGCTCTATGATCTTCATGGGTTTACGCCTTCAGTTGTTGTCTGATTGGGTTACTTGATGTGCTGGATTATAGCTCTAAGCTCCTCGCGGACTTACGCCTTCAGTGGTTGTCTGATTGGTTTACTTGCTGTGCTGGATTGTAGCTCTAAGCTTCTCGCGGGTTTACGCCTTCAGTTGTTGTCTGATTGGGTTACTTGCTGTGCTGGATTGTAGCTCTAAGCTCCTCGCGGGTTTACGCCTTCAGTTGTTGTCTGATTGGGTTACTTGCTGTGCTGGATTGTAGCTCTATGCTCCTCATGGCTTTACGCCTTCAGTTGTTGTCTGATTGGGTTACTTGCTTTGCTGGATTGTAGCTCTAAGCTCCTCGCGGGTTTACAACTTCAGTTGTTGTCTGATTGGGTTACTTGCTGTGCTGGATTGTAGGTCTAAGCTCCTCGTGGGCTTATGCCTTCAGTGGTTCTCTGATTGGGTTACTTGCTGTGCTGGATTGTAGCTCTAAGCTCCTCACAGGGTTACGCCTTCAGTTGTTGTCTGGTTGGGTTACTTGCTGTGCTGGATTGTAGCTCTAAGCTCCTCACAGGTTTACGCCTTCAGTTGTTGTCTGGTTGGGTTACTTGCTGTGCTGGATTGTAGCTCTATGCTCCTCGTGGCTTTACGCCTTCAGTTGTTGTCTGGTTGGGTTACTTGCTGTGCTGGATTGTAGCTCTAAGCTCCTCGCGGGCTTACGCCTTCAGTTGTTGTCTGATTGGGTTACTTGCTGTGCTGTATTGTAGCTCTAAGCTCCTCGCGGCTTTACGCCTTCAGTTGTTGTCTGATTGGGTTACTTGCTGTGCTGGATTGTAGCTCTAAGCTCCTCGCGGACTTACGTTGTCTGATTGGGTTACTTGCTGTGCTGGATTGTAGCTCTAAGCTCCTCGCGGGTTTACGCCTTCAGTTGTTGTCTGATTGGGTTACTTGCTGTGCTGGATTGTAGCTCTAAGCTCCTCGCGGACTTACGTTGTCTGATTGGGTTACTTGCTGTGCTGGATTGTAGCTCTAAGCTCCTCGCGGGTGTATGCCTTCAGTTGTTGTCTGATTGGGTTACTTGCTGTGCTGGATTGTAGCTCTAAGCTCCTCGCGGGTTTACGCCTTCAGTTGTTGTCTGATTTGGTTACTTGCTTTGCTGGATTGTAGCTCTAAGCTCCCCACGGGTTTACGCATTCAGTTGTCTGATTGGGTTACTTGCTGTGCTGGATTGTAGCTCTAAGCTCCTCACGGGTTTCCGCCTTCAGTTGTTGTCTGGTTGGGTTACTTGCTGTGCTGGATTGTAGCTCTAAGCTCCTCGCGGGCTTACGCCTTCAGTTTTTGTCTGATTGGTTTACTTGCTGTGCTGGATTGTAGCTCTATGATCTTCATGGGTTTACGCCTTCAGTTGTTGTCTGATTGGGTTACTTGCTTTGCTGGATTGTAGCTCTAAGCTCCTTGCGGGTTTACACCTTCAGTTGTTGTCTGGTTGGGTTACTTGCTGTGCTGGATTGTAGCTCTAAGCTCCTCGCGGGTTTACGCCTTCAGTTGTTGTCTGATTGGGTTACTTGCTGTGCTGGATTGTAGGTCTAAGCTCCTCGCGGGTTTACGCCGTCAGTTGTTGTCTGATTGGGTTACTTGCTGTGCTGGATTGTAGCTCTAAGCTCCTCGCGGGTTTACACCTTCAGTTGTTGTCTGATTGGGTTACTTGCTGTGCTGGATTGTAGCTCTAAGCTCCACGCAGGCTTCTGCCTTCAGTGGTTCTCTGATTGGGTTACTTGCTGTGCTGGATTGTAGCTCTAAGCTCCTCGCGGGTTTACACCTTCAGTTGTTGTCTGGGTTACTTGCTGTGCTGGATTGTAGGTCTAAGCTCCTCGCGGGTTTATGCCTTCAGTGGTTTTCTGATTGGGTTACTTGCTGTGCTGGATTGTAGCTCTAAGCTCCTCGCGGGTTTACACCTTCAGTTGTTGTCTGATTGGGTTACTTGATGTGCTGGATTGTAGCTCTAAGCTCCTCGCGTGCTTACGCCTTCAGTGGTTCTCTGATTGGGTTACTTGCTGTGCTGGATTGTAGCTCTAAGCTCCTCCCGGGTTTACACCTTCAGTTGTTGTCTGATTGGGTTACGTGCTGTGCTGGATTGTAGCTCTAAGCTCCTCACAGGCTTACGCCTTCAGTGGTTCTCTGATTGGGTTACTTGCTGTGCTGGATTGTAGCTCTAAGCTCCTCGCGGGTTTACACCTTCAGTTGTTGTCTGATTGGGTTACTTGCTGTGCTGGATTGTAGTTCTAAGCTTCTTGCGGGTTTACACCTTCAGTTGTCTGATTGGGTTACTTTCTGTGCTGGATTGTAGGTCTAAGCTCCTCGTGGGCTTATGCCTTCAGTGGTTCTCTGATTGGGTTACTTGCTGTGCTGGATTGTAGCTCTAAGCTCCTCACAGGTTTACACCTTCAGTTGTTGTCTGGTTGGGTTACTTGCTGTGCTGGATTGTAGCTCTAAGCTCCTCACAGGTTTACGCCTTCAGTTGTTGTCTGGTTGGGTTACTTGCTGTGCTGGATTGTAGCTCTAAGCTCCTCACAGGTTTACGCCTTCAGTTGTTAACTGGTTGGGTTACTTGCTGTGCTGGATTGTAGCTCTATGCTCCTCGTGGCTTTACGCCTTCAGTTGTTGTCTGGTTGGGTTACTTGCTGTACTGGATTGTACCTCTAAGCTCCTCGCGGGCTTACGCCTTCAGTTGTTGTCTGATTGGGATACTTGCTGTGCTGGATTGTAGCTCTAAGCTCCTCACGGCTTTACGCCTTCAGTTGTTGTCTGATTGGGTTACTTGCTGTGCTGGATTGTAGCTCTAAGCTCCTCGCGGACTTACGTTGTCTGATTGGGTTACTTGCTGTGCTGGATTGTAGCTCTAAGCTCATTGCGGGTTTACGCCTTCAGTTGTTGTCTGATTGGGTTACTTGCTGTGCTGGATTGTAGCTCTAAGCTCCTCGCGGACTTACGTTGTCTGATTGGGTTACTTGCTGTGCTGGATTGTAGCTCTAAGCTCCTCGCGGGTTTACGCCTTCAGTAGTTGTCTGATTGGGTTACTTGCTGTGCTGGATTGTAGCTCTAAGCTTCTCGCGGGTTTACGCCTTCAGTTGTTGTCTGATTTGGTTACTTGCTGTGCTGGATTGTAGCTCTAAGCTCCTCGCGGGTTTACGCCTTCAGTTGTCTGGTTGGGTTACTTGCTGTGCTGGATTGTAGCTCTAAGCTCCTCGCGGGCTTACGCCTTCAGTTTTTGTCTGATTGGTTTACTTGCTGTGCTGGATTGTAGCTCTATGATCTTCATGGGTTTACGCCTTCAGTTGTTGTCTGATTGGGTTACTCGCTGTGCTGGATTGTAGCTCTAAGCTCCTCACGGGCTTACGCCTTAAGTTGTTGTCTGATTGGGTTACTCGCTGTGCTGGATTGCAGCTCTAAACTCCTCGCAGGTTTACGCCTTCAGTTGTTGTCTGATTGGGTTACTTGTTGTGCTGGATTGTAGCTCTAAGCTCTTTGCGGGTTTACACCTTCAGTTGTTGTCTGATTGGGTTACTTGCTGTGCTGGATTGTAGCTCTAAGCTCCTCGCGGGTTTACGCCTTCAGTTGTTTTTTGATTGGGTTACTTGCTGTGCTGGATTGTAGCTCTAAGCTCCTCGCGGGTTTACGCATTCAGTTGTTGTCTGATTGGGTTACTTGCTGTGCTGGATTGTAGCTCTAAGCTCCTCGCGGGTTTACGCCTTCAGTTGTTGTCTGATTGGGTTACTTGCTGTGCTGGATTGTAGCTCTAAGCTCCTCACGGGTTTACGCCTTTAGTTGTTGTCTGATTGGGTTACTTGCTGTGCTGGATTGTAGCTCTAAGCTCCTTGCGGGTTTACGCTTTCAGTTGTTGTCTGATTGGGACACTTGCTGTGCTGGATTGTAGCTCTAAGCTCCTCACGGGCTTACGCCATCAGTTGTTGTCTGATTGGGTTACTTGCTGTGCTGGATTGTAGCTCTAAGCTCCTCGCGGGTTTACGCCTTCAGTTGTTGTCTGATTGGGTTACTTGCTGTGCTGGATTGTAGCTCTAAGCTCCTTGCGGGTTTACGCCTTTAGTTGTTGTCTGATTGGGTTACTTGCTGTGCTGGATTGTAGCTCTAAGCTCCTTGCGGGTTTACGCTTTCAGTTGTTGTCTGATTGGGACACTTGCTGTGCTGGATTGTAGCTCTAAGCTCCTCGCGAGCTTACGCCTTCAGTTGTTGTCTAATTGGGTTACTTGCTGTGCTGGATTGTAGCTCTATGCTCCTCATGGCTTTACGCCTTCAGTTGTTGTCTGATTGGGTTACTTGCTTTGCTGGATCGTAGCTCTAAGCTCCTTGCGGGTTTACAACTTCAGTTGTTGTCTGATTGGGTTACTTGCTGTGCTGGATTGTAGCTCTAAGCTCCTCACAGGTTTACGCCTTCAGTTGTTGTCTGGTTGGGTTACTTGCTGTGCTGGATTGTAGCTCTATGCTCCTCGTGGCTTTACGCCTTCAGTTGTTGTCTGGTTGGGTTACTTGCTGTGCTGGATTGTAGCTCTAAGCTCCTCGCGGGCTTACGCCTTCAGTTGTTGTCTGATTGGGTTACTTGCTGTGCTGGATTGTAGCTCTAAGCTCCTCGCGGCTTTACGCCTTCAGTTGTTGTCTGATTGGGTTACTTGCTGTGCTGGATTGTAGCTCTAAGCTCCTCGCGGACTTATGTTGTCTGATTGGGTTACTTGCTGTGCTGGATTGTAGCTCTAAGCTCCTCGCGGGTTTACGCCTTCAGTTGTTGTCTGATTGGGTTACTTGCTGTGCTGGATTGTAGCTCTAAGCTCCTCGCGGACTTACGTTGTCTGATTGGGTTACTTGCTGTGCTGGATTGTAGCTCTAAGCTCCTCGCGGGTTTACGCCTTCAGTTGTTGTCTGATTGGGTTACTTGCTGTGCTGGATTGTAGCTCTAAGCTCCTCGCGGGTTTACGCCTTCAGTTGTTGTCTGATTGGGTTACTTGCTGTGCTGGATTGTAGCTCTAAGCTCCTCGCGGGTTTACGCCTTCAGTTGTTGTCTGATTTGGTTACTTGCTGTGCTGGATTGTAGCTCTAAGCTCCTCGCGGGTTTACCCCTTCAGTTGTTGTCTGATTGGGTTACTTGCTGTGCTGGATTGTAGCTCTAAGCTCCTCACGGGTTTCCGCCTTCAGTTGTTGTCTGATTGGGTTACTTGCTGTGCTGGATTGTAGCTCTAAGCTCCTCGCGGGCTTACGCCTTCAGTTTTTGTCTGATTGGTTTACTTGCTGTGCTGGATTGTAGCTCTATGATCTTCATGGGTTTACGCCGTCAGTTGTTGTCTGATTGGGTTACTTGCTGTGCTGGATTATAGCTCTAAGCTCCTCGCGGACTTACGCCTTCAGTCGTTGTCTGATTGGTTTACTTGCTGTGCTGGATTGTAGCTCTAAGCTCCTCGCGGGTTTACGCCTTCAGTTGTTGTCTGATTGGGTTACTTGCTGTGCTGGATTGTAGCTCTAAGCTCCTCGCGGGTTTACGCCTTCAGTTGTTGTCTGATTGGGACACTTGCTGTGCTGGATTGTAGCTCTAAGCTCCTCGCGGGCTTACGCCTTCAGTTGTTGTTTGATTGGGTTACTTGCTGTGCTGGATTGTAGCTCTATGCTCCTCATGGCTTTACGCCGTCAGTTGTTGTCTGATTGGGTTACTTGCTTTGCTGGATTGTAGCTCTAAGCTCCTCGCGGGTTTACAACTTCAGTTGTTGTCTGATTGGGTTACTTGCTGTGCTGGATTGTAGGTCTAAGCTCCTTGTGGGCTTATGCCTTCAGTGGTTCTCTGATTGGGTTACTTGCTGTGCTGGATTGTAGCTCTAAGCTCCTCACAGGGTTACGCCTTCAGTTGTCTGGTTGGGTTACTTGCTGTGCTGGATTGTAGCTCTAAGCTCCTCACAGGGTTACGCCTTCAGTTTTTGTCTGATTGGTTTACTTGCTGTGCTGGATTGTAGCTCTATGATCTTCATGGGTTTACGCCTTCAGTTGTTGTCTGATTGGGTTACTTGATGTGCTGGATTATAGCTCTAAGCTCCTCGCGGACTTACGCCTTCAGTGGTTGTCTGATTGGTTTACTTGCTGTGCTGGATTGTAGCTCTAAGCTTCTCGCGGGTTTACGCCTTCAGTTGTTGTCTGATTGGGTTACTTGCTGTGCTGGATTGTAGCTCTAAGCTCCTCGCGGGTTTACGCCTTCAGTTGTTGTCTGATTGGGACACTTGCTGTGCTGGATTGTAGCTCTAAGCTCCTCGCGGGCTTACACCTTCAGTTGTTGTCTGATTGGGTTACTTGCTGTGCTGGATTGTAGCTCTATGCTCCTCATGGCTTTACGCCTTCAGTTGTTGTCTGATTGGGTTACTTGCTTTGCTGGATTGTAGCTCTAAGCTCCTCGCGGGTTTACAACTTCAGTTGTTGTCTGATTGGGTTACTTGCTGTGCTGGATTGTAGGTCTAAGCTCCTCGTGGGCTTATGCCTTCAGTGGTTCTCTGATTGGGTTACTTGCTGTGCTGGACTGTAGCTCTAAGCTCCTCACAGGGTTACGCCTTCAGTTGTTGTCTGGTTGGGTTACTTGCTGTGCTGGATTGTAGCTCTAAGCTCCTCACAGGTTTACGCCTTCAGTTGTTGTCTGGTTGGGTTACTTGCTGTGCTGGATTGTAGCTCTATGCTCCTCGTGGCTTTACGCCTTCAGTTGTTGTCTGGTTGGGTTACTTGCTGTGCTGGATTGTAGCTCTAAGCTCCTCGCGGGCTTACGCCTTCAGTTGTTGTCTGATTGGGTTACTTGCTGTGCTGGATTGTAGCTCTAAGCTCCTCGCGGCTTTACGCCTTCAGTTGTTGTCTGATTGGGTTACTTGCTGTGCTGGATTGTAGCTCTAAGCTCCTCGCGGACTTACGTTGTCTGATTGGGTTACTTGCTGTGCTGGATTGTAGCTCTAAGCTCCTCGCGGGTTTACGCCTTCAGTTGTTGTCTGATTGGGTTACTTGCTGTGCTGGATTGTAGCTCTAAACTCCTCGCGGACTTACGTTGTCTGATTGGGTTACTTGCTGTGCTGGATTGTAGCTCTAAGCTCCTCGCGGGTGTATGCCTTCAGTTGTTGTCTGATTGGGTTACTTGCTGTGCTGGATTGTAGCTCTAAGCTCCTCGCGGGTTTACGCCTTCAGTTGTTGTCTGATTTGGTTACTTGCTTTGCTGGATTGTAGCTCTAAGCTCCCCACGGGTTTACACATTCAGTTGTTGTCTGATTGGGTTACTTGCTGTGCTGGATTGTAGCTCTAAGCTCCTCACGGGTTTCCGCCTTCAGTTGGTGTCTGGTTGGGTTACTTGCTGTGCTGGATTGTAGCTCTAAGCTCCTCGCGGGCTTACGCCTTCAGTTTTTGTCTGATTGGTTTACTTGCTGTGCTGGATTGTAGCTCTATGATCTTCATGGGTTTACGCCTTCAGTTGTTGTCTGATTGGGTTACTTGCTTTGCTGGATTGTAGCTCTAAGCTCCTCGCGGGTTTACGCCTTCAGTTGTTGTCTGGTTGGGTTACTTGCTGTGCTGGATTGTAGCTCTAAGCTCCTCGCGGGTTTACGCCTTCAGTTGTTGTCTGATTGGGTTACTTGCTGTGCTGGATTGTAGGTCTAAGCTCCTCGCGGGTTTACGCCGTCAGTTGTTGTCTGATTGGGTTACTTGCTGTGCTGGATTGTAGCTCTAAGCTCCTCGCGGGTTTACACCTTCAGTTGTTGTCTGATTGGGTTACTTGCTGTGCTGGATTGTAGCTCTAAGCTCCACGCAGGCTTCTGCCTTCAGTGGTTCTCTGATTGGGTTACTTGCTGTGCTGGATTGTAGCTCTAAGCTCCTCGCGGGTTTACACCTTCAGTTGTTGTCTGGGTTACTTGCTGTGCTGGATTGTAGGTCTAAGCTCCTCGCGGGCTTATGCCTTCAGTGGTTTTCTGATTGGGTTACTTGCTGTGCTGGATTGTAGCTCTAAGCTCCTCGCGGGTTTACACCTTCAGTTGTTGTCTGATTGGGTTACGTGCTGTGCTGGATTGTAGCTCTAAGCTCCTCGCGGGTTTACAACTTCAGTTGTTGTCTGATTGGGTTACTTGCTGTGCTGGATTGTAGTTCTAAGCTTCTTGCGGGTTTACACCTTCAGTTGTCTGATTGGGTTACTTTCTGTGCTGGATTGTAGGTCTAAGCTCCTCGTGGGCTTATGCCTTCAGTGGTTCTCTGATTGGGTTACTTGCTGTGCTGGATTGTAGCTCTAAGCTCCTCACAGGTTTACACCTTCAGTTGTTGTCTGGTTGGGTTACTTGCTGTGCTGGATTGTAGCTCTAAGCTCCTCACAGGTTTACGCCTTCAGTTGTTGTCTGGTTGGGTTACTTGCTGTGCTGGATTGTAGCTCTATGATCTTCATGGGTTTACGCCTTCAGTTGTTGTCTGATTGGGTTACTTGCTGTGCTGGATTATAGCTCTAAGCTCCTCGCGGACCTACGCCTTCAGTGGTTGTCTGATTGGTTTACTTGCTGTGCTGGATTGTAGCTCTAAGCTCCTCGCGGGTTTACGCCTTCAGTTGTTGTCTGATTGGGTTACTTGCTTTGCTGGATTGCAGCTCTAAGCTCCTCGCGGGTTTACGCCTTCAGTTGTTGTCTGATTGGGACACTTGCTGTGCTGGATTGTAGCTCTAAGCTCCTCGCGGGCTTACGCCTTCAGTTGTTGTCTGATTGGGTTACTTGCTGTGCTGGATTGTAGCTCTATGCTCCTCATGGCTTTACGCCTTCAGTTGTTGTCTGATTGGGTTACTTGCTTTGCTGGATTGTAGCTCTAAGCTCCTCGCGGGTTTACAACTTCAGTTGTTGTCTGATTGGGTTACTTGCTGTGCTGGATTGTAGGTCTAAGCTCCTCGTGGGCTTATGCCTTCAGTGGTTCTCTGATTGGGTTACTTGCTGTGCTGGATTGTAGCTCTAAGCTCCTCACAGGTTTACGCCTTCAGTTGTTGTCTGGTTGGGTTACTTGCTGTGCTGGATTGTAGCTCTAAACTCCTCACAGGTTTACGACTTCAGTTGTTGTCTGGTTGGGTTACTTGCTGTGCTGGATTGTAGCTCTATGCTCCTCGTGGCTTTACGCCTTCAGTTGTTCTCTGGTTGGGTTACTTGCTGTGCTGGATTGTAGCTCTAAGCTCCTCGCGGGCTTACACCTTCAGTTGTTGTCTGATTGGGTTACTTGCTGTGCTGGATTGTAGCTCTAAGCTCCTCGCGGCTTTACGCCTTCAGTTGTTGTCTGATTGGGTTACTTGATGTGCTGGATTGTAGCTCTAAGCTCCTCGCGGACTTACCTTGTCTGATTGGGTTACTTGCTGTGCTGGATTGTAGCTCTAAGCTCCTCGCGGGTTTACGCCTTCAGTTGTTGTCTGATTGGGTTACTTGCTGTGCTGGATTGTAGCTATAAGCTCCTCGCGGACTTACGTTGTCTGATTGGGTTACTTGCTGTGCTGGATTGTAGCTCTAAGCTCCTCACGGGTTTACGCCTTCAGTTGTTGTCTGATTGGGTTACTTGCTGTGCTGGATTGTAGCTCTAAGCTCCTCGCGGGTTTACGCCTTCAGTTGTTGTCTGATTTGGTTACTTGCTGTGCTGGATTGTAGCTCTAAGCTCCTCGCGGTTTTACGCCTTCAGTTGTTGTCTGATTGGGTTACTTGCTGTGCTGGATTGTAGCTCTAAGCTCCTCACGGGTTTCCGCCTTCAGTTGTTGTCTGGTTGGGTTACTTGCTGTGCTGGATTGTAGCTCTAAGCTTCTCGCGGGCCTACACCTTTAGTTTTTGTCTGATTGGTTTACTTGCTGTGCTGGATTGTAGCTCTATGATCTTCATGGGTTTACGCCTTCAGTTGTTGTCTGATTGGGTTACTTGCTGTGCTGGATTATAGCTCTAAGCTCCTCGCGGACTTACGCCTTCAGTGGTTGTCTGATTGGTTTACTTGCTGTGCTGGATTGTAGCTCTAAGCTCCTCGCGGGTTTACGCCTTCAGTTGTTGTCTGATTGGGTTACTTGCTTTGCTGGATTGTAGCTCTAAGCTCCTTGCGGGTTTACGCCTTCAGTTGTTGTCTGGTTGGGTTACTTGCTGTGCTGGATTGTGGCACTAAGCTCCTCACGGGTTTACGCCTTCAGTTGTTGTCTGATTGGGTTACTTGCTGTGCTGGATTGTAGCTCTAAGCTCCTCACGGATTTACGCCTTCAGTTGTTGTCTGATTTGGTTACTTGCTGTGCTGGATTGTAGCTCTAAGCTCCTCGCGGGTTTACGCCTTCAGTTGTTGTCTGATTGGGTTACTTGCTGTGCTGGATTGTAGGTCTAAGCTCCTCGCGGGTTTACGCCGTCAGTTGTTGTCTGATTGGGTTACTTGCTGTGCTGGATTGTAGCTCTAAGCTCCTCGCGGGTTTACACCTTCAGTTGTTGTCTGATTGGGTTACTTGCTGTGCTGGATTGTAGCTCTAAGCTCCACGCAGGCTTACGCCTTCAGTGGTTCTCTGATTGGGTTACTTGCTGTGCTGGATTGTAGCTCTAAGCTCCTCGCGGGTTTACACCTTCAGTTGTTGTCTGATTGGGTTACTTGCTGTGCTGGATTGTAGGTCTAAGCTCCTCGCGGGCTTATGCCTTCAGTGGTTCTCTGATTGGGTTACTTGCTGTGCTGGATTGTAGCTCTAAGCTCCTCGCGGGTTTACACCTTCAGTTGTTGTCTGATTGGGTTACTTGCTGTGCTGGATTGTAGCTCTAAGCTTCTCGCGGGTTTACGCCTTCATTTGTTGTCTGATTTGGTTACTTGCTGTGCTGGATTGTAGCTCTAAGCTCCTCGCGGACTTACGTTGTCTGATTGGGTTACTTGCTGTGCTGGATTGTAGCTCTAAGCTCCTCGCGGGTTTACGCCTTCAGTAGTTGTCTGATTGGGTTACTTGCTGTGCTGGATTGTAGCTCTAAGCTTCTCGCGGGTTTACGCCTTCAGTTGTTGTCTGGTTGGGTTACTTGCTGTGCTGGATTGTAGCTCTAAGCTCCTCGCGGGCTTACGCCTTCAGTTTTGGTCTGATTGGTTTACTTGCTGTGCTGGATTGTAGCTCTATGATCTTCATGGGTTTACGCCTTCAGTTGTTGTCTGATTGGGTTACTCGCTGTGCTGGATTGTAGCTCTAAGCTCCTCACGGGCTTACGCCTTAAGTTGTTGTCTGATTGGGTTACTCGCTGTGCTGGATTGCAGCTCTAAACTCCTCGCAGGTTTACGCCTTCAGTTGTTGTCTGATTGGGTTACTTGCTGTGCTGGATTGTAGCTCTAAGCTCTTTGCGGGTTTACACCTTCAGTTGTTGTCTGATTGGGTTACTTGCTGTGCTGGATTGTAGCTCTAAGCTCCTCGCGGGTTTACGCCTTCAGTTGTTGTTTGATTGGGTTACTTGCTGTGCTGGATTGTAGCTCTAAGCTCCTTGCGGGTTTACGCATTCAGTTGTTGTCTGATTGGGTTACTTGCTGTGCTGGATTGTAGCTCTAAGCTCCTCGCGGGTTTACGCCTTCAGTTGTTGTCTGATTGGGTTACTTGCTGTGCTGGATTGTAGCTCTAAGCTCCTTGCGGGTTTACGCCTTTAGTTGTTGTCTGATTGGGTTACTTGCTGTGCTGGATTGTAGCTCTAAGCTCCTTGCGGGTTTACGCTTTCAGTTGTTGTCTGATTGGGACACTTGCTGTGCTGGATTGTAGCTCTAAGCTCCTCGCGGGCTTACGCCTTCAGTTGTTGTCTGATTGGGTTACTTGCTGTGCTGGATTGTAGCTCTAAGCTCCTCGCGGGTTTACGCCTTCAGTTGTTGTCTGATTGGGTTACTTTCTGTGCTGGATTGTAGCTCTAAGTTCCTTGCGGGTTTACGCCTTTAGTTGTTGTCTGATTGGGTTACTTGCTGTGCTGGATTGTAGCTCTAAGCTCCTTGCAGGTTTACGCTTTCAGTTGTTGTCTGATTGGGACACTTGCTGTGCTGGATTGTAGCTCTAAGCTCCTCGCGAGCTTACGCCTTCAGTTGTTGTCTGATTGGGTTACTTGCTGTGCTGGATTGTAGCTCTATGCTCCTCATGGCTTTACGCCTTCAGTTGTTGTCTGATTGGGTTACTTGCTTTGCTGGATCGTAGCTCTAAGCTCCTCGCGGGTTTACAACTTCAGTTGTTGTCTGATTGGGTTACTTGCTGTGCTGGATTGTAGCTCTAAGCTCCTCACAGGTTTACGCCTTCAGTTGTTGTCTGGTTGGGTTACTTGCTGTGCTGGATTGTAGCTCTAAGCTCCTCACAGGTTTACGCCTTCAGTTGTTGTCTGGTTGGGTTACTTGCTGTGCTGGATTGTAGCTCTATGCTCCTCGTGGCTTTACGCCTTCAGTTGTTGTCTGGTTGGGTTACTTGCTGTGCTGGATTGTAGCTCTAAGCTCCTCGCGGGCTTACGCCTTCAGTTGTTGTCTGATTGGGTTACTTGCTGTGCTGGATTGTAGCTCTAAGCTCCTCGCGGCTTTACGCCTTCAGTTGTTGTCTGATTGGGTTACTTGCTGTGCTGGATTGTAGCTCTAAGCTCCTCGCGGACTTACGTTGTCTGATTGGGTTACTTGCTGTGCTGGATTGTAGCTCTAAGCTCCTCGCGGGTTTACGCCTTCAGTTGTTGTCTGATTGGGTTACTTGCTGTGCCGGATTGTAGCTCTAAGCTCCTCGCGGACTTACGTTGTCTGATTGGGTTACTTGCTGTGCTGGATTGTAGCTCTAAGCTCCTCGCGGGTTTACGCCTTCAGTTGTTGTCTGATTGGGTTACTTGCTGTGCTGGATTGTAGCTCTAAGCTCCTCGCGGGTTTACGCCTTCAGTTGTTGTCTGATTGGGTTACTTGCTGTGCTGGATTGTAGCTCTAAGCTCCTCGCGGGTTTACGCCTTCAGTTGTTGTCTGATTTGGTTACTTGCTGTGCTGGATTGTAGCTCTAAGCTCCTCGCGGGTGTACCCCTTCAGTTGTTGTCTGATTGGGTTACTTGCTGTGCTGGATTGTAGATCTAAGCTCCTCACGGGTTTCCGCCTTCAGTTGTTGTCTGGTTGGGTTACTTGCTGTGCTGGATTGTAGCTCTAAGCTCCTCGCGGGCTTACGCCTTCAGTTTTTGTCTGATTGGTTTACTTGCTGTGCTGGATTGTAGCTCTATGATCTTCATGGGTTTACGCCTTCAGTTGTTGTCTGATTGGGTTACTTGCTGTGCTGGATTATAGCTCTAAGCTCCTCGCGGACTTACGCCTTCAGTGGTTGTCTGATTGGTTTACTTGCTGTGCTGGATTGTAGCTCTAAGCTCCTCGCGGGTTTACGCCTTCAGTTGTTGTCTGATTGGGTTACTTGCTGTGCTGGATTGTAGCACTAAGCTCCTCGCGGGTTTACGCCTTCAATTGTTCTCTGATTGGGACACTTGCTGTGCTGGATTGTAGCTCTAAGCTCCTCGCGGGCTTACGCCTTCAGTAGTTGTCTGATTGGGTTACTTGCTGTGCTGGATTGTAGCTCTATGCTCCTCATGGCTTTAGGCCTTCAGTTGTTGTCTGATTGGGTTACTTGCTTTGCTGGATTGTAGCTCTAAGCTCCTCGCGGGTTTACAACTTCAGTTGTTGTCTGATTGGGTTACTTGCTGTGCTGGATTGTAGGTCTAAGCTCCTCGTGGGCTTATGCCTTCAGTGGTTCTCTCATTGGGTTACTTGCTGTGCTGGATGTAGCTCTAAGATCCCCACAGGGTTACGCCTTCAGTTGTCTGGTTGGGTTACTTGCTGTGCTGGATTTTAGCTCTAAGCTCCTCACAGGGTTACGCCTTCAGTTTTTGTCTGATTGGTTTACTTGCTGTGCTGGATTGTAGCTCTATGATCTTCATGGGTTTACGCCTTCAGTTGTTGTCTGATTGGGTTACTTGATGTGCTGGATTATAGCTCTAAGCTCCTCGCGGACTTACGCCTTCAGTGGTTGTCTGATTGGTTTACTTGCTGTGCTGGATTGTAGCTCTAAGCTTCTCGCGGGTTTACGCCTTCAGTTGTTGTCTGATTGGGTTACTTGCTGTGCTGGATTGTAGCTCTAAGCTCCTCGCGGGTTTACGCCTTCAGTTGTTGTCTGATTGGGTTACTTGCTGTGCTGGATTGTAGCTCTATGCTCCTCATGGCTTTACGCCTTCAGTTGTTGTCTGATTGGGTTACTTGCTTTGCTGGATTGTAGCTCTAAGCTCCTCGCGGGTTTACAACTTCAGTTGTTGTCTGATTGGGTTACTTGCTGTGCTGGATTGTAGGTCTAAGCTCCTCGTGGGCTTATGCCTTCAGTGGTTCTCTGATTGGGTTACTTGCTGTGCTGGATTGTAGCTCTAAGCTCCTCACAGGGTTACGCCTTCAGTTGTTGTCTGGTTGGGTTACTTGCTGTGCTGGATTGTAGCTCTAAGCTCCTCACAGGTTTACGCCTTCAGTTGTTGTCTGGTTGGGTTACTTGCTGTGCTGGATTGTAGCTCTATGCTCCTCGTGGCTTTACGCCTTCAGTTGTTGTCTGGTTGGGTTACTTGCTGTGCTGGATTGTAGCTCTAAGCTCCTCGCGGGCTTACGCCTTCAGTTGTTGTCTGATTGGGTTACTTGCTGTGCTGTATTGTAGCTCTAAGCTCCTCGCGGCTTTACGCCTTCAGTTGTTGTCTGATTGGGTTACTTGCTGTGCTGGATTGTAGCTCTAAGCTCCTCGCGGACTTACGTTGTCTGATTGGGTTACTTGCTGTGCTGGATTGTAGCTCTAAGCTCCTCGCGGGTTTACGCCTTCAGTTGTTGTCTGATTGGGTTACTTGCTGTGCTGGATTGTAGCTCTAAGCTCCTCGCGGACTTACGTTGTCTGATTGGGTTACTTGCTGTGCTGGATTGTAGCTCTAAGCTCCTCGCGGGTGTATGCCTTCAGTTGTTGTCTGATTGGGTTACTTGCTGTGCTGGATTGTAGCTCTAAGCTCCTCGCGGGTTTACGCCTTCAGTTGTTGTCTGATTTGGTTACTTGCTTTGCTGGATTGTAGCTCTAAGCTCCCCACGGGTTTACGCATTCAGTTGTCTGATTGGGTTACTTGCTGTGCTGGATTGTAGCTCTAAGCTCCTCACGGGTTTCCGCCTTCAGTTGTTGTCTGGTTGGGTTACTTGCTGTGCTGGATTGTAGCTCTAAGCTCCTCGCGGGCTTACGCCTTCAGTTTTTGTCTGATTGGTTTACTTGCTGTGCTGGATTGTAGCTCTATGATCTTCATGGGTTTACGCCTTCAGTTGTTGTCTGATTGGGTTACTTGCTTTGCTGGATTGTAGCTCTAAGCTCCTTGCGGGTTTACACCTTCAGTTGTTGTCTGGTTGGGTTACTTGCTGTGCTGGATTGTAGCTCTAAGCTCCTCGCGGGTTTACGCCTTCAGTTGTTGTCTGATTGGGTTACTTGCTGTGCTGGATTGTAGGTCTAAGCTCCTCGCGGGTTTACGCCGTCAGTTGTTGTCTGATTGGGTTACTTGCTGTGCTGGATTGTAGCTCTAAGCTCCTCGCGGGTTTACACCTTCAGTTGTTGTCTGATTGGGTTACTTGCTGTGCTGGATTGTAGCTCTAAGCTCCACGCAGGCTTCTGCCTTCAGTGGTTCTCTGATTGGGTTACTTGCTGTGCTGGATTGTAGCTCTAAGCTCCTCGCGGGTTTACACCTTCAGTTGTTGTCTGGGTTACTTGCTGTGCTGGATTGTAGGTCTAAGCTCCTCGCGGGTTTATGCCTTCAGTGGTTTTCTGATTGGGTTACTTGCTGTGCTGGATTGTAGCTCTAAGCTCCTCGCGGGTTTACACCTTCAGTTGTTGTCTGATTGGGTTACTTGATGTGCTGGATTGTAGCTCTAAGCTCCTCGCGTGCTTACGCCTTCAGTGGTTCTCTGATTGGGTTACTTGCTGTGCTGGATTGTAGCTCTAAGCTCCTCCCGGGTTTACACCTTCAGTTGTTGTCTGATTGGGTTACGTGCTGTGCTGGATTGTAGCTCTAAGCTCCTCACAGGCTTACGCCTTCAGTGGTTCTCTGATTGGGTTACTTGCTGTGCTGGATTGTAGCTCTAAGCTCCTCGCGGGTTTACACCTTCAGTTGTTGTCTGATTGGGTTACTTGCTGTGCTGGATTGTAGTTCTAAGCTTCTTGCGGGTTTACACCTTCAGTTGTCTGATTGGGTTACTTTCTGTGCTGGATTGTAGGTCTAAGCTCCTCGTGGGCTTATGCCTTCAGTGGTTCTCTGATTGGGTTACTTGCTGTGCTGGATTGTAGCTCTAAGCTCCTCACAGGTTTACACCTTCAGTTGTTGTCTGGTTGGGTTACTTGCTGTGCTGGATTGTAGCTCTAAGCTCCTCACAGGTTTACGCCTTCAGTTGTTGTCTGGTTGGGTTACTTGCTGTGCTGGATTGTAGCTCTAAGCTCCTCACAGGTTTACGCCTTCAGTTGTTAACTGGTTGGGTTACTTGCTGTGCTGGATTGTAGCTCTATGCTCCTCGTGGCTTTACGCCTTCAGTTGTTGTCTGGTTGGGTTACTTGCTGTACTGGATTGTACCTCTAAGCTCCTCGCGGGCTTACGCCTTCAGTTGTTGTCTGATTGGGATACTTGCTGTGCTGGATTGTAGCTCTAAGCTCCTCACGGCTTTACGCCTTCAGTTGTTGTCTGATTGGGTTACTTGCTGTGCTGGATTGTAGCTCTAAGCTCCTCGCGGACTTACGTTGTCTGATTGGGTTACTTGCTGTGCTGGATTGTAGCTCTAAGCTCATTGCGGGTTTACGCCTTCAGTTGTTGTCTGATTGGGTTACTTGCTGTGCTGGATTGTAGCTCTAAGCTCCTCGCGGACTTACGTTGTCTGATTGGGTTACTTGCTGTGCTGGATTGTAGCTCTAAGCTCCTCGCGGGTTTACGCCTTCAGTAGTTGTCTGATTGGGTTACTTGCTGTGCTGGATTGTAGCTCTAAGCTTCTCGCGGGTTTACGCCTTCAGTTGTTGTCTGATTTGGTTACTTGCTGTGCTGGATTGTAGCTCTAAGCTCCTCGCGGGTTTACGCCTTCAGTTGTCTGGTTGGGTTACTTGCTGTGCTGGATTGTAGCTCTAAGCTCCTCGCGGGCTTACGCCTTCAGTTTTTGTCTGATTGGTTTACTTGCTGTGCTGGATTGTAGCTCTATGATCTTCATGGGTTTACGCCTTCAGTTGTTGTCTGATTGGGTTACTCGCTGTGCTGGATTGTAGCTCTAAGCTCCTCACGGGCTTACGCCTTAAGTTGTTGTCTGATTGGGTTACTCGCTGTGCTGGATTGCAGCTCTAAACTCCTCGCAGGTTTACGCCTTCAGTTGTTGTCTGATTGGGTTACTTGTTGTGCTGGATTGTAGCTCTAAGCTCTTTGCGGGTTTACACCTTCAGTTGTTGTCTGATTGGGTTACTTGCTGTGCTGGATTGTAGCTCTAAGCTCCTCGCGGGTTTACGCCTTCAGTTGTTTTTTGATTGGGTTACTTGCTGTGCTGGATTGTAGCTCTAAGCTCCTCGCGGGTTTACGCATTCAGTTGTTGTCTGATTGGGTTACTTGCTGTGCTGGATTGTAGCTCTAAGCTCCTCGCGGGTTTACGCCTTCAGTTGTTGTCTGATTGGGTTACTTGCTGTGCTGGATTGTAGCTCTAAGCTCCTCACGGGTTTACGCCTTTAGTTGTTGTCTGATTGGGTTACTTGCTGTGCTGGATTGTAGCTCTAAGCTCCTTGCGGGTTTACGCTTTCAGTTGTTGTCTGATTGGGACACTTGCTGTGCTGGATTGTAGCTCTAAGCTCCTCACGGGCTTACGCCATCAGTTGTTGTCTGATTGGGTTACTTGCTGTGCTGGATTGTAGCTCTAAGCTCCTCGCGGGTTTACGCCTTCAGTTGTTGTCTGATTGGGTTACTTGCTGTGCTGGATTGTAGCTCTAAGCTCCTTGCGGGTTTACGCCTTTAGTTGTTGTCTGATTGGGTTACTTGCTGTGCTGGATTGTAGCTCTAAGCTCCTTGCGGGTTTACGCTTTCAGTTGTTGTCTGATTGGGACACTTGCTGTGCTGGATTGTAGCTCTAAGCTCCTCGCGAGCTTACGCCTTCAGTTGTTGTCTAATTGGGTTACTTGCTGTGCTGGATTGTAGCTCTATGCTCCTCATGGCTTTACGCCTTCAGTTGTTGTCTGATTGGGTTACTTGCTTTGCTGGATCGTAGCTCTAAGCTCCTTGCGGGTTTACAACTTCAGTTGTTGTCTGATTGGGTTACTTGCTGTGCTGGATTGTAGCTCTAAGCTCCTCACAGGTTTACGCCTTCAGTTGTTGTCTGGTTGGGTTACTTGCTGTGCTGGATTGTAGCTCTATGCTCCTCGTGGCTTTACGCCTTCAGTTGTTGTCTGGTTGGGTTACTTGCTGTGCTGGATTGTAGCTCTAAGCTCCTCGCGGGCTTACGCCTTCAGTTGTTGTCTGATTGGGTTACTTGCTGTGCTGGATTGTAGCTCTAAGCTCCTCGCGGCTTTACGCCTTCAGTTGTTGTCTGATTGGGTTACTTGCTGTGCTGGATTGTAGCTCTAAGCTCCTCGCGGACTTATGTTGTCTGATTGGGTTACTTGCTGTGCTGGATTGTAGCTCTAAGCTCCTCGCGGGTTTACGCCTTCAGTTGTTGTCTGATTGGGTTACTTGCTGTGCTGGATTGTAGCTCTAAGCTCCTCGCGGACTTACGTTGTCTGATTGGGTTACTTGCTGTGCTGGATTGTAGCTCTAAGCTCCTCGCGGGTTTACGCCTTCAGTTGTTGTCTGATTGGGTTACTTGCTGTGCTGGATTGTAGCTCTAAGCTCCTCGCGGGTTTACGCCTTCAGTTGTTGTCTGATTGGGTTACTTGCTGTGCTGGATTGTAGCTCTAAGCTCCTCGCGGGTTTACGCCTTCAGTTGTTGTCTGATTTGGTTACTTGCTGTGCTGGATTGTAGCTCTAAGCTCCTCGCGGGTTTACCCCTTCAGTTGTTGTCTGATTGGGTTACTTGCTGTGCTGGATTGTAGCTCTAAGCTCCTCACGGGTTTCCGCCTTCAGTTGTTGTCTGATTGGGTTACTTGCTGTGCTGGATTGTAGCTCTAAGCTCCTCGCGGGCTTACGCCTTCAGTTTTTGTCTGATTGGTTTACTTGCTGTGCTGGATTGTAGCTCTATGATCTTCATGGGTTTACGCCGTCAGTTGTTGTCTGATTGGGTTACTTGCTGTGCTGGATTATAGCTCTAAGCTCCTCGCGGACTTACGCCTTCAGTCGTTGTCTGATTGGTTTACTTGCTGTGCTGGATTGTAGCTCTAAGCTCCTCGCGGGTTTACGCCTTCAGTTGTTGTCTGATTGGGTTACTTGCTGTGCTGGATTGTAGCTCTAAGCTCCTCGCGGGTTTACGCCTTCAGTTGTTGTCTGATTGGGACACTTGCTGTGCTGGATTGTAGCTCTAAGCTCCTCGCGGGCTTACGCCTTCAGTTGTTGTTTGATTGGGTTACTTGCTGTGCTGGATTGTAGCTCTATGCTCCTCATGGCTTTACGCCGTCAGTTGTTGTCTGATTGGGTTACTTGCTTTGCTGGATTGTAGCTCTAAGCTCCTCGCGGGTTTACAACTTCAGTTGTTGTCTGATTGGGTTACTTGCTGTGCTGGATTGTAGGTCTAAGCTCCTTGTGGGCTTATGCCTTCAGTGGTTCTCTGATTGGGTTACTTGCTGTGCTGGATTGTAGCTCTAAGCTCCTCACAGGGTTACGCCTTCAGTTGTCTGGTTGGGTTACTTGCTGTGCTGGATTGTAGCTCTAAGCTCCTCACAGGGTTACGCCTTCAGTTTTTGTCTGATTGGTTTACTTGCTGTGCTGGATTGTAGCTCTATGATCTTCATGGGTTTACGCCTTCAGTTGTTGTCTGATTGGGTTACTTGATGTGCTGGATTATAGCTCTAAGCTCCTCGCGGACTTACGCCTTCAGTGGTTGTCTGATTGGTTTACTTGCTGTGCTGGATTGTAGCTCTAAGCTTCTCGCGGGTTTACGCCTTCAGTTGTTGTCTGATTGGGTTACTTGCTGTGCTGGATTGTAGCTCTAAGCTCCTCGCGGGTTTACGCCTTCAGTTGTTGTCTGATTGGGACACTTGCTGTGCTGGATTGTAGCTCTAAGCTCCTCGCGGGCTTACACCTTCAGTTGTTGTCTGATTGGGTTACTTGCTGTGCTGGATTGTAGCTCTATGCTCCTCATGGCTTTACGCCTTCAGTTGTTGTCTGATTGGGTTACTTGCTTTGCTGGATTGTAGCTCTAAGCTCCTCGCGGGTTTACAACTTCAGTTGTTGTCTGATTGGGTTACTTGCTGTGCTGGATTGTAGGTCTAAGCTCCTCGTGGGCTTATGCCTTCAGTGGTTCTCTGATTGGGTTACTTGCTGTGCTGGACTGTAGCTCTAAGCTCCTCACAGGGTTACGCCTTCAGTTGTTGTCTGGTTGGGTTACTTGCTGTGCTGGATTGTAGCTCTAAGCTCCTCACAGGTTTACGCCTTCAGTTGTTGTCTGGTTGGGTTACTTGCTGTGCTGGATTGTAGCTCTATGCTCCTCGTGGCTTTACGCCTTCAGTTGTTGTCTGGTTGGGTTACTTGCTGTGCTGGATTGTAGCTCTAAGCTCCTCGCGGGCTTACGCCTTCAGTTGTTGTCTGATTGGGTTACTTGCTGTGCTGGATTGTAGCTCTAAGCTCCTCGCGGCTTTACGCCTTCAGTTGTTGTCTGATTGGGTTACTTGCTGTGCTGGATTGTAGCTCTAAGCTCCTCGCGGACTTACGTTGTCTGATTGGGTTACTTGCTGTGCTGGATTGTAGCTCTAAGCTCCTCGCGGGTTTACGCCTTCAGTTGTTGTCTGATTGGGTTACTTGCTGTGCTGGATTGTAGCTCTAAACTCCTCGCGGACTTACGTTGTCTGATTGGGTTACTTGCTGTGCTGGATTGTAGCTCTAAGCTCCTCGCGGGTGTATGCCTTCAGTTGTTGTCTGATTGGGTTACTTGCTGTGCTGGATTGTAGCTCTAAGCTCCTCGCGGGTTTACGCCTTCAGTTGTTGTCTGATTTGGTTACTTGCTTTGCTGGATTGTAGCTCTAAGCTCCCCACGGGTTTACACATTCAGTTGTTGTCTGATTGGGTTACTTGCTGTGCTGGATTGTAGCTCTAAGCTCCTCACGGGTTTCCGCCTTCAGTTGGTGTCTGGTTGGGTTACTTGCTGTGCTGGATTGTAGCTCTAAGCTCCTCGCGGGCTTACGCCTTCAGTTTTTGTCTGATTGGTTTACTTGCTGTGCTGGATTGTAGCTCTATGATCTTCATGGGTTTACGCCTTCAGTTGTTGTCTGATTGGGTTACTTGCTTTGCTGGATTGTAGCTCTAAGCTCCTCGCGGGTTTACGCCTTCAGTTGTTGTCTGGTTGGGTTACTTGCTGTGCTGGATTGTAGCTCTAAGCTCCTCGCGGGTTTACGCCTTCAGTTGTTGTCTGATTGGGTTACTTGCTGTGCTGGATTGTAGGTCTAAGCTCCTCGCGGGTTTACGCCGTCAGTTGTTGTCTGATTGGGTTACTTGCTGTGCTGGATTGTAGCTCTAAGCTCCTCGCGGGTTTACACCTTCAGTTGTTGTCTGATTGGGTTACTTGCTGTGCTGGATTGTAGCTCTAAGCTCCACGCAGGCTTCTGCCTTCAGTGGTTCTCTGATTGGGTTACTTGCTGTGCTGGATTGTAGCTCTAAGCTCCTCGCGGGTTTACACCTTCAGTTGTTGTCTGGGTTACTTGCTGTGCTGGATTGTAGGTCTAAGCTCCTCGCGGGCTTATGCCTTCAGTGGTTTTCTGATTGGGTTACTTGCTGTGCTGGATTGTAGCTCTAAGCTCCTCGCGGGTTTACACCTTCAGTTGTTGTCTGATTGGGTTACGTGCTGTGCTGGATTGTAGCTCTAAGCTCCTCGCGGGTTTACAACTTCAGTTGTTGTCTGATTGGGTTACTTGCTGTGCTGGATTGTAGTTCTAAGCTTCTTGCGGGTTTACACCTTCAGTTGTCTGATTGGGTTACTTTCTGTGCTGGATTGTAGGTCTAAGCTCCTCGTGGGCTTATGCCTTCAGTGGTTCTCTGATTGGGTTACTTGCTGTGCTGGATTGTAGCTCTAAGCTCCTCACAGGTTTACACCTTCAGTTGTTGTCTGGTTGGGTTACTTGCTGTGCTGGATTGTAGCTCTAAGCTCCTCACAGGTTTACGCCTTCAGTTGTTGTCTGGTTGGGTTACTTGCTGTGCTGGATTGTAGCTCTATGATCTTCATGGGTTTACGCCTTCAGTTGTTGTCTGATTGGGTTACTTGCTGTGCTGGATTATAGCTCTAAGCTCCTCGCGGACCTACGCCTTCAGTGGTTGTCTGATTGGTTTACTTGCTGTGCTGGATTGTAGCTCTAAGCTCCTCGCGGGTTTACGCCTTCAGTTGTTGTCTGATTGGGTTACTTGCTTTGCTGGATTGCAGCTCTAAGCTCCTCGCGGGTTTACGCCTTCAGTTGTTGTCTGATTGGGACACTTGCTGTGCTGGATTGTAGCTCTAAGCTCCTCGCGGGCTTACGCCTTCAGTTGTTGTCTGATTGGGTTACTTGCTGTGCTGGATTGTAGCTCTATGCTCCTCATGGCTTTACGCCTTCAGTTGTTGTCTGATTGGGTTACTTGCTTTGCTGGATTGTAGCTCTAAGCTCCTCGCGGGTTTACAACTTCAGTTGTTGTCTGATTGGGTTACTTGCTGTGCTGGATTGTAGGTCTAAGCTCCTCGTGGGCTTATGCCTTCAGTGGTTCTCTGATTGGGTTACTTGCTGTGCTGGATTGTAGCTCTAAGCTCCTCACAGGTTTACGCCTTCAGTTGTTGTCTGGTTGGGTTACTTGCTGTGCTGGATTGTAGCTCTAAACTCCTCACAGGTTTACGACTTCAGTTGTTGTCTGGTTGGGTTACTTGCTGTGCTGGATTGTAGCTCTATGCTCCTCGTGGCTTTACGCCTTCAGTTGTTCTCTGGTTGGGTTACTTGCTGTGCTGGATTGTAGCTCTAAGCTCCTCGCGGGCTTACACCTTCAGTTGTTGTCTGATTGGGTTACTTGCTGTGCTGGATTGTAGCTCTAAGCTCCTCGCGGCTTTACGCCTTCAGTTGTTGTCTGATTGGGTTACTTGATGTGCTGGATTGTAGCTCTAAGCTCCTCGCGGACTTACCTTGTCTGATTGGGTTACTTGCTGTGCTGGATTGTAGCTCTAAGCTCCTCGCGGGTTTACGCCTTCAGTTGTTGTCTGATTGGGTTACTTGCTGTGCTGGATTGTAGCTATAAGCTCCTCGCGGACTTACGTTGTCTGATTGGGTTACTTGCTGTGCTGGATTGTAGCTCTAAGCTCCTCACGGGTTTACGCCTTCAGTTGTTGTCTGATTGGGTTACTTGCTGTGCTGGATTGTAGCTCTAAGCTCCTCGCGGGTTTACGCCTTCAGTTGTTGTCTGATTTGGTTACTTGCTGTGCTGGATTGTAGCTCTAAGCTCCTCGCGGTTTTACGCCTTCAGTTGTTGTCTGATTGGGTTACTTGCTGTGCTGGATTGTAGCTCTAAGCTCCTCACGGGTTTCCGCCTTCAGTTGTTGTCTGGTTGGGTTACTTGCTGTGCTGGATTGTAGCTCTAAGCTTCTCGCGGGCCTACACCTTTAGTTTTTGTCTGATTGGTTTACTTGCTGTGCTGGATTGTAGCTCTATGATCTTCATGGGTTTACGCCTTCAGTTGTTGTCTGATTGGGTTACTTGCTGTGCTGGATTATAGCTCTAAGCTCCTCGCGGACTTACGCCTTCAGTGGTTGTCTGATTGGTTTACTTGCTGTGCTGGATTGTAGCTCTAAGCTCCTCGCGGGTTTACGCCTTCAGTTGTTGTCTGATTGGGTTACTTGCTTTGCTGGATTGTAGCTCTAAGCTCCTTGCGGGTTTACGCCTTCAGTTGTTGTCTGGTTGGGTTACTTGCTGTGCTGGATTGTGGCACTAAGCTCCTCACGGGTTTACGCCTTCAGTTGTTGTCTGATTGGGTTACTTGCTGTGCTGGATTGTAGCTCTAAGCTCCTCACGGATTTACGCCTTCAGTTGTTGTCTGATTTGGTTACTTGCTGTGCTGGATTGTAGCTCTAAGCTCCTCGCGGGTTTACGCCTTCAGTTGTTGTCTGATTGGGTTACTTGCTGTGCTGGATTGTAGGTCTAAGCTCCTCGCGGGTTTACGCCGTCAGTTGTTGTCTGATTGGGTTACTTGCTGTGCTGGATTGTAGCTCTAAGCTCCTCGCGGGTTTACACCTTCAGTTGTTGTCTGATTGGGTTACTTGCTGTGCTGGATTGTAGCTCTAAGCTCCACGCAGGCTTACGCCTTCAGTGGTTCTCTGATTGGGTTACTTGCTGTGCTGGATTGTAGCTCTAAGCTCCTCGCGGGTTTACACCTTCAGTTGTTGTCTGATTGGGTTACTTGCTGTGCTGGATTGTAGGTCTAAGCTCCTCGCGGGCTTATGCCTTCAGTGGTTCTCTGATTGGGTTACTTGCTGTGCTGGATTGTAGCTCTAAGCTCCTCGCGGGTTTACACCTTCAGTTGTTGTCTGATTGGGTTACTTGCTGTGCTGGATTGTAGCTCTAAGCTCCTCGCGGGCTTACGCCTTCAGTGGTTCTCTGATTGGGTTACTTGCTGTGCTGGATTGTAGCTCTAAGCTCCTCGCGGGTTTACACCTTCAGTTGTTGTCTGATTGGGTTACTTGCTGTGCTGGATTGTAGCTCTAAGCTCCTCACAGGCTTACGCCTTCAGTGGTTCTCTGATTGGGTTACTTGCTGTGCTGGATTGTAGCTCTAATATCCTCGCGGGTTTACACCTTCAGTTGTTGTCTGATTGGGTTACTTGCTGTGCTGGATTCTAGTTCTAAGCTTCTTGCGGGTTTACACCTTCAGTTGTCTGATTGGGTTACTTTCTGTGCTGGATTGTAGCTCTAAGTTCCTCGCGGGCTTACGCCTTCAGTGGTTCTCTGATTGGGTTACTTGCTTTGCTGGATTGTAGCTCTAAGCTCCTCGCGGGTTTACACCTTCAGTTGTCGTCTGATTGGGTTACTTGCTGTGCTGGATTGTAGGTCTAAGCTCCTCGTGGGCTTATGCCTTCAGTGTTTCTCTGATTGGGTTATTTGCTGTGCTGGATTGTAGCTCTAAGCTCCTCGCGGGTTTACACCTTCAGTTGTTGTCTGATTGGGTTACTTGCTGTGCTGGATTGTAGGTCTAAGCTCCTTGCGGGCTTATGCCTTCAGTGGTTCTCTGATTGGGTTACTTGCTGTGCTGGATTGTAGCTCTAAGCTCCTCGCGGGTTTACACCTTCAGTTGTTGTCTGATTGGGTTACTTGCTGTGCTCCATTGTAGCTCTAAGCTCCTCGCGGGTTTACACCTTTAGTTGTTGTCTGATTGGGTTACTTGCTGTGCTGGATTGTAGCTCTAAGCTCCTCGTGGACTTACGCCTTCAGTGGTTGTCTGATTGGTTTACTTGCTGTGCTTGATTGTAGCTCTAAGCTCCTCGCGGGTTTACGCCTTCAGTTGTTGTCTGATTGGGTTACTTGCTGTGCTGGATTGTAGCTCTAAGCTCCTCGCGGGTTTACGCCTTCAGTTGTTGTCTGATTGGGACACTTGCTGTGCTGGATTGTAGCTCTAAGCTCCTCGCGGGCTTACGCCTTCAGTTGTTGTCTGATTGGGTTACTTGCTGTGCTGGATTGTAGCTCTATGCTCCTCATGGCTTTACGCCTTCAGTTGTTGTCTGATTGGGTTACTTGCTTTTCTGGATTGTAGCTCTAAGCTCCTCGCAGGTTTACAACTTCAGTTGTTGTCTGATTGGGTTACTTGCTGTGCTGGATTGTAGGTCTAAGCTCCTCGTGGGCTTATGCCTTCAGTGGTTCTCTGATTGGGTTACTTGCTGTGCTGGATTGTAGCTCTAAGCTCCTCACAGGTTTACGCCTTCAGTTGTTGTCTGGTTGGGTTACTTGCTGTGCTGGATTGTAGCTCTAAGCTCCTCACAGGTTTACGACTTCAGTTGTTGTCTGGTTGGGTTACTTGCTGTGCTGGATTGTAGCTCTATGCTCCTCGTGGCTTTACGCCTTCAGTTGTTGTCGGGTTGGGTTACTTGCTGTGCTGGATTGTAGCTCTAAGCTCCTCGCAGGCTTACGCCTTCAGTTGTTGTCTGATTGGGTTACTTGCTGTGCTGGATTGTAGCTCTAAGCTCCTCGCGGCTTTACGCCTTCAGTTGTTGTCTGATTGGGTTACTTGATGTGCTGGATTGTAGCTCTAAGCTCCTCGCGGACTTACGTTGTCTGATTGGGTTACTTGCTGTGCTGGATTGTAGCTCTAAGCTCCTCGCGGGTTTACGCCTTCAGTTGTTGTCTGATTGGGTTACTTGCTGTGCTGGATTGTAGCTCTAAGCTCCTCGCGGACTTACGTTGTCTGATTGGGTTACTTGCTGTGCTGGATTGTAGCTCTAAGCTCCTCGCGGGTTTACGCCTTCAGTTGTTCTCTGATTGGGTTACTTGCTGTGCTGGATTGTAGCTCTAAGCTCCTCGCGGGTTTACGCCTTCAGTTGTTGTCTGATTTGGTTACTTGCTGTGCTGGATTGTAGCTCTAAGCTCCTCGCGGGTTTACGCCTTCAGTTGTTGTCTGATTGGGTTACTTGCTGTGCTGGATTGTAGCTCTAAGCTCCTCACGGGTTTCCGCCTTCAGTTTTTGTCTGATTGGTTTACTTGCTGTGCTGGATTGTAGCTCTATGATCTTCATGGGTTTACGCCTTCAGTTGTTGTCTGATTGGGTTACTTGCTATGCTGGATTATAGCTCTAAGCTCCTCGCGGACTTACGCCTTCAGTGGTTGTCTGATTGGTTTACTTGCTGTGCTGGATTGTAGCTCTAAGCTCCTCGCGGGTTTACGCCTTCAGTTGTTGTCTGATTGGGTTACTTGCTTTGCTGGATTGTAGCTCTAAGCTCCTCGCGGGTTTACGCCTTCAGTTGTTGTCTGGTTGGGTTACTTGCTGTGCTGGATTGTAGCACTAAGCTCCTCACGGGTTTACGCCTTCAGTTGTTGTCTGATTGGGTTACTTGCTGTGCTGGATTGTAGCTCTAAGCTCCTCACGGGTTTACGCCTTCAGTTGTTGTCTGATTGGGTTACTTGCTGTGCTGGATTGTAGCTCTAAGCTCCTTGCGGGTTTACGCCTTCAGTTGTTGTCTGATTGGGTTACTTGCTGTGCTGGATTGTAGGTCTAAGCTCCTCGCGGGTTTACGCCGTCAGTTGTTGTCTGATTGGGTTACTTGCTGTGCTGGATTGTAGCTCTAAGCTCCTCGCGGGTTTACGCCTTCAGTTGTTGTCTGATTGGGTTACTTGCTGTGCTGGATTGTAGCTCTAAGCTCCTCACGGGTTTACGCCTTTAGTTGTTGTCTGATTGGGTTACTTGCTGTGCTGGATTGTAGCTCTAAGCTCCTTGCGGGTTTACGCTTTCAGTTGTTGTCTGATTGGGACACTTGCTGTGCTGGATTGTAGCTCTAAGCTCCTCACGGGCTTACGCCTTCAGTTGTTGTCTGATTGGGTTACTTGCTGTGCTGGATTGTAGCTCTAAGCTCCTCGCGGGTTTACGCCTTCAGTTGTTGTCTGATTGGGTTACTTGCTGTGCTGGATTGTAGCTCTAAGCTCCTTGCGGGTTTACGCCTTTAGTTGTTGTCTGATTGGGTTACTTGCTGTGCTGGATTGTAGCTCTAAGCTCCTTGCGGGTTTACGCTTTCAGTTGTTGTCTGATTGGGACACTTGCTGTGCTGGATTGTAGCTCTAAGCTCCTCGCGAGCTTACGCCTTCAGTTGTTGTCTGATTGGGTTACTTGCTGTGCTGGATTGTAGCTCTATGCTCCTCATGGCTTTACGCCTTCAGTTGTTGTCTGATTGGGTTACTTGCTTTGCTGGATCGTAGCTCTAAGCTCCTTGCGGGTTTACAACTTCAGTTGTTGTCTGATTGGGTTACTTGCTGTGCTGGATTGTAGCTCTAAGCTCCTCACAGGTTTACGCCTTCAGTTGTTGTCTGGTTGGGTTACTTGCTGTGCTGGATTGTAGCTCTATGCTCCTCGTGGCTTTACGCCTTCAGTTGTTGTCTGGTTGGGTTACTTGCTGTGCTGGATTGTAGCTCTAAGCTCCTCGCGGGCTTACGCCTTCAGTTGTTGTCTGATTGGGTTACTTGCTGTGCTGGATTGTAGCTCTAAGCTCCTCGCGGCTTTACGCCTTCAGTTGTTGTCTGATTGGGTTACTTGCTGTGCTGGATTGTAGCTCTAAGCTCCTCGTGGACTTATGTTGTCTGATTGGGTTACTTGCTGTGCTGGATTGTAGCTCTAAGCTCCTCGCGGGTTTACGCCTTCAGTTGTTGTCTGATTGGGTTACTTGCTGTGCTGGATTGTAGCCCTAAGCTCCTCGCGGACTTACGTTGTCTGATTGGGTTACTTGCTGTGCTGGATTGTAGCTCTAAGCTCCTCGCGGGTTTACGCCTTCAGTTGTTGTCTGATTGGGTTACTTGCTGTGCTGGATTGTAGCTCTAAGCTCCTCGCGGGTTTACGCCTTCAGTTGTTGTCTGATTGGGTTACTTGCTGTGCTGGATTGTAGCTCTAAGCTCCTCGCGGGTTTACGCCTTCAGTTGTTGTCTGATTTGGTTACTTGCTGTGCTGGATTGTAGCTCTAAGCTCCTCGCGGGTTTACCCCTTCAGTTGTTGTCTGATTGGGTTACTTGCTGTGCTGGATTGTAGCTCTAAGCTCCTCACGGGTTTCCGCCTTCAGTTGTTGTCTGGTTGGGTTACTTGCTGTGCTGGATTGTAGCTCTAAGCTCCTCGCGGGCTTACGCCTTCAGTTTTTGTCTGATTGGTTTACTTGCTGTGCTGGATTGTAGCTCTATGATCTTCATGGGTTTACGCCGTCAGTTGTTGTCTGATTGGGTTACTTGCTGTGCTGGATTATAGCTCTAAGCTCCTCGCAGGTTTACAACTTCAGTTGTTGTCTGATTGGGTTACTTGCTGTGCTGGATTGTAGGTCTAAGCTCCTCGTGGGCTTATGCCTTCAGTGGTTCTCTGATTGGGTTACTTGCTGTGCTGGATTGTAGCTCTAAGCTCCTCACAGGTTTACGCCTTCAGTTGTTGTCTGGTTGGGTTACTTGCTGTGCTGGATTGTAGCTCTAAGCTCCTCACAGGTTTACGACTTCAGTTGTTGTCTGGTTGGGTTACTTGCTGTGCTGGATTGTAGCTCTATGCTCCTCGTGGCTTTACGCCTTCAGTTGTTGTCGGGTTGGGTTACTTGCTGTGCTGGATTGTAGCTCTAAGCTCCTCGCAGGCTTACGCCTTCAGTTGTTGTCTGATTGGGTTACTTGCTGTGCTGGATTGTAGCTCTAAGCTCCTCGCGGCTTTACGCCTTCAGTTGTTGTCTGATTGGGTTACTTGATGTGCTGGATTGTAGCTCTAAGCTCCTCGCGGACTTACGTTGTCTGATTGGGTTACTTGCTGTGCTGGATTGTAGCTCTAAGCTCCTCGCGGGTTTACGCCTTCAGTTGTTGTCTGATTGGGTTACTTGCTGTGCTGGATTGTAGCTCTAAGCTCCTCGCGGACTTACGTTGTCTGATTGGGTTACTTGCTGTGCTGGATTGTAGCTCTAAGCTCCTCGCGGGTTTACGCCTTCAGTTGTTCTCTGATTGGGTTACTTGCTGTGCTGGATTGTAGCTCTAAGCTCCTCGCGGGTTTACGCCTTCAGTTGTTGTCTGATTTGGTTACTTGCTGTGCTGGATTGTAGCTCTAAGCTCCTCGCGGGTTTACGCCTTCAGTTGTTGTCTGATTGGGTTACTTGCTGTGCTGGATTGTAGCTCTAAGCTCCTCACGGGTTTCCGCCTTCAGTTTTTGTCTGATTGGTTTACTTGCTGTGCTGGATTGTAGCTCTATGATCTTCATGGGTTTACGCCTTCAGTTGTTGTCTGATTGGGTTACTTGCTATGCTGGATTATAGCTCTAAGCTCCTCGCGGACTTACGCCTTCAGTGGTTGTCTGATTGGTTTACTTGCTGTGCTGGATTGTAGCTCTAAGCTCCTCGCGGGTTTACGCCTTCAGTTGTTGTCTGATTGGGTTACTTGCTTTGCTGGATTGTAGCTCTAAGCTCCTCGCGGGTTTACGCCTTCAGTTGTTGTCTGGTTGGGTTACTTGCTGTGCTGGATTGTAGCACTAAGCTCCTCA
This sequence comes from Ambystoma mexicanum, assembly GCF_040938575.1. Classification (NCBI taxonomy): domain Eukaryota; kingdom Metazoa; phylum Chordata; class Amphibia; order Caudata; family Ambystomatidae; genus Ambystoma; species Ambystoma mexicanum. The sequence continues at coordinate 1,280,606,494 of NC_090926.1, read as the reverse complement.
CGGGTTTACGCCTTCAGTTGTTGTCTGATTGGGTTACTTGCTGTGCTGGATTGTAGCTCTAAGCTCCTCACGGGTTTACGCCTTCAGTTGTTGTCTGATTGGGTTACTTGCTGTGCTGGATTGTAGCTCTAAGCTCCTTGCGGGTTTACGCCTTCAGTTGTTGTCTGATTGGGTTACTTGCTGTGCTGGATTGTAGGTCTAAGCTCCTCGCGGGTTTACGCCATCAGTTGTTGTCTGATTGGGTTACTTGCTGTGCTGGATTGTAGCTCTAAGCTCCTCGCGGGTTTACGCCTTCAGTTGTTGTCTGATTGGGTTACTTGCTGTGCTGGATTGTAGCTCTAAGCTCCTCACGGGTTTACGCCTTTAGTTGTTGTCTGATTGGGTTACTTGCTGTGCTGGATTGTAGCTCTAAGCTCCTTGCGGGTTTACGCTTTCAGTTGTTGTCTGATTGGGACACTTGCTGTGCTGGATTGTAGCTCTAAGCTCCTCACGGGCTTACGCCTTCAGTTGTTGTCTGATTGGGTTACTTGCTGTGCTGGATTGTAGCTCTAAGCTCCTCGCGGGTTTACGCCTTCAGTTGTTGTCTGATTGGGTTACTTGCTGTGCTGGATTGTAGCTCTAAGCTCCTTGCGGGTTTACGCCTTTAGTTGTTGTCTGATTGGGTTACTTGCTGTGCTGGATTGTAGCTCTAAGCTCCTTGCGGGTTTACGCTTTCAGTTGTTGTCTGATTGGGACACTTGCTGTGCTGGATTGTAGCTCTAAGCTCCTCGCGAGCTTACGCCTTCAGTTGTTGTCTGATTGGGTTACTTGCTGTGCTGGATTGTAGCTCTATGCTCCTCATGGCTTTACGCCTTCAGTTGTTGTCTGATTGGGTTACTTGCTTTGCTGGATCGTAGCTCTAAGCTCCTTGCGGGTTTACAACTTCAGTTGTTGTCTGATTGGGTTACTTGCTGTGCTGGATTGTAGCTCTAAGCTCCTCACAGGTTTACGCCTTCAGTTGTTGTCTGGTTGGGTTACTTGCTGTGCTGGATTGTAGCTCTATGCTCCTCGTGGCTTTACGCCTTCAGTTGTTGTCTGGTTGGGTTACTTGCTGTGCTGGATTGTAGCTCTAAGCTCCTCGCGGGCTTACGCCTTCAGTTGTTGTCTGATTGGGTTACTTGCTGTGCTGGATTGTAGCTCTAAGCTCCTCGCGGCTTTACGCCTTCAGTTGTTGTCTGATTGGGTTACTTGCTGTGCTGGATTGTAGCTCTAAGCTCCTCGTGGACTTATGTTGTCTGATTGGGTTACTTGCTGTGCTGGATTGTAGCTCTAAGCTCCTCGCGGGTTTACGCCTTCAGTTGTTGTCTGATTGGGTTACTTGCTGTGCTGGATTGTAGCCCTAAGCTCCTCGCGGACTTACGTTGTCTGATTGGGTTACTTGCTGTGCTGGATTGTAGCTCTAAGCTCCTCGCGGGTTTACGCCTTCAGTTGTTGTCTGATTGGGTTACTTGCTGTGCTGGATTGTAGCTCTAAGCTCCTCGCGGGTTTACGCCTTCAGTTGTTGTCTGATTGGGTTACTTGCTGTGCTGGATTGTAGCTCTAAGCTCCTCGCGGGTTTACGCCTTCAGTTGTTGTCTGATTTGGTTACTTGCTGTGCTGGATTGTAGCTCTAAGCTCCTCGCGGGTTTACCCCTTCAGTTGTTGTCTGATTGGGTTACTTGCTGTGCTGGATTGTAGCTCTAAGCTCCTCACGGGTTTCCGCCTTCAGTTGTTGTCTGGTTGGGTTACTTGCTGTGCTGGATTGTAGCTCTAAGCTCCTCGCGGGCTTACGCCTTCAGTTTTTGTCTGATTGGTTTACTTGCTGTGCTGGATTGTAGCTCTATGATCTTCATGGGTTTACGCCGTCAGTTGTTGTCTGATTGGGTTACTTGCTGTGCTGGATTATAGCTCTAAGCTCCTCGCGGACTTACGCCTTCAGTCGTTGTCTGATTGGTTTACTTGCTGTGCTGGATTGTAGCTCTAAGCTCCTCGCGGGTTTACGCCTTCAGTTGTTGTCTGATTGGGTTACTTGCTGTGCTGGATTGTAGCTCTAAGCTCCTCGCGGGTTTACGCCTTCAGTTGTTGTCTGATTGGGACACTTGCTGTGCTGGATTGTAGCTCTAAGCTCCTCGCGGGCTTACGCCTTCAGTTGTTGTTTGATTGGGTTACTTGCTGTGCTGGATTGTAGCTCTATGCTCCTCATGGCTTTACGCCGTCAGTTGTTGTCTGATTGGGTTACTTGCTTTGCTGGATTGTAGCTCTAAGCTCCTCGCGGGTTTACAACTTCAGTTGTTGTCTGATTGGGTTACTTGCTGTGCTGGATTGTAGGTCTAAGCTCCTTGTGGGCTTATGCCTTCAGTGGTTCTCTGATTGGGTTACTTGCTGTGCTGGATTGTAGCTCTAAGCTCCTCACAGGGTTACGCCTTCAGTTGTCTGGTTGGGTTACTTGCTGTGCTGGATTGTAGCTCTAAGCTCCTCACAGGGTTACGCCTTCAGTTTTTGTCTGATTGGTTTACTTGCTGTGCTGGATTGTAGCTCTATGATCTTCATGGGTTTACGCCTTCAGTTGTTGTCTGATTGGGTTACTCGCTGTGCTGGATTGTAGCTCTAAGCTCCTCACGGGCTTACGCCTTAAGTTGTTGTCTGATTGGGTTACTCGCTGTGCTGGATTGCAGCTCTAAACTCCTCGCAGGTTTACGCCTTCAGTTGTTGTCTGATTGGGTTACTTGTTGTGCTGGATTGTAGCTCTAAGCTCTTTGCGGGTTTACACCTTCAGTTGTTGTCTGATTGGGTTACTTGCTGTGCTGGATTGTAGCTCTAAGCTCCTCGCGGGTTTACGCCTTCAGTTGTTTTTTGATTGGGTTACTTGCTGTGCTGGATTGTAGCTCTAAGCTCCTCGCGGGTTTACGCATTCAGTTGTTGTCTGATTGGGTTACTTGCTGTGCTGGATTGTAGCTCTAAGCTCCTCGCGGGTTTACGCCTTCAGTTGTTGTCTGATTGGGTTACTTGCTGTGCTGGATTGTAGCTCTAAGCTCCTCACGGGTTTACGCCTTTAGTTGTTGTCTGATTGGGTTACTTGCTGTGCTGGATTGTAGCTCTAAGCTCCTTGCGGGTTTACGCTTTCAGTTGTTGTCTGATTGGGACACTTGCTGTGCTGGATTGTAGCTCTAAGCTCCTCACGGGCTTACGCCATCAGTTGTTGTCTGATTGGGTTACTTGCTGTGCTGGATTGTAGCTCTAAGCTCCTCGCGGGTTTACGCCTTCAGTTGTTGTCTGATTGGGTTACTTGCTGTGCTGGATTGTAGCTCTAAGCTCCTTGCGGGTTTACGCCTTTAGTTGTTGTCTGATTGGGTTACTTGCTGTGCTGGATTGTAGCTCTAAGCTCCTTGCGGGTTTACGCTTTCAGTTGTTGTCTGATTGGGACACTTGCTGTGCTGGATTGTAGCTCTAAGCTCCTCGCGAGCTTACGCCTTCAGTTGTTGTCTAATTGGGTTACTTGCTGTGCTGGATTGTAGCTCTATGCTCCTCATGGCTTTACGCCTTCAGTTGTTGTCTGATTGGGTTACTTGCTTTGCTGGATCGTAGCTCTAAGCTCCTTGCGGGTTTACAACTTCAGTTGTTGTCTGATTGGGTTACTTGCTGTGCTGGATTGTAGCTCTAAGCTCCTCACAGGTTTACGCCTTCAGTTGTTGTCTGGTTGGGTTACTTGCTGTGCTGGATTGTAGCTCTATGCTCCTCGTGGCTTTACGCCTTCAGTTGTTGTCTGGTTGGGTTACTTGCTGTGCTGGATTGTAGCTCTAAGCTCCTCGCGGGCTTACGCCTTCAGTTGTTGTCTGATTGGGTTACTTGCTGTGCTGGATTGTAGCTCTAAGCTCCTCGCGGCTTTACGCCTTCAGTTGTTGTCTGATTGGGTTACTTGCTGTGCTGGATTGTAGCTCTAAGCTCCTCGCGGACTTATGTTGTCTGATTGGGTTACTTGCTGTGCTGGATTGTAGCTCTAAGCTCCTCGCGGGTTTACGCCTTCAGTTGTTGTCTGATTGGGTTACTTGCTGTGCTGGATTGTAGCTCTAAGCTCCTCGCGGACTTACGTTGTCTGATTGGGTTACTTGCTGTGCTGGATTGTAGCTCTAAGCTCCTCGCGGGTTTACGCCTTCAGTTGTTGTCTGATTGGGTTACTTGCTGTGCTGGATTGTAGCTCTAAGCTCCTCGCGGGTTTACGCCTTCAGTTGTTGTCTGATTGGGTTACTTGCTGTGCTGGATTGTAGCTCTAAGCTCCTCGCGGGTTTACGCCTTCAGTTGTTGTCTGATTTGGTTACTTGCTGTGCTGGATTGTAGCTCTAAGCTCCTCGCGGGTTTACCCCTTCAGTTGTTGTCTGATTGGGTTACTTGCTGTGCTGGATTGTAGCTCTAAGCTCCTCACGGGTTTCCGCCTTCAGTTGTTGTCTGATTGGGTTACTTGCTGTGCTGGATTGTAGCTCTAAGCTCCTCGCGGGCTTACGCCTTCAGTTTTTGTCTGATTGGTTTACTTGCTGTGCTGGATTGTAGCTCTATGATCTTCATGGGTTTACGCCGTCAGTTGTTGTCTGATTGGGTTACTTGCTGTGCTGGATTATAGCTCTAAGCTCCTCGCGGACTTACGCCTTCAGTCGTTGTCTGATTGGTTTACTTGCTGTGCTGGATTGTAGCTCTAAGCTCCTCGCGGGTTTACGCCTTCAGTTGTTGTCTGATTGGGTTACTTGCTGTGCTGGATTGTAGCTCTAAGCTCCTCGCGGGTTTACGCCTTCAGTTGTTGTCTGATTGGGACACTTGCTGTGCTGGATTGTAGCTCTAAGCTCCTCGCGGGCTTACGCCTTCAGTTGTTGTTTGATTGGGTTACTTGCTGTGCTGGATTGTAGCTCTATGCTCCTCATGGCTTTACGCCGTCAGTTGTTGTCTGATTGGGTTACTTGCTTTGCTGGATTGTAGCTCTAAGCTCCTCGCGGGTTTACAACTTCAGTTGTTGTCTGATTGGGTTACTTGCTGTGCTGGATTGTAGGTCTAAGCTCCTTGTGGGCTTATGCCTTCAGTGGTTCTCTGATTGGGTTACTTGCTGTGCTGGATTGTAGCTCTAAGCTCCTCACAGGGTTACGCCTTCAGTTGTCTGGTTGGGTTACTTGCTGTGCTGGATTGTAGCTCTAAGCTCCTCACAGGGTTACGCCTTCAGTTTTTGTCTGATTGGTTTACTTGCTGTGCTGGATTGTAGCTCTATGATCTTCATGGGTTTACGCCTTCAGTTGTTGTCTGATTGGGTTACTTGATGTGCTGGATTATAGCTCTAAGCTCCTCGCGGACTTACGCCTTCAGTGGTTGTCTGATTGGTTTACTTGCTGTGCTGGATTGTAGCTCTAAGCTTCTCGCGGGTTTACGCCTTCAGTTGTTGTCTGATTGGGTTACTTGCTGTGCTGGATTGTAGCTCTAAGCTCCTCGCGGGTTTACGCCTTCAGTTGTTGTCTGATTGGGACACTTGCTGTGCTGGATTGTAGCTCTAAGCTCCTCGCGGGCTTACACCTTCAGTTGTTGTCTGATTGGGTTACTTGCTGTGCTGGATTGTAGCTCTATGCTCCTCATGGCTTTACGCCTTCAGTTGTTGTCTGATTGGGTTACTTGCTTTGCTGGATTGTAGCTCTAAGCTCCTCGCGGGTTTACAACTTCAGTTGTTGTCTGATTGGGTTACTTGCTGTGCTGGATTGTAGGTCTAAGCTCCTCGTGGGCTTATGCCTTCAGTGGTTCTCTGATTGGGTTACTTGCTGTGCTGGACTGTAGCTCTAAGCTCCTCACAGGGTTACGCCTTCAGTTGTTGTCTGGTTGGGTTACTTGCTGTGCTGGATTGTAGCTCTAAGCTCCTCACAGGTTTACGCCTTCAGTTGTTGTCTGGTTGGGTTACTTGCTGTGCTGGATTGTAGCTCTATGCTCCTCGTGGCTTTACGCCTTCAGTTGTTGTCTGGTTGGGTTACTTGCTGTGCTGGATTGTAGCTCTAAGCTCCTCGCGGGCTTACGCCTTCAGTTGTTGTCTGATTGGGTTACTTGCTGTGCTGGATTGTAGCTCTAAGCTCCTCGCGGCTTTACGCCTTCAGTTGTTGTCTGATTGGGTTACTTGCTGTGCTGGATTGTAGCTCTAAGCTCCTCGCGGACTTACGTTGTCTGATTGGGTTACTTGCTGTGCTGGATTGTAGCTCTAAGCTCCTCGCGGGTTTACGCCTTCAGTTGTTGTCTGATTGGGTTACTTGCTGTGCTGGATTGTAGCTCTAAACTCCTCGCGGACTTACGTTGTCTGATTGGGTTACTTGCTGTGCTGGATTGTAGCTCTAAGCTCCTCGCGGGTGTATGCCTTCAGTTGTTGTCTGATTGGGTTACTTGCTGTGCTGGATTGTAGCTCTAAGCTCCTCGCGGGTTTACGCCTTCAGTTGTTGTCTGATTTGGTTACTTGCTTTGCTGGATTGTAGCTCTAAGCTCCCCACGGGTTTACACATTCAGTTGTTGTCTGATTGGGTTACTTGCTGTGCTGGATTGTAGCTCTAAGCTCCTCACGGGTTTCCGCCTTCAGTTGGTGTCTGGTTGGGTTACTTGCTGTGCTGGATTGTAGCTCTAAGCTCCTCGCGGGCTTACGCCTTCAGTTTTTGTCTGATTGGTTTACTTGCTGTGCTGGATTGTAGCTCTATGATCTTCATGGGTTTACGCCTTCAGTTGTTGTCTGATTGGGTTACTTGCTTTGCTGGATTGTAGCTCTAAGCTCCTCGCGGGTTTACGCCTTCAGTTGTTGTCTGGTTGGGTTACTTGCTGTGCTGGATTGTAGCTCTAAGCTCCTCGCGGGTTTACGCCTTCAGTTGTTGTCTGATTGGGTTACTTGCTGTGCTGGATTGTAGGTCTAAGCTCCTCGCGGGTTTACGCCGTCAGTTGTTGTCTGATTGGGTTACTTGCTGTGCTGGATTGTAGCTCTAAGCTCCTCGCGGGTTTACACCTTCAGTTGTTGTCTGATTGGGTTACTTGCTGTGCTGGATTGTAGCTCTAAGCTCCACGCAGGCTTCTGCCTTCAGTGGTTCTCTGATTGGGTTACTTGCTGTGCTGGATTGTAGCTCTAAGCTCCTCGCGGGTTTACACCTTCAGTTGTTGTCTGGGTTACTTGCTGTGCTGGATTGTAGGTCTAAGCTCCTCGCGGGCTTATGCCTTCAGTGGTTTTCTGATTGGGTTACTTGCTGTGCTGGATTGTAGCTCTAAGCTCCTCGCGGGTTTACACCTTCAGTTGTTGTCTGATTGGGTTACGTGCTGTGCTGGATTGTAGCTCTAAGCTCCTCGCGGGTTTACAACTTCAGTTGTTGTCTGATTGGGTTACTTGCTGTGCTGGATTGTAGTTCTAAGCTTCTTGCGGGTTTACACCTTCAGTTGTCTGATTGGGTTACTTTCTGTGCTGGATTGTAGGTCTAAGCTCCTCGTGGGCTTATGCCTTCAGTGGTTCTCTGATTGGGTTACTTGCTGTGCTGGATTGTAGCTCTAAGCTCCTCACAGGTTTACACCTTCAGTTGTTGTCTGGTTGGGTTACTTGCTGTGCTGGATTGTAGCTCTAAGCTCCTCACAGGTTTACGCCTTCAGTTGTTGTCTGGTTGGGTTACTTGCTGTGCTGGATTGTAGCTCTATGATCTTCATGGGTTTACGCCTTCAGTTGTTGTCTGATTGGGTTACTTGCTGTGCTGGATTATAGCTCTAAGCTCCTCGCGGACCTACGCCTTCAGTGGTTGTCTGATTGGTTTACTTGCTGTGCTGGATTGTAGCTCTAAGCTCCTCGCGGGTTTACGCCTTCAGTTGTTGTCTGATTGGGTTACTTGCTTTGCTGGATTGCAGCTCTAAGCTCCTCGCGGGTTTACGCCTTCAGTTGTTGTCTGATTGGGACACTTGCTGTGCTGGATTGTAGCTCTAAGCTCCTCGCGGGCTTACGCCTTCAGTTGTTGTCTGATTGGGTTACTTGCTGTGCTGGATTGTAGCTCTATGCTCCTCATGGCTTTACGCCTTCAGTTGTTGTCTGATTGGGTTACTTGCTTTGCTGGATTGTAGCTCTAAGCTCCTCGCGGGTTTACAACTTCAGTTGTTGTCTGATTGGGTTACTTGCTGTGCTGGATTGTAGGTCTAAGCTCCTCGTGGGCTTATGCCTTCAGTGGTTCTCTGATTGGGTTACTTGCTGTGCTGGATTGTAGCTCTAAGCTCCTCACAGGTTTACGCCTTCAGTTGTTGTCTGGTTGGGTTACTTGCTGTGCTGGATTGTAGCTCTAAACTCCTCACAGGTTTACGACTTCAGTTGTTGTCTGGTTGGGTTACTTGCTGTGCTGGATTGTAGCTCTATGCTCCTCGTGGCTTTACGCCTTCAGTTGTTCTCTGGTTGGGTTACTTGCTGTGCTGGATTGTAGCTCTAAGCTCCTCGCGGGCTTACACCTTCAGTTGTTGTCTGATTGGGTTACTTGCTGTGCTGGATTGTAGCTCTAAGCTCCTCGCGGCTTTACGCCTTCAGTTGTTGTCTGATTGGGTTACTTGATGTGCTGGATTGTAGCTCTAAGCTCCTCGCGGACTTACCTTGTCTGATTGGGTTACTTGCTGTGCTGGATTGTAGCTCTAAGCTCCTCGCGGGTTTACGCCTTCAGTTGTTGTCTGATTGGGTTACTTGCTGTGCTGGATTGTAGCTATAAGCTCCTCGCGGACTTACGTTGTCTGATTGGGTTACTTGCTGTGCTGGATTGTAGCTCTAAGCTCCTCACGGGTTTACGCCTTCAGTTGTTGTCTGATTGGGTTACTTGCTGTGCTGGATTGTAGCTCTAAGCTCCTCGCGGGTTTACGCCTTCAGTTGTTGTCTGATTTGGTTACTTGCTGTGCTGGATTGTAGCTCTAAGCTCCTCGCGGTTTTACGCCTTCAGTTGTTGTCTGATTGGGTTACTTGCTGTGCTGGATTGTAGCTCTAAGCTCCTCACGGGTTTCCGCCTTCAGTTGTTGTCTGGTTGGGTTACTTGCTGTGCTGGATTGTAGCTCTAAGCTTCTCGCGGGCCTACACCTTTAGTTTTTGTCTGATTGGTTTACTTGCTGTGCTGGATTGTAGCTCTATGATCTTCATGGGTTTACGCCTTCAGTTGTTGTCTGATTGGGTTACTTGCTGTGCTGGATTATAGCTCTAAGCTCCTCGCGGACTTACGCCTTCAGTGGTTGTCTGATTGGTTTACTTGCTGTGCTGGATTGTAGCTCTAAGCTCCTCGCGGGTTTACGCCTTCAGTTGTTGTCTGATTGGGTTACTTGCTTTGCTGGATTGTAGCTCTAAGCTCCTTGCGGGTTTACGCCTTCAGTTGTTGTCTGGTTGGGTTACTTGCTGTGCTGGATTGTGGCACTAAGCTCCTCACGGGTTTACGCCTTCAGTTGTTGTCTGATTGGGTTACTTGCTGTGCTGGATTGTAGCTCTAAGCTCCTCACGGATTTACGCCTTCAGTTGTTGTCTGATTTGGTTACTTGCTGTGCTGGATTGTAGCTCTAAGCTCCTCGCGGGTTTACGCCTTCAGTTGTTGTCTGATTGGGTTACTTGCTGTGCTGGATTGTAGGTCTAAGCTCCTCGCGGGTTTACGCCGTCAGTTGTTGTCTGATTGGGTTACTTGCTGTGCTGGATTGTAGCTCTAAGCTCCTCGCGGGTTTACACCTTCAGTTGTTGTCTGATTGGGTTACTTGCTGTGCTGGATTGTAGCTCTAAGCTCCACGCAGGCTTACGCCTTCAGTGGTTCTCTGATTGGGTTACTTGCTGTGCTGGATTGTAGCTCTAAGCTCCTCGCGGGTTTACACCTTCAGTTGTTGTCTGATTGGGTTACTTGCTGTGCTGGATTGTAGGTCTAAGCTCCTCGCGGGCTTATGCCTTCAGTGGTTCTCTGATTGGGTTACTTGCTGTGCTGGATTGTAGCTCTAAGCTCCTCGCGGGTTTACACCTTCAGTTGTTGTCTGATTGGGTTACTTGCTGTGCTGGATTGTAGCTCTAAGCTCCTCGCGGGCTTACGCCTTCAGTGGTTCTCTGATTGGGTTACTTGCTGTGCTGGATTGTAGCTCTAAGCTCCTCGCGGGTTTACACCTTCAGTTGTTGTCTGATTGGGTTACTTGCTGTGCTGGATTGTAGCTCTAAGCTCCTCACAGGCTTACGCCTTCAGTGGTTCTCTGATTGGGTTACTTGCTGTGCTGGATTGTAGCTCTAATATCCTCGCGGGTTTACACCTTCAGTTGTTGTCTGATTGGGTTACTTGCTGTGCTGGATTCTAGTTCTAAGCTTCTTGCGGGTTTACACCTTCAGTTGTCTGATTGGGTTACTTTCTGTGCTGGATTGTAGCTCTAAGTTCCTCGCGGGCTTACGCCTTCAGTGGTTCTCTGATTGGGTTACTTGCTTTGCTGGATTGTAGCTCTAAGCTCCTCGCGGGTTTACACCTTCAGTTGTCGTCTGATTGGGTTACTTGCTGTGCTGGATTGTAGGTCTAAGCTCCTCGTGGGCTTATGCCTTCAGTGTTTCTCTGATTGGGTTATTTGCTGTGCTGGATTGTAGCTCTAAGCTCCTCGCGGGTTTACACCTTCAGTTGTTGTCTGATTGGGTTACTTGCTGTGCTGGATTGTAGGTCTAAGCTCCTTGCGGGCTTATGCCTTCAGTGGTTCTCTGATTGGGTTACTTGCTGTGCTGGATTGTAGCTCTAAGCTCCTCGCGGGTTTACACCTTCAGTTGTTGTCTGATTGGGTTACTTGCTGTGCTCCATTGTAGCTCTAAGCTCCTCGCGGGTTTACACCTTTAGTTGTTGTCTGATTGGGTTACTTGCTGTGCTGGATTGTAGCTCTAAGCTCCTCGTGGACTTACGCCTTCAGTGGTTGTCTGATTGGTTTACTTGCTGTGCTTGATTGTAGCTCTAAGCTCCTCGCGGGTTTACGCCTTCAGTTGTTGTCTGATTGGGTTACTTGCTGTGCTGGATTGTAGCTCTAAGCTCCTCGCGGGTTTACGCCTTCAGTTGTTGTCTGATTGGGACACTTGCTGTGCTGGATTGTAGCTCTAAGCTCCTCGCGGGCTTACGCCTTCAGTTGTTGTCTGATTGGGTTACTTGCTGTGCTGGATTGTAGCTCTATGCTCCTCATGGCTTTACGCCTTCAGTTGTTGTCTGATTGGGTTACTTGCTTTTCTGGATTGTAGCTCTAAGCTCCTCGCAGGTTTACAACTTCAGTTGTTGTCTGATTGGGTTACTTGCTGTGCTGGATTGTAGGTCTAAGCTCCTCGTGGGCTTATGCCTTCAGTGGTTCTCTGATTGGGTTACTTGCTGTGCTGGATTGTAGCTCTAAGCTCCTCACAGGTTTACGCCTTCAGTTGTTGTCTGGTTGGGTTACTTGCTGTGCTGGATTGTAGCTCTAAGCTCCTCACAGGTTTACGACTTCAGTTGTTGTCTGGTTGGGTTACTTGCTGTGCTGGATTGTAGCTCTATGCTCCTCGTGGCTTTACGCCTTCAGTTGTTGTCGGGTTGGGTTACTTGCTGTGCTGGATTGTAGCTCTAAGCTCCTCGCAGGCTTACGCCTTCAGTTGTTGTCTGATTGGGTTACTTGCTGTGCTGGATTGTAGCTCTAAGCTCCTCGCGGCTTTACGCCTTCAGTTGTTGTCTGATTGGGTTACTTGATGTGCTGGATTGTAGCTCTAAGCTCCTCGCGGACTTACGTTGTCTGATTGGGTTACTTGCTGTGCTGGATTGTAGCTCTAAGCTCCTCGCGGGTTTACGCCTTCAGTTGTTGTCTGATTGGGTTACTTGCTGTGCTGGATTGTAGCTCTAAGCTCCTCGCGGACTTACGTTGTCTGATTGGGTTACTTGCTGTGCTGGATTGTAGCTCTAAGCTCCTCGCGGGTTTACGCCTTCAGTTGTTCTCTGATTGGGTTACTTGCTGTGCTGGATTGTAGCTCTAAGCTCCTCGCGGGTTTACGCCTTCAGTTGTTGTCTGATTTGGTTACTTGCTGTGCTGGATTGTAGCTCTAAGCTCCTCGCGGGTTTATGCCTTCAGTTGTTGTCTGATTGGGTTACTTGCTGTGCTGGATTGTAGCTCTAAGCTCCTCACGGGTTTCCGCCTTCAGTTTTTGTCTGATTGGTTTACTTGCTGTGCTGGATTGTAGCTCTATGATCTTCATGGGTTTACGCCTTCAGTTGTTGTCTGATTGGGTTACTTGCTATGCTGGATTATAGCTCTAAGCTCCTCGCGGACTTACGCCTTCAGTGGTTGTCTGATTGGTTTACTTGCTGTGCTGGATTGTAGCTCTAAGCTCCTCGCGGGTTTACGCCTTCAGTTGTTGTCTGATTGGGTTACTTGCTTTGCTGGATTGTAGCTCTAAGCTCCTCGCGGGTTTACGCCTTCAGTTGTTGTCTGGTTGGGTTACTTGCTGTGCTGGATTGTAGCACTAAGCTCCTCACGGGTTTACGCCTTCAGTTGTTGTCTGATTGGGTTACTTGCTGTGCTGGATTGTAGCTCTAAGCTCCTCACGGGTTTACGCCTTCAGTTGTTGTCTGATTGGGTTACTTGCTGTGCTGGATTGTAGCTCTAAGCTCCTTGCGGGTTTACGCCTTCAGTTGTTGTCTGATTGGGTTACTTGCTGTGCTGGATTGTAGGTCTAAGCTCCTCGCGGGTTTACGCCGTCAGTTGTTGTCTGATTGGGTTACTTGCTGTGCTGGATTGTAGCTCTAAGCTCCTCGCGGGTTTACGCCTTCAGTTGTTGTCTGATTGGGTTACTTGCTGTGCTGGATTGTAGCTCTAAGCTCCTCACGGGTTTACGCCTTTAGTTGTTGTCTGATTGGGTTACTTGCTGTGCTGGATTGTAGCTCTAAGCTCCTTGCGGGTTTACGCTTTCAGTTGTTGTCTGATTGGGACACTTGCTGTGCTGGATTGTAGCTCTAAGCTCCTCACGGGCTTACGCCTTCAGTTGTTGTCTGATTGGGTTACTTGCTGTGCTGGATTGTAGCTCTAAGCTCCTCGCGGGTTTACGCCTTCAGTTGTTGTCTGATTGGGTTACTTGCTGTGCTGGATTGTAGCTCTAAGCTCCTTGCGGGTTTACGCCTTTAGTTGTTGTCTGATTGGGTTACTTGCTGTGCTGGATTGTAGCTCTAAGCTCCTTGCGGGTTTACGCTTTCAGTTGTTGTCTGATTGGGACACTTGCTGTGCTGGATTGTAGCTCTAAGCTCCTCGCGAGCTTACGCCTTCAGTTGTTGTCTGATTGGGTTACTTGCTGTGCTGGATTGTAGCTCTATGCTCCTCATGGCTTTACGCCTTCAGTTGTTGTCTGATTGGGTTACTTGCTTTGCTGGATCGTAGCTCTAAGCTCCTTGCGGGTTTACAACTTCAGTTGTTGTCTGATTGGGTTACTTGCTGTGCTGGATTGTAGCTCTAAGCTCCTCACAGGTTTACGCCTTCAGTTGTTGTCTGGTTGGGTTACTTGCTGTGCTGGATTGTAGCTCTATGCTCCTCGTGGCTTTACGCCTTCAGTTGTTGTCTGGTTGGGTTACTTGCTGTGCTGGATTGTAGCTCTAAGCTCCTCGCGGGCTTACGCCTTCAGTTGTTGTCTGATTGGGTTACTTGCTGTGCTGGATTGTAGCTCTAAGCTCCTCGCGGCTTTACGCCTTCAGTTGTTGTCTGATTGGGTTACTTGCTGTGCTGGATTGTAGCTCTAAGCTCCTCGTGGACTTATGTTGTCTGATTGGGTTACTTGCTGTGCTGGATTGTAGCTCTAAGCTCCTCGCGGGTTTACGCCTTCAGTTGTTGTCTGATTGGGTTACTTGCTGTGCTGGATTGTAGCCCTAAGCTCCTCGCGGACTTACGTTGTCTGATTGGGTTACTTGCTGTGCTGGATTGTAGCTCTAAGCTCCTCGCGGGTTTACGCCTTCAGTTGTTGTCTGATTGGGTTACTTGCTGTGCTGGATTGTAGCTCTAAGCTCCTCGCGGGTTTACGCCTTCAGTTGTTGTCTGATTGGGTTACTTGCTGTGCTGGATTGTAGCTCTAAGCTCCTCGCGGGTTTACGCCTTCAGTTGTTGTCTGATTTGGTTACTTGCTGTGCTGGATTGTAGCTCTAAGCTCCTCGCGGGTTTACCCCTTCAGTTGTTGTCTGATTGGGTTACTTGCTGTGCTGGATTGTAGCTCTAAGCTCCTCACGGGTTTCCGCCTTCAGTTGTTGTCTGGTTGGGTTACTTGCTGTGCTGGATTGTAGCTCTAAGCTCCTCGCGGGCTTACGCCTTCAGTTTTTGTCTGATTGGTTTACTTGCTGTGCTGGATTGTAGCTCTATGATCTTCATGGGTTTACGCCGTCAGTTGTTGTCTGATTGGGTTACTTGCTGTGCTGGATTATAGCTCTAAGCTCCTCGCAGGTTTACAACTTCAGTTGTTGTCTGATTGGGTTACTTGCTGTGCTGGATTGTAGGTCTAAGCTCCTCGTGGGCTTATGCCTTCAGTGGTTCTCTGATTGGGTTACTTGCTGTGCTGGATTGTAGCTCTAAGCTCCTCACAGGTTTACGCCTTCAGTTGTTGTCTGGTTGGGTTACTTGCTGTGCTGGATTGTAGCTCTAAGCTCCTCACAGGTTTACGACTTCAGTTGTTGTCTGGTTGGGTTACTTGCTGTGCTGGATTGTAGCTCTATGCTCCTCGTGGCTTTACGCCTTCAGTTGTTGTCGGGTTGGGTTACTTGCTGTGCTGGATTGTAGCTCTAAGCTCCTCGCAGGCTTACGCCTTCAGTTGTTGTCTGATTGGGTTACTTGCTGTGCTGGATTGTAGCTCTAAGCTCCTCGCGGCTTTACGCCTTCAGTTGTTGTCTGATTGGGTTACTTGATGTGCTGGATTGTAGCTCTAAGCTCCTCGCGGACTTACGTTGTCTGATTGGGTTACTTGCTGTGCTGGATTGTAGCTCTAAGCTCCTCGCGGGTTTACGCCTTCAGTTGTTGTCTGATTGGGTTACTTGCTGTGCTGGATTGTAGCTCTAAGCTCCTCGCGGACTTACGTTGTCTGATTGGGTTACTTGCTGTGCTGGATTGTAGCTCTAAGCTCCTCGCGGGTTTACGCCTTCAGTTGTTCTCTGATTGGGTTACTTGCTGTGCTGGATTGTAGCTCTAAGCTCCTCGCGGGTTTACGCCTTCAGTTGTTGTCTGATTTGGTTACTTGCTGTGCTGGATTGTAGCTCTAAGCTCCTCGCGGGTTTACGCCTTCAGTTGTTGTCTGATTGGGTTACTTGCTGTGCTGGATTGTAGCTCTAAGCTCCTCACGGGTTTCCGCCTTCAGTTTTTGTCTGATTGGTTTACTTGCTGTGCTGGATTGTAGCTCTATGATCTTCATGGGTTTACGCCTTCAGTTGTTGTCTGATTGGGTTACTTGCTATGCTGGATTATAGCTCTAAGCTCCTCGCGGACTTACGCCTTCAGTGGTTGTCTGATTGGTTTACTTGCTGTGCTGGATTGTAGCTCTAAGCTCCTCGCGGGTTTACGCCTTCAGTTGTTGTCTGATTGGGTTACTTGCTTTGCTGGATTGTAGCTCTAAGCTCCTCGCGGGTTTACGCCTTCAGTTGTTGTCTGGTTGGGTTACTTGCTGTGCTGGATTGTAGCACTAAGCTCCTCACGGGTTTACGCCTTCAGTTGTTGTCTGATTGGGTTACTTGCTGTGCTGGATTGTAGCTCTAAGCTCCTCACGGGTTTACGCCTTCAGTTGTTGTCTGATTGGGTTACTTGCTGTGCTGGATTGTAGCTCTAAGCTCCTTGCGGGTTTACGCCTTCAGTTGTTGTCTGATTGGGTTACTTGCTGTGCTGGATTGTAGGTCTAAGCTCCTCGCGGGTTTACGCCGTCAGTTGTTGTCTGATTGGGTTACTTGCTGTGCTGGATTGTAGCTCTAAGCTCCTCGCGGGTTTACGCCTTCAGTTGTTGTCTGATTGGGTTACTTGCTGTGCTGGATTGTAGCTCTAAGCTCCTCACGGGTTTACGCCTTTAGTTGTTGTCTGATTGGGTTACTTGCTGTGCTGGATTGTAGCTCTAAGCTCCTTGCGGGTTTACGCTTTCAGTTGTTGTCTGATTGGGACACTTGCTGTGCTGGATTGTAGCTCTAAGCTCCTCACGGGCTTACGCCTTCAGTTGTTGTCTGATTGGGTTACTTGCTGTGCTGGATTGTAGCTCTAAGCTCCTCGCGGGTTTACGCCTTCAGTTGTTGTCTGATTGGGTTACTTGCTGTGCTGGATTGTAGCTCTAAGCTCCTTGCGGGTTTACGCCTTTAGTTGTTGTCTGATTGGGTTACTTGCTGTGCTGGATTGTAGCTCTAAGCTCCTTGCGGGTTTACGCTTTCAGTTGTTGTCTGATTGGGACACTTGCTGTGCTGGATTGTAGCTCTAAGCTCCTCGCGAGCTTACGCCTTCAGTTGTTGTCTGATTGGGTTACTTGCTGTGCTGGATTGTAGCTCTATGCTCCTCATGGCTTTACGCCTTCAGTTGTTGTCTGATTGGGTTACTTGCTTTGCTGGATCGTAGCTCTAAGCTCCTTGCGGGTTTACAACTTCAGTTGTTGTCTGATTGGGTTACTTGCTGTGCTGGATTGTAGCTCTAAGCTCCTCACAGGTTTACGCCTTCAGTTGTTGTCTGGTTGGGTTACTTGCTGTGCTGGATTGTAGCTCTATGCTCCTCGTGGCTTTACGCCTTCAGTTGTTGTCTGGTTGGGTTACTTGCTGTGCTGGATTGTAGCTCTAAGCTCCTCGCGGGCTTACGCCTTCAGTTGTTGTCTGATTGGGTTACTTGCTGTGCTGGATTGTAGCTCTAAGCTCCTCGCGGCTTTACGCCTTCAGTTGTTGTCTGATTGGGTTACTTGCTGTGCTGGATTGTAGCTCTAAGCTCCTCGTGGACTTATGTTGTCTGATTGGGTTACTTGCTGTGCTGGATTGTAGCTCTAAGCTCCTCGCGGGTTTACGCCTTCAGTTGTTGTCTGATTGGGTTACTTGCTGTGCTGGATTGTAGCCCTAAGCTCCTCGCGGACTTACGTTGTCTGATTGGGTTACTTGCTGTGCTGGATTGTAGCTCTAAGCTCCTCGCGGGTTTACGCCTTCAGTTGTTGTCTGATTGGGTTACTTGCTGTGCTGGATTGTAGCTCTAAGCTCCTCGCGGGTTTACGCCTTCAGTTGTTGTCTGATTGGGTTACTTGCTGTGCTGGATTGTAGCTCTAAGCTCCTCGCGGGTTTACGCCTTCAGTTGTTGTCTGATTTGGTTACTTGCTGTGCTGGATTGTAGCTCTAAGCTCCTCGCGGGTTTACCCCTTCAGTTGTTGTCTGATTGGGTTACTTGCTGTGCTGGATTGTAGCTCTAAGCTCCTCACGGGTTTCCGCCTTCAGTTGTTGTCTGGTTGGGTTACTTGCTGTGCTGGATTGTAGCTCTAAGCTCCTCGCGGGCTTACGCCTTCAGTTTTTGTCTGATTGGTTTACTTGCTGTGCTGGATTGTAGCTCTATGATCTTCATGGGTTTACGCCGTCAGTTGTTGTCTGATTGGGTTACTTGCTGTGCTGGATTATAGCTCTAAGCTCCTCGCGGACTTACGCCTTCAGTCGTTGTCTGATTGGTTTACTTGCTGTGCTGGATTGTAGCTCTAAGCTCCTCGCGGGTTTACGCCTTCAGTTGTTGTCTGATTGGGTTACTTGCTGTGCTGGATTGTAGCTCTAAGCTCCTCGCGGGTTTACGCCTTCAGTTGTTGTCTGATTGGGACACTTGCTGTGCTGGATTGTAGCTCTAAGCTCCTCGCGGGCTTACGCCTTCAGTTGTTGTTTGATTGGGTTACTTGCTGTGCTGGATTGTAGCTCTATGCTCCTCATGGCTTTACGCCGTCAGTTGTTGTCTGATTGGGTTACTTGCTTTGCTGGATTGTAGCTCTAAGCTCCTCGCGGGTTTACAACTTCAGTTGTTGTCTGATTGGGTTACTTGCTGTGCTGGATTGTAGGTCTAAGCTCCTTGTGGGCTTATGCCTTCAGTGGTTCTCTGATTGGGTTACTTGCTGTGCTGGATTGTAGCTCTAAGCTCCTCACAGGGTTACGCCTTCAGTTGTCTGGTTGGGTTACTTGCTGTGCTGGATTGTAGCTCTAAGCTCCTCACAGGGTTACGCCTTCAGTTTTTGTCTGATTGGTTTACTTGCTGTGCTGGATTGTAGCTCTATGATCTTCATGGGTTTACGCCTTCAGTTGTTGTCTGATTGGGTTACTTGATGTGCTGGATTATAGCTCTAAGCTCCTCGCGGACTTACGCCTTCAGTGGTTGTCTGATTGGTTTACTTGCTGTGCTGGATTGTAGCTCTAAGCTTCTCGCGGGTTTACGCCTTCAGTTGTTGTCTGATTGGGTTACTTGCTGTGCTGGATTGTAGCTCTAAGCTCCTCGCGGGTTTACGCCTTCAGTTGTTGTCTGATTGGGACACTTGCTGTGCTGGATTGTAGCTCTAAGCTCCTCGCGGGCTTACACCTTCAGTTGTTGTCTGATTGGGTTACTTGCTGTGCTGGATTGTAGCTCTATGCTCCTCATGGCTTTACGCCTTCAGTTGTTGTCTGATTGGGTTACTTGCTTTGCTGGATTGTAGCTCTAAGCTCCTCGCGGGTTTACAACTTCAGTTGTTGTCTGATTGGGTTACTTGCTGTGCTGGATTGTAGGTCTAAGCTCCTCGTGGGCTTATGCCTTCAGTGGTTCTCTGATTGGGTTACTTGCTGTGCTGGATTGTAGCTCTAAGCTCCTCACAGGGTTACGCCTTCAGTTGTTGTCTGGTTGGGTTACTTGCTGTGCTGGATTGTAGCTCTAAGCTCCTCACAGGTTTACGCCTTCAGTTGTTGTCTGGTTGGGTTACTTGCTGTGCTGGATTGTAGCTCTATGCTCCTCGTGGCTTTACGCCTTCAGTTGTTGTCTGGTTGGGTTACTTGCTGTGCTGGATTGTAGCTCTAAGCTCCTCGCGGGCTTACGCCTTCAGTTGTTGTCTGATTGGGTTACTTGCTGTGCTGGATTGTAGCTCTAAGCTCCTCGCGGCTTTACGCCTTCAGTTGTTGTCTGATTGGGTTACTTGCTGTGCTGGATTGTAGCTCTAAGCTCCTCGCGGACTTACGTTGTCTGATTGGGTTACTTGCTGTGCTGGATTGTAGCTCTAAGCTCCTCGCGGGTTTACGCCTTCAGTTGTTGTCTGATTGGGTTTTGCTGTGCTGGATTGTAGCTCTAAGCTCCTCGCGGACTTACGTTGTCTGATTGGGTTACTTGCTGTGCTGGATTGTAGCTCTAAGCTCCTCGCGGGTGTATGCCTTCAGTTGTTGTCTGATTGGGTTACTTGCTGTGCTGGATTGTAGCTCTATGATCTTCATGGGTTTACGCCTTCAGTTGTTGTCTGATTGGGTTACTTGATGTGCTGGATTATAGCTCTAAGCTCCTCGCGGACTTACGCCTTCAGTGGTTGTCTGATTGGTTTACTTGCTGTGCTGGATTGTAGCTCTAAGCTTCTCGCGGGTTTACGCCTTCAGTTGTTGTCTGATTGGGTTACTTGCTGTGCTGGATTGTAGCTCTAAGCTCCTCGCGGGTTTACGCCTTCAGTTGTTGTCTGATTGGGACACTTGCTGTGCTGGATTGTAGCTCTAAGCTCCTCGCGGGCTTACACCTTCAGTTGTTGTCTGATTGGGTTACTTGCTGTGCTGGATTGTAGCTCTATGCTCCTCATGGCTTTACGCCTTCAGTTGTTGTCTGATTGGGTTACTTGCTTTGCTGGATTGTAGCTCTAAGCTCCTCGCGGGTTTACAACTTCAGTTGTTGTCTGATTGGGTTACTTGCTGTGCTGGATTGTAGGTCTAAGCTCCTCGTGGGCTTATGCCTTCAGTGGTTCTCTGATTGGGTTACTTGCTGTGCTGGATTGTAGCTCTAAGCTCCTCACAGGGTTACGCCTTCAGTTGTTGTCTGGTTGGGTTACTTGCTGTGATGGATTGTAGCTCTAAGCTCCTCACAGGTTTACGCCTTCAGTTGTTGTCTGGTTGGGTTACTTGCTGTGCTGGATTGTAGCTCTATGCTCCTCGTGGCTTTACGCCTTCAGTTGTTGTCTGGTTGGGTTACTTGCTGTGCTGGATTGTAGCTCTAAGCTCCTCGCGGGCTTACGCCTTCAGTTGTTGTCTGATTGGGTTACTTGCTGTGCTGGATTGTAGCTCTAAGCTCCTCGCGGCTTTACGCCTTCAGTTGTTGTCTGATTGGGTTACTTGCTGTGCTGGATTGTAGCTCTAAGCTCCTCGCGGACTTACGTTGTCTGATTGGGTTACTTGCTGTGCTGGATTGTAGCTCTAAGCTCCTCGCGGGTTTACGCCTTCAGTTGTTGTCTGATTGGGTTTTGCTGTGCTGGATTGTAGCTCTTAGCTCCTCGCGGACTTACGTTGTCTGATTGGGTTACTTGCTGTGCTGAATTGTAGCTCTAAGCTCCTCGCGGGTGTATGCCTTCAGTTGTTGTCTGATTGGGTTACTTGCTGTGCTGGATTGTAGCTCTAAGCTCCTCGCGGGTTTACGCCTTCAGTTGTTGTCTGATTTGGTTACTTGCTTTGCTGGATTGTAGCTCTAAGCTCCCCACGGGTTTACACATTCAGTTGTTGTCTGATTGGGTTACTTGCTGTGCTGGATTGTAGCTCTAAGCTCCTCACGGGTTTCCGCCTTCAGTTGGTGTCTGGTTGGGTTACTTGCTGTGCTGGATTGTAGCTCTAAGCTCCTCGCGGGCTTACGCCTTCAGTTTTTGTCTGATTGGTTTACTTGCTGTGCTGGATTGTAGCTCTATGATCTTCATGGGTTTACGCCTTCAGTTGTTGTCTGATTGGGTTACTTGCTTTGCTGGATTGTAGCTCTAAGCTCCTCGCGGGTTTACGCCTTCAGTTGTTGTCTGGTTGGGTTACTTGCTGTGCTGGATTGTAGCTCTAAGCTCCTCGCGGGTTTACGCCTTCAGTTGTTGTCTGATTGGGTTACTTGCTGTGCTGGATTGTAGGTCTAAGCTCCTCGCGGGTTTACGCCGTCAGTTGTTGTCTGATTGGGTTACTTGCTGTGCTGGATTGTAGCTCTAAGCTCCTCGCGGGTTTACACCTTCAGTTGTTTCTGATTGGGTTACTTGCTGTGCTGGATTGTAGCTCTAAGCTCCACGCAGGCTTCTGCCTTCAGTGGTTCTCTGATTGGGTTACTTGCTGTGCTGGATCGTAGCTCTAAGCTCCTCGCGGGTTTACACCTTCAGTTGTTGTCTGGGTTACTTGCTGTGCTGGATTGTAGGTCTAAGCTCCTCGCGGGCTTATGCCGTCAGTGGTTTTCTGATTGGGTTACTTGCTGTGCTGGATTGTAGCTCTAAGCTCCTCGCGGGTTTACACCTTCAGTTGTTGTCTGATTGGGTTACGTGCTGTGCTGGATTGTAGCTCTAAGCTCCTCACAGGCTTACGCCTTCAGTGGTTCTCTGATTGGGTTACTTGCTGTGCTGGATTGTAGCTCTAAGCTCCTCGCGGGTTTACACCTTCAGTTGTTGTCTGATTGGGACACTTGCTGTGCTGGATTGTAGTTCTAAGCTTCTTGCGGGTTTACACCTTCAGTTGTCTGATTGGGTTACTTTCTGTGCTGGATTGTAGGTCTAAGCTCCTCGTGGGCTTATGCCTTCAGTGGTTCTCTGATTGGGTTACTTGCTGTGCTGGATTGTAGCTCTAAGCTCCTCACAGGTTTACACCTTCAGTTGTTGTCTGGTTGGGTTACTTGCTGTGCTGGATTGTAGCTCTAAGCTCCTCACAGGTTTACGCCTTCAGTTGTTGTCTGGTTGGGTTACTTGCTGTGCTGGATTGTAGCTCTATGATCTTCATGGGTTTACGCCTTCAGTTGTTGTCTGATTGGGTTACTTGCTGTGCTGGATTATAGCTCTAAGCTCCTCGCGGACCTACGCCTTCAGTGGTTGTCTGATTGGTTTACTTGCTGTGCTGGATTGTAGCTCTAAGCTCCTCGCGGGTTTACGCCTTCAGTTGTTGTCTGATTGGGTTACTTGCTTTGCTGGATTGCAGCTCTAAGCTCCTCGCGGGTTTACGCCTTCAGTTGTTGTCTGATTGGGACACTTGCTGTGATGGATTGTAGCTCTAAGCTCCTCGCGGGCTTACGCCTTCAGTTGTTGTCTGATTGGGTTACTTGCTGTGCTGGATTGTAGCTCTATGCTCCTCATGGCTTTACGCCTTCAGTTGTTGTCTGATTGGGTTACTTGCTTTGCTGGATTGTAGCTCTAAGCTCCTCGCGGGTTTACAACTTCAGTTGTTGTCTGATTGGGTTACTTGCTGTGCTGGATTGTAGGTCTAAGCTCCTCGTGGGCTTATGCCTTCAGTGGTTCTCTGATTGGGTTACTTGCTGTGCTGGATTGTAGCTCTAAGCTCCTATTAGGTTTACGCCTTCAGTTGTTGTCTGGTTGGGTTACTTGCTGTGCTGGATTGTAGCTCTAAGCTCCTCACAGGTTTACGACTTCAGTTGTTGTCTGGTTGGGTTACTTGCTGTGCTGGATTGTAGCTCTATGCTCCTCGTGGCTTTACGCCTTCAGTTGTTCTCTGGTTGGGTTACTTGCTGTGCTGGATTGTAGCTCTAAGCTCCTCGCGGGCTTACGCCTTCAGTTGTTGTCTGATTGGGTTACTTGCTGTGCTGGATTGTAGCTCTAAGCTCCTCGCGGCTTTACGCCTTCAGTTGTTGTCTGATTGGGTTACTTGATGTGCTGGATTGTAGCTCTAAGCTCCTCGCGGACTTACCTTGTCTGATTGGGTTACTTGCTGTGCTGGATTGTAGCTCTAAGCTCCTCGCGGGTTTACGCCTTCAGTTGTTGTCTGATTGGGTTACTTGCTGTGCTGGATTGTAGCTCTAAGCTCCTCGCGGACTTACGTTGTCTGATTGGGTTACTTGCTGTGCTGGATTGTAGCTCTAAGCTCCTCACGGGTTTACGCCTTCAGTTGTTGTCTGATTGGGTTACTTGCTGTGCTGGATTGTAGCTCTAAGCTCCTCGCGGGTTTACGCCTTCAGTTGTTGTCTGATTTGGTTACTTGCTGTGCTGGATTGTAGCTCTAAGCTCCTCGCGGTTTTACGCCTTCAGTTGTTGTCTGATTGGGTTACTTGCTGTGCTGGATTGTAGCTCTAAGCTCCTCACGGGTTTCCGCCTTCAATTGTTGTCTGATTGGGTTACTTGCTGTGCTGGATTGTAGCTCTAAGCTTCTCGCGGGCCTACACCTTTAGTTTTTGTCTGATTGGTTTACTTGCTGTGCTGGATTGTAGCTCTATGATCTTCATGGGTTTACGCCTTCAGTTGTTGTCTGATTGGGTTACTTGCTGTGCTGGATTATAGCTCTAAGCTCCTCGCGGACTTACGCCTTCAGTGGTTGTCTGATTGGTTTACTTGCTGTGCTGGATTGTAGCTCTAAGCTCCTCGCGGGTTTACGCCTTCAGTTGTTGTCTGATTGGGTTACTTGCTTTGCTGGATTGTAGCTCTAAGCTCCTTGCGGGTTTACGCCTTCAGTTGTTGTCTGGTTGGGTTACTTGCTGTGCTGGATTGTGGCACTAAGCTCCTCACGGGTTTACGCCTTCAGTTGTTGTCTGATTGGGTTACTTGCTGTGCTGGATTGTAGCTCTAAGCTCCTCACGGATTTACGCCTTCAGTTGTTGTCTGATTTGGTTACTTGCTGTGCTGGATTGTAGCTCTAAGCTCCTCGCGGGTTTACGCCTTCAGTTGTTGTCTGATTGGGTTACTTGCTGTGCTGGATTGTAGGTCTAAGCTCCTCGCGGGTTTACGCCGTCAGTTGTTGTCTGATTGGGTTACTTGCTGTGCTGGATTGTAGCTCTAAGCTCCTCGCGGGTTTACACCTTCAGTTGTTGTCTGATTGGGTTACTTGCTGTGCTGGATTGTAGCTCTAAGCTCCACGCAGGCTTACGCCTTCAGTGGTTCTCTGATTGGGTTACTTGCTGTGCTGGATTGTAGCTCTAAGCTCCTCGCGGGTTTACACCTTCAGTTGTTGTCTGATTGGGTTACTTGCTGTGCTGGATTGTAGGTCTAAGCTCCTCGCGGGCTTATGCCTTCAGTGGTTCTCTGATTGGGTTACTTGCTGTGCTGGATTGTAGCTCTAAGCTCCTCGCGGGTTTACACCTTCAGTTGTTGTCTGATTGGGTTACTTGCTGTGCTGGATTGTAGCTCTAAGCTCCTCGCGGGCTTACGCCTTCAGTGGTTCTCTGATTGGGTTACTTGCTGTGCTGGATTGTAGCTCTAAGCTCCTCGCGGGTTTACACCTTCAGTTGTTGTCTGATTGGGTTACTTGCTGTGCTGGATTGTAGCTCTAAGCTCCTCACAGGCTTACGCCTTCAGTGGTTCTCTGATTGGGTTACTTGCTGTGCTGGATTGTAGCTCTAATATCCTCGCGGGTTTACACCTTCAGTTGTTGTCTGATTGGGTTACTTGCTGTGCTGGATTGTAGTTCTAAGCTTCTTGCGGGTTTACACCTTCAGTTGTCTGATTGGGTTACTTTCTGTGCTGGATTGTAGCTCTAAGTTCCTCGCGGGCTTACGCCTTCAGTGGTTCTCTGATTGGGTTACTTGCTTTGCTGGATTGTAGCTCTAAGCTCCTCGCGGGTTTACACCTTCAGTTGTCGTCTGATTGGGTTACTTGCTGTGCTGGATTGTAGGTCTAAGCTCCTCGTGGGCTTATGCCTTCAGTGTTTCTCTGATTGGGTTATTTGCTGTGCTGGATTGTAGCTCTAAGCTCCTCGCGGGTTTACACCTTCAGTTGTTGTCTGATTGGGTTACTTGCTGTGCTGGATTGTAGGTCTAAGCTCCTTGCGGGCTTATGCCTTCAGTGGTTCTCTGATTGGGTTACTTGCTGTGCTGGATTGTAGCTCTAAGCTCCTCGCGGGTTTACACCTTCAGTTGTTGTCTGATTGGGTTACTTGCTGTGCTCCATTGTAGCTCTAAGCTCCTCGCGGGTTTACACCTTTAGTTGTTGTCTGATTGGGTTACTTGCTGTGCTGGATTGTAGCTCTAAGCTCCTCGTGGACTTACGCCTTCAGTGGTTGTCTGATTGGTTTACTTGCTGTGCTGGATTGTAGCTCTAAGCTCCTCGCGGGTTTACGCCTTCAGTTGTTGTCTGATTGGGTTACTTGCTGTGCTGGATTGTAGCTCTAAGCTCCTCGCGGGTTTACGCCTTCAGTTGTTGTCTGATTGGGACACTTGCTGTGCTGGATTGTAGCTCTAAGCTCCTCGCGGGCTTACGCCTTCAGTTGTTGTCTGATTGGGTTACTTGCTGTGCTGGATTGTAGCTCTATGCTCCTCATGGCTTTACGCCTTCAGTTGTTGTCTGATTGGGTTACTTGCTTTTCTGGATTGTAGCTCTAAGCTCCTCGCAGGTTTACAACTTCAGTTGTTGTCTGATTGGGTTACTTGCTGTGCTGGATTGTAGGTCTAAGCTCCTCGTGGGCTTATGCCTTCAGTGGTTCTCTGATTGGGTTACTTGCTGTGCTGGATTGTAGCTCTAAGCTCCTCACAGGTTTACGCCTTCAGTTGTTGTCTGGTTGGGTTACTTGCTGTGCTGGATTGTAGCTCTAAGCTCCTCACAGGTTTACGACTTCAGTTGTTGTCTGGTTGGGTTACTTGCTGTGCTGGATTGTAGCTCTATGCTCCTCGTGGCTTTACGCCTTCAGTTGTTGTCTGGTTGGGTTACTTGCTGTGCTGGATTGTAGCTCTAAGCTCCTCGCAGGCTTACGCCTTCAGTTGTTGTCTGATTGGGTTACTTGCTGTGCTGGATTGTAGCTCTAAGCTCCTCGCGGCTTTACGCCTTCAGTTGTTGTCTGATTGGGTTACTTGATGTGCTGGATTGTAGCTCTAAGCTCCTCGCGGACTTACGTTGTCTGATTGGGTTACTTGCTGTGCTGGATTGTAGCTCTAAGCTCCTTGCGGGTTTACGCCTTCAGTTGTTGTCTGATTGGGTTACTTGCTGTGCTGGATTGTAGCTCTAAGCTCCTCGCGGACTTACGTTGTCTGATTGGGTTACTTGCTGTGCTGGATTGTAGCTCTAAGCTCCTCGCGGGTTTACGCCTTCAGTTGTTCTCTGATTGGGTTACTTGCTGTGCTGGATTGTAGCTCTAAGCTCCTCGCGGGTTTACGCCTTCAGTTGTTGTCTGATTTGGTTACTTGCTGTGCTGGATTGTAGCTCTAAGCTCCTCGCGGGTTTACGCCTTCAGTTGTTGTCTGATTGGGTTACGTGCTGTGCTGGATTGTAGCTCTAAGCTCCTCACAGGCTTACGCCTTCAGTGGTTCTCTGATTGGGTTACTTGCTGTGCTGGATTGTAGCTCTAAGCTCCTCGCGGGTTTACACCTTCAGTTGTTGTCTGATTGGGTTACTTGCTGTGCTGGATTGTAGTTCTAAGCTTCTTGCGGGTTTACACCTTCAGTTGTCTGATTGGGTTACTTTCTGTGCTGGATTGTAGGTCTAAGCTCCTCGTGGGCTTATGCCTTCAGTGGTTCTCTGATTGGGTTACTTGCTGTGCTGGATTGTAGCTCTAAGCTCCTCACAGGTTTACACCTTCAGTTGTTGTCTGGTTGGGTTACTTGCTGTGCTGGATTGTAGCTCTAAGCTCCTCACAGGTTTACGCCTTCAGTTGTTGTCTGGTTGGGTTACTTGCTGTGCTGGATTGTAGCTCTATGATCTTCATGGGTTTACGCCTTCAGTTGTTGTCTGATTGGGTTACTTGCTGTGCTGGATTATAGCTCTAAGCTCCTCGCGGACCTACGCCTTCAGTGGTTGTCTGATTGGTTTACTTGCTGTGCTGGATTGTAGCTCTAAGCTCCTCGCGGGTTTACGCCTTCAGTTGTTGTCTGATTGGGTTACTTGCTTTGCTGGATTGCAGCTCTAAGCTCCTCGCGGGTTTACGCCTTCAGTTGTTGTCTGATTGGGACACTTGCTGTGATGGATTGTAGCTCTAAGCTCCTCGCGGGCTTACGCCTTCAGTTGTTGTCTGATTGGGTTACTTGCTGTGCTGGATTGTAGCTCTATGCTCCTCATGGCTTTACGCCTTCAGTTGTTGTCTGATTGGGTTACTTGCTTTGCTGGATTGTAGCTCTAAGCTCCTCGCGGGTTTACAACTTCAGTTGTTGTCTGATTGGGTTACTTGCTGTGCTGGATTGTAGGTCTAAGCTCCTCGTGGGCTTATGCCTTCAGTGGTTCTCTGATTGGGTTACTTGCTGTGCTGGATTGTAGCTCTAAGCTCCTCACAGGTTTACGCCTTCAGTTGTTGTCTGGTTGGGTTACTTGCTGTGCTGGATTGTAGCTCTAAGCTCCTCACAGGTTTACGACTTCAGTTGTTGTCTGGTTGGGTTACTTGCTGTGCTGGATTGTAGCTCTATGCTCCTCGTGGCTTTACGCCTTCAGTTGTTCTCTGGTTGGGTTACTTGCTGTGCTGGATTGTAGCTCTAAGCTCCTCGCGGGCTTACGCCTTCAGTTGTTGTCTGATTGGGTTACTTGCTGTGCTGGATTGTAGCTCTAAGCTCCTCGCGGCTTTACGCCTTCAGTTGTTGTCTGATTGGGTTACTTGATGTGCTGGATTGTAGCTCTAAGCTCCTCGCGGACTTACCTTGTCTGATTGGGTTACTTGCTGTGCTGGATTGTAGCTCTAAGCTCCTCGCGGGTTTACGCCTTCAGTTGTTGTCTGATTGGGTTACTTGCTGTGCTGGATTGTAGCTCTAAGCTCCTCGCGGACTTACGTTGTCTGATTGGGTTACTTGCTGTGCTGGATTGTAGCTCTGAGCTCCTCACGGGTTTACGCCTTCAGTTGTTGTCTGATTGGGTTACTTGCTGTGCTGGATTGTAGCTCTAAGCTCCTCGCGGGTTTACGCCTTCAGTTGTTGTCTGATTTGGTTACTTGCTGTGCTGGATTGTAGCTCTAAGCTCCTCGCGGTTTTACGCCTTCAGTTGTTGTCTGATTGGGTTACTTGCTGTGCTGGATTGTAGCTCTAAGCTCCTCACGGGTTTCCGCCTTCAATTGTTGTCTGGTTGGGTTACTTGCTGTGCTGGATTGTAGCTCTAAGCTTCTCGCGGGCCTACACCTTTAGTTTTTGTCTGATTGGTTTACTTGCTGTGCTGGATTGTAGCTCTATGATCTTCATGGGTTTACGCCTTCAGTTGTTGTCTGATTGGGTTACTTGCTGTGCTGGATTATAGCTCTAAGCTCCTCGCGGACTTACGCCTTCAGTGGTTGTCTGATTGGTTTACTTGCTGTGCTGGATTGTAGCTCTAAGCTCCTCGCGGGTTTACGCCTTCAGTTGTTGTCTGATTGGGTTACTTGCTTTGCTGGATTGTAGCTCTAAGCTCCTTGCGGGTTTACGCCTTCAGTTGTTGTCTGGTTGGGTTACTTGCTGTGCTGGATTGTGGCACTAAGCTCCTCACGGGTTTACGCCTTCAGTTGTTGTCTGATTGGGTTACTTGCTGTGCTGGATTGTAGCTCTAAGCTCCTCACGGATTTACGCCTTCAGTTGTTGTCTGATTTGGTTACTTGCTGTGCTGGATTGTAGCTCTAAGCTCCTCGCGGGTTTACGCCTTCAGTTGTTGTCTGATTGGGTTACTTGCTGTGCTGGATTGTAGGTCTAAGCTCCTCGCGGGTTTACGCCGTCAGTTGTTGTCTGATTGGGTTACTTGCTGTGCTGGATTGTAGCTCTAAGCTCCTCGCGGGTTTACACCTTCAGTTGTTGTCTGATTGGGTTACTTGCTGTGCTGGATTGTAGCTCTAAGCTCCACGCAGGCTTACGCCTTCAGTGGTTCTCTGATTGGGTTACTTGCTGTGCTGGATTGTAGCTCTAAGCTCCTCGCGGGTTTACACCTTCAGTTGTTGTCTGATTGGGTTACTTGCTGTGCTGGATTGTAGGTCTAAGCTCCTCGCGGGCTTATGCCTTCAGTGGTTCTCTGATTGGGTTACTTGCTGTGCTGGATTGTAGCTCTAAGCTCCTCGCGGGTTTACACCTTCAGTTGTTGTCTGATTGGGTTACTTGCTGTGCTGGATTGTAGCTCTAAGCTCCTCGCGGGCTTACGCCTTCAGTGGTTCTCTGATTGGGTTACTTGCTGTGCTGGATTGTAGCTCTAAGCTCCTCGCGGGTTTACACCTTCAGTTGTTGTCTGATTGGGTTACTTGCTGTGCTGGATTGTAGCTCTAAGCTCCTCACAGGCTTACGCCTTCAGTGGTTCTCTGATTGGGTTACTTGCTGTGCTGGATTGTAGCTCTAATATCCTCGCGGGTTTACACCTTCAGTTGTTGTCTGATTGGGTTACTTGCTGTGCTGGATTGTAGTTCTAAGCTTCTTGCGGGTTTACACCTTCAGATGTCTGATTGGGTTACTTTCTGTGCTGGATTGTAGCTCTAAGTTCCTCGCGGGCTTACGCCTTCAGTGGTTCTCTGATTGGGTTACTTGCTTTGCTGGATTGTAGCTCTAAGCTCCTCGCGGGTTTACACCTTCAGTTGTCGTCTGATTGGGTTACTTGCTGTGCTGGATTGTAGGTCTAAGCTCCTCGTGGGCTTATGCCTTCAGTGTTTCTCTGATTGGGTTATTTGCTGTGCTGGATTGTAGCTCTAAGCTCCTCGCGGGTTTACACCTTCAGTTGTTGTCTGATTGGGTTACTTGCTGTGCTGGATTGTAGGTCTAAGCTCCTTGCGGGCTTATGCCTTCAGTGGTTCTCTGATTGGGTTACTTGCTGTGCTGGATTGTAGCTCTAAGCTCCTCGCGGGTTTACACCTTCAGTTGTTGTCTGATTGGGTTACTTGCTGTGCTCCATTGTAGCTCTAAGCTCCTCGCGGGTTTACACCTTTAGTTGTTGTCTGATTGGGTTACTTGCTGTGCTGGATTGTAGCTCTAAGCTCCTCGTGGACTTACGCCTTCAGTGGTTGTCTGATTGGTTTACTTGCTGTGCTGTATTGTAGCTCTAAGCTCCTCGCGGGTTTACGCCTTCAGTTGTTGTCTGATTGGGTTACTTGCTGTGCTGGATTGTAGCTCTAAGCTCCTCGCGGGTTTACGCCTTCAGTTGTTGTCTGATTGGGACACTTGCTGTGCTGGATTGTAGCTCTAAGCTCCTCGCGGGCTTACGCCTTCAGTTGTTGTCTGATTGGGTTACTTGCTGTGCTGGATTGTAGCTCTATGCTCCTCATGGCTTTACGCCTTCAGTTGTTGTCTGATTGGGTTACTTGCTTTTCTGGATTGTAGCTCTAAGCTCCTCGCAGGTTTACAACTTCAGTTGTTGTCTGATTGGGTTACTTGCTGTGCTGGATTGTAGGTCTAAGCTCCTCGTGGGCTTATGCCTTCAGTGGTTCTCTGATTGGGTTACTTGCTGTGCTGGATTGTAGCTCTAAGCTCCTCACAGGTTTACGCCTTCAGTTGTTGTCTGGTTGGGTTACTTGCTGTGCTGGATTGTAGCTCTAAGCTCCTCACAGGTTTACGACTTCAGTTGTTGTCTGGTTGGGTTACTTGCTGTGCTGGATTGTAGCTCTATGCTCCTCGTGGCTTTACGCCTTCAGTTGTTGTCTGGTTGGGTTACTTGCTGTGCTGGATTGTAGCTCTAAGCTCCTCGCAGGCTTACGCCTTCAGTTGTTGTCTGATTGGGTTACTTGCTGTGCTGGATTGTAGCTCTAAGCTCCTCGCGGCTTTACGCCTTCAGTTGTTGTCTGATTGGGTTACTTGATGTGCTGGATTGTAGCTCTAAGCTCCTCGCGGACTTACGTTGTCTGATTGGGTTACTTGCTGTGCTGGATTGTAGCTCTAAGCTCCTTGCGGGTTTACGCCTTCAGTTGTTGTCTGATTGGGTTACTTGCTGTGCTGGATTGTAGCTCTAAGCTCCTCGCGGACTTACGTTGTCTGATTGGGTTACTTGCTGTGCTGGATTGTAGCTCTAAGCTCCTCGCGGGTTTACGCCTTCAGTTGTTCTCTGATTGGGTTACTTGCTGTGCTGGATTGTAGCTCTAAGCTCCTCGCGGGTTTACGCCTTCAGTTGTTGTCTGATTTGGTTACTTGCTGTGCTGGATTGTAGCTCTAAGCTCCTCGCGGGTTTACGCCTTCAGTTGTTGTCTGATTGGGTTACTTGCTGTGCTGGATTGTAGCTCTAAGCTCCTCACGGGTTTCCGCCTTCAGTTTTTGTCTGATTGGTTTACTTGCTGTGCTGGATTGTAGCTCTATGATCTTCATGGGTTTACGCCTTCAGTTGTTGTCTGATTGGGTTACTTGCTGTGCTGGATTATAGCTCTAAGCTCCTCGCGGACTTACGCCTTCAGTGGTTGTCTGATTGGTTTACTTGCTGTGCTGGATTGTAGCTCTAAGCTCCTCGCGGGTTTACGCCTTCAGTTGTTGTCTGATTGGGTTACTTGCTTTGCTGGATTGTAGCTCTAAGCTCCTCGCGGGTTTACGCCTTCAGTTGTTGTCTGGTTGGGTTACTTGCTGTGCTGGATTGTAGCACTAAGCTCCTCACGGGTTTACGCCTTCAGTTGTTGTCTGATTGGGTTACTTGCTGTGCTGGATTGTAGCTCTAAGCTCCTCACGGGTTTACGCCTTCAGTTGTTGTCTGATTGGGTTACTTGCTGTGCTGGATTGTAGCTCTAAGCTCCTTGCGGGTTTACGCCTTCAGTTGTTGTCTGATTGGGTTACTTGCTGTGCTGGATTGTAGGTCTAAGCTCCTCGCGGGTTTACGCCGTCAGTTGTTGTCTGATTGGGTTACTTGCTGTGCTGGATTGTAGCTCTAAGCTCCTCTCGGGTTTACACCTTCAGTTGTTGTCTGATTGGGTTACTTGCTGTGCTGGATTGTAGCTCTAAGCTCCACGCAGGCTTACGCCTTCAGTGGTTCTCTGATTGGGTTACTTGCTGTGCTGGATTGTAGCTCTAAGCTCCTCGCGGGTTTACACCTTCAGTTGTTGTCTGATTGGGTTACTTGCTGTGCTGGATTGTAGGTCTAAGCTCCTCGCGGGCTTATGCCTTCAGTGGTTCTCTGATTGGGTTACTTGCTGTGCTGGATTGTAGCTCTAAGCTCCTCGCGGGTTTACACCTTCAGTTGTTGTCTGATTGGGTTTCTTGCTGTGCTGGATTGTAGCTCTAAGCTCCTCGCGGGCTTACGCCTTCAGTGGTTCTCTGATTGGGTTACTTGCTGTGCTGGATTGTAGCTCTAAGCTCCTCGCGGGTTTACACCTTCAGTTGTTGTCTGATTGGGTTACTTGCTGTGCTGGATTGTAGCTCTAAGCTCCTCACAGGCTTACGCCTTCAGTGGTTCTCTGATTGGGTTACTTGCTGTGCTGGATTGTAGCTCTAAGCTCCTCGCAGGTTTACACCTTCAGTTGTTGTCTGATTGGGTTACTTGCTGTGCTGGATTGTAGTTCTAAGCTTCTTGCGGGTTTACACCTTCAGTTGTCTGATTGGGTTACTTTCTGTGCTGGATTGTAGCTCTAAGTTCCTCGCGGGCTTACGCCTTCAGTGGTTCTCTGATTGGGTTACTTGCTTTGCTGGATTGTAGCTCTAAGCTCCTCGCGGGTTTACACCTTCAGTTGTTGTCTGATTGGGTTACTTGCTGTGCTGGATTGTAGGTCTAAGCTCCTTGCGGGTTTATGCCTTCAGTGGTTCTCTGATTGGGTTACTTGCTGTGCTGGATTGTAGCTCTAAGCTCCTCGTGGGTTTACGCCTTCAGTTGTTGTCTGATTGGGTTACTTGCTGTGCTGGATTGTAGCTCTAAGCTCCTCGCGGGTTTACGCCTTCAGTTGTTGTCTGATTGGGTTACTTGCTGTGCTGGATTGTAGCTCTAAGCTCCTCGCGGGTTTACGCCTTCAGTTGTTGTCTGATTGGGTTACTTGCTGTGCTGGATTGTAGCTCTAAGCTCCTCACGGACTTACGCCTTCAGTTGTTGTGTGATTGGGTTACTTGCTGTGCTGGATTGTAGCTCTAAGTGCCTCACGGGTTTACGCCTTCAGTTGTAGTCTGATTGGGTTACTTGCTGTGCTGGATTGTAGCTCTAAGCTCCTCGCGGACTTACACCTTCCGTTGTCTGATTGGGTTACTTGCTGTGCTGGATTGTAGCTCTAAGCTCCTCGCGGACTTACGCCTTCAGTGGTTGTCTGATTAGGTTACTTGCTGTGCTGGATTGTAGCTCTAAGCTTCTCGCGGGTGCCTTCAGTTGTTGTCTGATTGGGTTACTTGCTGTGCTGGATTGTAGCTCTATGATTTTTGTGGGTTTACGCCTTCAGTTGTTGTCTGATTGGGTTACTTGCTGTGCTGGATTGTAGCTCTAAGCTCCTCGCGGGTTTACACCTTCAGTTGTTGTCTGATTGGGTTACTTGCTGTGCTGGATTGTAGCTCTAAGCTCCTCACAGGCTTACGCCTTCAGTGGTTCTCTGATTGGGTTACTTGCTGTGCTGGATTGTAGCTCTAATATCCTCGCGGGTTTACACCTTCAGTTGTTGTCTGATTGGGTTACTTGCTGTGCTGGATTGTAGTTCTAAGCTTCTTGCGGGTTTACACCTTCAGTTGTCTGATTGGGTTACTTTCTGTGCTGGATTGTAGCTCTAAGTTCCTCGCGGGCTTACGCCTTCAGTGGTTCTCTGATTGGGTTACTTGCTTTGCTGGATTGTAGCTCTAAGCTCCTCGCGGGTTTACACCTTCAGTTGTCGTCTGATTGGGTTACTTGCTGTGCTGGATTGTAGGTCTAAGCTCCTCGTGGGCTTATGCCTTCAGTGTTTCTCTGATTGGGTTATTTGCTGTGCTGGATTGTAGCTCTAAGCTCCTCGCGGGTTTACACCTTCAGTTGTTGTCTGATTGGGTTACTTGCTGTGCTGGATTGTAGGTCTAAGCTCCTTGCGGGCTTATGCCTTCAGTGGTTCTCTGATTGGGTTACTTGCTGTGCTGGATTGTAGCTCTAAGCTCCTCGCGGGTTTACACCTTCAGTTGTTGTCTGATTGGGTTACTTGCTGTGCTCCATTGTAGCTCTAAGCTCCTCGCGGGTTTACACCTTTAGTTGTTGTCTGATTGGGTTACTTGCTGTGCTGGATTGTAGCTCTAAGCTCCTCATGGACTTACGCCTTCAGTGGTTGTCTGATTGGTTTACTTGCTGTGCTGGATTGTAGCTCTAAGCTCCTCGCGGGTTTACGCCTTCAGTTGTTGTCTGATTGGGTTACTTGCTGTGCTGGATTGTAGCTCTAAGCTCCTCGCGGGTTTACGCCTTCAGTTGTTGTCTGATTGGGACACTTGCTGTGCTGGATTGTAGCTCTAAGCTCCTCGCGGGCTTACGCCTTCAGTTGTTGTCTGATTGGGTTACTTGCTGTGCTGGATTGTAGCTCTATGCTCCTCATGGCTTTACGCCTTCAGTTGTTGTCTGATTGGGTTACTTGCTTTGCTGGATTGTAGCTCTAAGCTCCTCGCAGGTTTACAACTTCAGTTGTTGTCTGATTGGGTTACTTGCTGTGCTGGATTGTAGGTCTAAGCTCCTCGTGGGCTTATGCCTTCAGTGGTTCTCTGATTGGGTTACTTGCTGTGCTGGATTGTAGCTCTAAGCTCCTCACAGGTTTACGCCTTCAGTTGTTGTCTGGTTGGGTTACTTGCTGTGCTGGATTGTAGCTCTAAGCTCCTCACAGGTTTACGACTTCAGTTGTTGTCTGGTTGGGTTACTTGCTGTGCTGGATTGTAGCTCTATGCTCCTCGTGGCTTTACGCCTTCAGTTGTTGTCTGGTTGGGTTACTTGCTGTGCTGGATTGTAGCTCTAAGCTCCTCGCGGGCTTACGCCTTCAGTTGTTGTCTGATTGGGTTACTTGCTGTGCTGGATTGTAGCTCTAAGCTCCTCGCGGCTTTACGCCTTCAGTTGTTGTCTGATTGGGTTACTTGATGTGCTGGATTGTAGCTCTAAGCTCCTCGCGGACTTACGTTGTCTGATTGGGTTACTTGCTGTGCTGGATTGTAGCTCTAAGCTCCTCGCGGGTTTACGCCTTCAGTTGTTGTCTGATTGGGTTACTTGCTGTGCTGGATTGTAGCTCTAAGCTCCTCACGGACTTACGTTGTCTGATTGGGTTACTTGCTGTGCTGGATTGTAGCTCTAAGCTCCTCGCGGGTTTACGCCTTCAGTTGTTCTCTGATTGGGTTACTTGCTGTGCTGGATTGTAGCTCTAAGCTCCTCGCGGGTTTACGCCTTCAGTTGTTGTCTGATTTGGTTACTTGCTGTGCTGGATTGTAGCTCTAAGCTCCTTGCGGGTTTACGCCTTCAGTTGTTGTCTGATTGGGTTACTTGCTGTGCTGGATTGTAGCTCTAAGCTCCTCACGGGTTTCCGCCTTCAGTTTTTGTCTGATTGGTTTACTTGCTGTGCTGGATTGTAGCTCTATGATCTTCATGGGTTTATGCCTTCAGTTGTTGTCTGATTGGGTTACTTGCTGTGCTGGATTATAGCTCTAAGCTCCTCGCGGACTTACGCCTTCAGTGGTTGTCTGATTGGTTTACTTGCTGTGCTGGATTGTAGCTCTAAGCTCCTCGCGGGTTTACGCCTTCAGTTGTTGTCTGATTGGGTTACTTGCTTTGCTGGATTGTAGCTCTAAGCTCCTCGCGGGTTTACGCCTTCAGTTGTTGTCTGGTTGGGTTACTTGCTGTGCTGGATTGTAGCACTAAGCTCCTCACGGGTTTACGCCTTCAGATGTTGTCTGATTGGGTTACTTGCTGTGCTGGATTGTAGCTCTAAGCTCCTCACGGGTTTACGCCTTCAGTTGTTGTCTGATTGGGTTACTTGCTGTGCTGGATTGTAGCTCTAAGCTCCTTGCGGGTTTACGCCTTCAGTTGTTGTCTGATTGGGTTACTTGCTGTGCTGGATTGTAGGTCTAAGCTCCTCGCGGGTTTACGCCGTCAGTTGTTGTCTGATTGGGTTACTTGCTGTGCTGGATTGTAGCTCTAAGCTCCTCTCGGGTTTACACCTTCAGTTGTTGTCTGATTGGGTTACTTGCTGTGCTGGATTGTAGCTCTAAGCTCCACGCAGGCTTACGCCTTCAGTGGTTCTCTGATTGGGTTACTTGCTGTGCTGGATTGTAGCTCTAAGCTCCTCGCGGGTTTACACCTTCAGTTGTTGTCTGATTGGGTTACTTGCTGTGCTGGATTGTAGGTCTAAGCTCCTCGCGGGCTTATGCCTTCAGTGGTTCTCTGATTGGGTTACTTGCTGTGCTGGATTGTAGCTCTAAGCTCCTCGCGGGTTTACACCTTCAGTTGTTGTCTGAATGGGTTTCTTGCTGTGCTGGATTGTAGCTCTAAGCTCCTCGCGGGCTTACGCCTTCAGTGGTTCTCTGATTGGGTTACTTGCTGTGCTGGATTGTAGCTCTAAGCTCCTCGCGGGTTTACACCTTCAGTTGTTGTCTGATTGGGTTACTTGCTGTGCTGGATTGTAGCTCTAAGCTCCTCACAGGCTTACGCCTTCAGTGGTTCTCTGATTGGGTTACTTGCTGTGCTGGATTGTAGCTCTAAGCTCCTCGCAGGTTTACACCTTCAGTTGTTGTCTGATTGGGTTACTTGCTGTGCTGGATTGTAGTTCTAAGCTTCTTGCGGGTTTACACCTTCAGTTGTCTGATTGGGTTACTTTCTGTGCTGGATTGTAGCTCTAAGTTCCTCGCGGGCTTACGCCTTCAGTGGTTCTCTGATTGGGTTACTTGCTTTGCTGGATTGTAGCTCTAAGCTCCTCGCGGGTTTACACCTTCAGGTGTTGTCTGATTGGGTTACTTGCTGTGCTGGATTGTAGGTCTAAGCTCCTTGCGGGTTTATGCCTTCAGTGGTTCTCTGATTGGGTTACTTGCTGTGCTGGATTGTAGCTCTAAGCTCCTCGTGGGTTTACGCCTTCAGTTGTTGTCTGATTGGGTTACTTGCTGTGCTGGATTGTAGCTCTAAGCTCCTCGCGGGTTTACGCCTTCAGTTGTTGTCTGATTGGGTTACTTGCTGTGCTGGATTGTAGCTCTAAGCTCCTCGCGGGTTTACGCCTTCAGTTGTTGTCTGATTGGGTTACTTGCTGTGCTGGATTCTAGCTCTAAGCTCCTCGCGGACTTACGCCTTCAGTTGTTGTGTGATTGGGTTACTTGCTGTGCTGGATTGTAGCTCTAAGTGCCTCACGGGTTTACGCCTTCAGTTGTAGTCTGATTGGGTTACTTGCTGTGCTGGATTGTAGCTCTAAGCTCCTCGCGGACTTACACCTTCCGTTGTCTGATTGGGTTACTTGCTGTGCTGGATTGTAGCTCTAAGCTCCTCGCTGACTTACGCCTTCAGTGGTTGTCTGATTAGGTTACTTGCTGTGCTGGATTGTAGCTCTAAGCTTCTCGCGGGTGCCTTCAGTTGTTGTCTGATTGGGTTACTTGCTGTGCTGGATTGTAGCTCTATGATTTTTGTGGGTTTACGCCTTCAGTTGTTGTCTGATTGGGTTACTTGCTGTGCTGGATTGTAGCTCTAAGCTCCTCGCGGACCTACGCCTTCAGTGGTTGTCTGATTGGGTTACTTGCTGTGCTGGATTGTAGCTCTAAGCTCCTCGCGGACTTACGCCTTCAGTGGTTGTCTGATTGGGTTACCTGCTGTGCTGGATTGTAGCTCTAAGCTCCTCACGGGTTTACGCCTTCAGTTGTTGTCTGGTTGGGTTACTTGCTGTGCTGGATTGTAGATCTAAGCTCCTCGCGGGCTTACGTCTTCAGTGGTTCTCTGATTGGGTTACTTGCTGTGCTGGATCGTAACTCTATTATCCTCGCTGACTTACGCCTTCATTGGTTGTCTGATTGGGTTACTTGCTGTGCTGGATTGTAGCTCTAAGCTCCTCTCGGGTGCCTTCAGTTGTTGTCTGATTGGGTTACTTGCTGTGCTGGATTGTAGCTCTAAGCTCCTCGCGGCTTTACGCCTTCAGTTGTTGTCTGATTGGGTTACTTGCTGTGCTGGATTGTAGCTCTAAGCTCCTCGCGGGCTTACGCCTTCAGTGGTTCACTGATTGGGTTACTTGCTGTGCTGGATTGTAGCTCTAAGCTCCTCGTGGCTTTGCACCTTCAGTTGTTGTCTGATTGGGTTACTTGCTGTGCTGGATTGTACCTCTAAGCTCCTCATGGGTTTACGCCTTCAGTTGTTGTCTGATTGGGTTACTTGCTGTGCTGGATTGTAGCTCTAAGCTCCCCGCGGCTTTACGCCTTCAGTTGTTGTCTGATTGGGTTACTTGCTGTGCTGGATTGTAGCTCTAAGCTCCTCGTGGGTTTACGCCTTCAGTTGTTGTCTGATTGGGTTACTTACTGTGCTGGATTGTAGCTCTAAGCTCCTTGCGGGTTTACGCCTTCAGTTGTCTGATTGGGTTACTTGCTGTGCTGGATTGTAGCTCTAAGCTCCTCGCGGGTTTACGCCTTCAGTTGTCTGATTGGGTCACTTGCAGTGCAGGATTGTAGCTCTAAGCTCCTCATGGCTTTACGCCTTCAGTTGTTGTCTGATTGGGATACTTGCTGTGCTGGATTGTAGCTCTAAGCTCCTCGCGGCATTACGCCTTCAGTTGTTGTCTGATTGGGTTACTTGCTGTGCTGGATTGTAGCTCTAAGCTCCTTGCGGACTTACGCCTTCAGTTGTTGTCTGATTGGGTTACTTGCTGTGCTGGATTGTAGCTCTAAGCTCCTTGCGGGTGCCTTCAGTTGTTGTCTGATTGGGTTACTTGCTGTGCTGGATTGTAGCTCTAAGCTCCTCGCGGACTTACGCCTTCAGTTGTTGTCTGATTGGGTTACTTGCTGTGCTGGATTGTAGCTCTAAGCTCCTCGCGGGTGCCTTCAGTTGTTGTCTGATTGGGTTACTTGCTGTGCTTGATTGTAGCTCTAAGCTCCTCGCGGACTTACGCCTTCAGTTGTTGTCTGATTGGGTTACTTGCTGTGCTGGATTGTAGCTCTAAGCTCCTCGCGGGTGCCTTCAGTTGTTATCTGATTGGGTTACTTGCTGTGCTGGATTGTAGCTCTATGCTCCTCGCGGGTGCCTTCAGTTGTTGTCTGATTGGGTTACTTGCTGTGCTGGATTGTAGCTCTAAGCTCCTCGCGGGTTTACGCCTTCAGTGGTTCTCTGATTGGGTTACTTGCTGTGCTGGATTGTAGCTCTAAGCTCCTCGCGGGCTTACACCTTCAGTGGTTCTCTGATTGGGTTACTTGCTCTGCTGGATTGTAGCTCTAAGCTCCTCGCGGGTTTACGCCTTCAGTTGTTGTCTGATTGGGTTACTTGCTGTGCTGGATTGCAGCTGTGCTGGATTGTAGCTCTAAGCTCCTCGCGGGTGCCTTCAGTTGTTGTCTGATTGGGTTACTTGCTGTGCTGGATTGTAGCTCTAAGCTCCTCGCGCACTTACGCCTTCAGTGGTTCTCTGATTGGGTTACTTTCTGTGCTGGATTGTAGCTCTAAGCTCCTCGCGGGTTTACGCCTTCAGATGTCTGATTGGGTTACTTGCTGTGCTGGATTGTAGCTCTAAGCTCCTCGCGGGTTTACGCCTTCAGTGGTTGTCTGATTGGGTTACTTGCTGTGCTGGATTGTAGCTCTATGATCTTCGTGGGTTTACGCCTTCAGTTGTTGTCTGATTGGGTTACTTGCTGTGCTGGATTGTAGCTCTAAGCTCCTCGCGGGTTTACGCCTTCAGTGGTTCTCTGATTGGGTTACTTGCTGTGCTGGATTGTAGCTCTAAGCTCCTCGCGGGTTTACGCCTTCAGTTGTTGTCTGATTGGGTTACTTGCTGTGCTGGATTGTAGCTCTAAGCTCCTCGCGGGCTTACGCCTTCAGTTGTTGTCTGATTGGGTTACTTGCTGTGCTGGATTGTAGCTCTAAGCTTCTCGCGAGTTTACGCCTTCAGTTGTTGTCTGATTGGGTTACTTGCTCTGCTGGATTGTAGCTCTAAGCTCCTCGCGGCTTTACGCCTTCAGTTGTTGCCTGATTGGGTTACTTGATGTGCTGGATTGTAGCTCTAAGCTCCTCGCAGGCTTACGCATTCAGTGGTTCTCTGATTGGGATACTTGCTGTGCTGGATTGTAGCTCTAAGCTCCTCGCGGCTTTACGCCTTCAGTTGTTGTCTGATTGGTTTACTTGCTTGCTGGATTGTAGCTCTAAGCTCCTTGCTGCTTTACGCCTTCAGTTGTTGTCTGATTGGGTTACTTGCTGTGCTGGATTGTAGCTCTAAGCTCCTCGCGGGTTTACGCCTTCAGTTGTTGTCTGATTGGGTTACTTGCTGTGCTGGATTGTAGCTCTAAGCTAGTCGCGGGTTTACGCCTTCAGTTGTTGTCTGATTGGGTTACTTGCTGTGCTGGATTGTAGCTCTAAGCTCCTCGCGGGCTTGCGCCTCCAGTTGTTGTCTGATTGGGTTACTTGCTGTGCTGGATTGTAGCTCTATGATCTTCGTGGGTTTACGCCTTCAGTTGTTGTCTGATTGGGTTACTTGCTGTGCTGGATTGTAGCTCTAAGCTCCTCACGTGTTTATGCCTTCAGTTGTTGTCTGATTGGGTTACTTGCTGTGCTGGATTGTAGCTCTAAGCTCCTCGTGGCTTTACGCCTTCAGTTGTTGTCTGATTGGGTTACTTGCTGTGCTGGATTGTAGCTCTAAGCTCCTCACGGGCTTACGCCTTCAGTGGTTCTCTGATTGGGTTACTTGCTGTGCTGGATTGTAGCTCTAAGCTCCTCGTGGATTTACTCCTTCAGTTGTTGTCTGATTGGGTTACTTGCTGTGCTGGATTGTAGCTCTAAGCTCCTCATGGGTTTACGCCTTCAGTTGTTGTCTGGGTTACTTGCTGTGCTGGATTGTAGCTCTAAGCTCCTCGCAGGTTTACGCCTTCAGTTGTTGTCTGATTGGGTTACTTGCTGTGCTGGATTGTAGCTCTAAGCTCCTCCCGGGTTTATGACTTCAGTTGTTGTCTGATTGGGTTACTTGCTGTGCTGGATTGTAGCTCTAAACTCCTTGCGGCTTTACGCCTTCAGTTGTTGTCTGATTGGGTTACTTGCTGTGCTGGATTGTAGCTCTAAGCTCCTCGCGGGCTTACGCCTTCAGTGGTTCTCTGATTGGGTTACTTGCTGTGCTGGATTGTAGCTCTAAGCTCCTCGCAGGCTTACGCATTCAGTGGTTCTCCAATTGGGATACTTGCTGTGCTGGATTGTAGCTCTAAGCTCCTCGCGGCTTTATGCCTTCAGTTGTTGTCTGATTGGTTTACTTGCTGTGCTGGATTGTAGCTCTAAGCTCCTTGCTGCTTTACGCCTTCAGTTGTTGTCTGATTGGGTTACTTGCTCTGCTGGATTGTAGCTCTAAGCTCCTCGCGGCTTTACGCCTTCAGTTGTTGTCTGATTGGGTTATTTGCTGTGCTGGATTGTAGCTCTAAGCTCCTCGCAGGCTTACGCCTTCAGTGGTTCTCTGATTGGGTTACTTGCTGTGCTGGATTGTAGCTCTATGATCTTCGTGGGTTTACGCCTTCAGTTGTTGTCTGATTGGGTTACTTGCTGTGCTGGATTGTAGCTCTATGATCTTCGTGGGTTTACGCCTTCAGTTGTTGTCTGATTGGGTTACTTGCTGTGCTGGATTGTAGCTCTAAGCTCCTCGCGGGTTTATGCCTTCAGTTGTTGTCTGATTGGGTTACTTGCTGTGCTGGATTGTAGCTCTAAGCTCCTCGTGGCTTTACGCCTTCAGTTGTTGTCTGATTGGGTTACTTGCTGTGCTGGATTGTAGCTCTAAGCTCCTCACGGGCTTACGCCTTCAGTGGTTCTCTGATTGGGATACTTGCTGTGCTGGATTGTAGCTCTAAGCTCCTCGTGGCTTTAATCCTTCAGTTGTTGTCTGATTGGGTTACTTGCTGTGCTGGATTATAGCTCTAAGCTCCTCATGGGTTTACGCCTTCAGTTGTTGTCTGGGTTACTTGCTTTGCTGGATTGTAGCTCTAAGCTCCTCGCGGCTTTACGCCTTCAGTTGCTGTCTGATTGGGCTACTTGCTGTGCTGGATTTTAGCTCTAAGCTCCTCGTGGCTTTACGTCTTCAGTTGTGGTCTCATTGGGTTACTTGCTGTGCTGGATTGTAGCTCTAAGCTCCTCGCGGGCTTACGCCTTCAGTGGTTCTCTGATTGGGTTACCTGCTGTGCTGGATTGTAGCTCTAAGCTCCTCGTGGCTTTACGCCTTCAGTTGTTGTCTGATTGGGTTACTTGCTGTTCTGGAGTGTAGCTCTAAGCTCCTCGCGGACTTACGCCTTCAGTGGTTCTCTGATTGGGTTACTTGCTGTGCTGGATTGTAGCTGTAAGCTCCCCGCGAGTTTACGTCTTCAGTTGTTGTCTGATTGGGTTACTTGCTGTGCTGGATTGTAGCTCTAAGCTCCTCGCGGCTTTATGCCTTCAGTTGTTGTCTGATTGGGTTACTTGCTGTGCTGGATTGTAGCTCTAAGCTCCTCGCAGGCTTACGCTTTCAGTGGTTCTCTGATTGGGTTACTTGCTGTGCTGGATTCTAGCTCTAAGCTCCTCACGGCTTTACGCCTTCAGTTGTTGTCTGATTGGTTTACTTGCTGTGCTGGATTGTAGCTCTAAGCTCCTCGCGGCTTTACGCCTTCAG
The DNA here is from genome assembly GCF_040938575.1 of Ambystoma mexicanum. Classification (NCBI taxonomy): domain Eukaryota; kingdom Metazoa; phylum Chordata; class Amphibia; order Caudata; family Ambystomatidae; genus Ambystoma; species Ambystoma mexicanum. Next base: position 1,280,563,886 of record NC_090926.1, on the reverse strand, counting down.
TTGTTGTCTGATTGGGTTACTTGCTGTGTTGGATTGTAGCTCTAAGCTCCTCGCGGGCTTACGCCTTCAGTGGTTCTCTGATTGGGTTACTTGCTGTGCTGGATTGTAGCTCTAAGCTCCTCGCAGGTTTACGCCTTCATTTGTTGTCTGATTGGGTTACTTGCTGTGCTGGATTGTAGCTCTAAGCTCCTCGCGGCTCCTTCAGTGGTTCTCTGATTGGGTTACTTGCTGTGCTGGATTGTAGCTCTAACCTCTTTGCGGGTTTACACCTTCAGTTGTTGGCTGATTGGGTTACTTGCTGTGCTGGATTGTAGGTCTAAGCTCCTTGCGGGTTTATGCCTTCAGTTGTTGTCTGATTGGGTTACTTGCTGTGCTGGATTGTAGGTCTAAGCTCCTTGCGGGTTTACGCCTTCAGTTGTTGTCTAATTGGGTTACTTGCTGTGCTGGATTGTAGGTCTAAGCTCCTCGCGGGTTTACACCTTCAGTTGTTGTCTGATTGGGTTGAGAAGATACATATATCCGTAAGGGTTTCAACACCTCCTATTCCACCTGGATACCCCAGACTCTTATATCGGGAGTGTACCGCTATTCGGAGGCTCCACTGTACCTATGTTTTGGGAACTACAGTGCAGCCTTCGAAAGTGTGATTCACTCCCGACTGTGGGAAAAGCTTACAGCATGGGGTATTGATAGCTCTTTGCTGTATTTTATAAAAATGAATTTAGGGTGACACTAGTGTTCGAGTAAGACTCTCACTGGAGGGAGTTTTATCAGATTAGTATTGTACTAATGTGGGACTCAAGCAGGGCGGTGGACTGGCACCTCTGCTTTATAACCTCCATAGCAGACCTGTATCCGGCCTTAAGAGCCGTGTCTCGGGGGGATACCTCAGGGGCAATGTGCTCATCTTGGAAGCAAGACGACACGGAGCACCACAGGTTCGATCCCTGGGTCTGCGCTTAGAAACCTCTGGGTATTAAGCGCGTTATAAAATAACCTATCATGTCATATGAAACAAAGCGATCAGCAAACACACTATTATCCCATTACAGAACGAATGGTCCAAACATGAACATCTCCAGGACGACAGTGATGACGTGTGGTAGGAAGAGCATGGTCCTTGGACAGTGCACGCTTGGAATTAGTTCACACCTATAAATAGCTTGGTGTTTACCTCCAGGCCTCCCCGCCCTCCCCAGGTTCATTTAACCCCAGTCCTCCCTCCCCCCGCAGAGTGCTATGTGCATAGGTGCAGCCCTACCATGGTCCCCCCTTCCCCGCAGAGCGCTATGTATGCAGATGCTGGCGCTATCCCTTCCCGTCATCCCTTCCCTTGCAGAACGCTATTTACACAGATGCAGGCGCTATACCCTTCCTGTCCTACCTTCGCCCGCAGAGCGCTATGTGCACCGATGCAGATGCTATGCCCTACCCCGGTCCTTCCACTCACCGCAGAGCGCTATGTGCACAGATGCTGGCACAATATCCTTTCTGTCCGCCCTTTCCGGCAGAGCCCTATGTATACAGATGCTGGTGCGGTATCATTCACATCCTCCCTTCTCCGGAGAGCGCTATGTGCACAGATGCAGGCACTATACCCTTCCCATCCTCCCTTCCATGCAGAGCGCTATGTGCACTGATGCAGGCTCTATACCCTTCCTGTCTTCCCTTCCATGCAGAGCGCTCTGCATACAGATGCAGGCGCTATACCCTTCATGTCCTCACTTCCCTGCAGAGCGCTATGGATACAGATGCTGGCGCTATACCCTTCCCGTCATTTCTTCACCCGCAAAGCGCTATGTGCACAGTTGCTGGCGCTATAAACTTCCTGTCCTCCCTTCCACACAGAGCGCTATGTATACAGATGTTGCCGTTATGCCCTTCCTGTCCTCCCTTTGCCCGTAGAGCGCTATGCACACAGATGCTGGCACAATACCCTTTCTGTCCGCCCTTTCCGGCAGAGCTCTATGTATACAGATGCTGGCGCTGTACCATTCCCGTCCCCCCTTCTCCGGAGAGCGCTATGTGCACAGATGCGGGCGCAATACCCTTCCTGTGCTCCCTTTCTGACAGAGCACTATGTATGCAGATGCTGGCCACATACCCTTCCCGTCCTCCCTTCTCCTGCAAAGCGCTATTTGCACAGATGCAAGCGCTGTACCCTACCCCAGTCCTTCCTTCCCCTGCAGAGTGCTATGTACACAGAGGCAGGTGCTATACCCTTCCCGTCCTCCCTTCCCCACAGAGCTCTATGTATGCAGATGCTGGCCACATACCCTTCCCGTCCTACCTTCGCCCGCAGAGCACTATGTGCACAGATGCAAGTGCTGTACCCTACCCAAGTCCTTCCTTCCCCCGCAGAGCGCTATGTACACAGATGCTGGCGCTATACCCTTCCCATCCTCCCTTCCCCTGTAGTGCTATACCCTACCCCAGTCCTTCCTTCCCCACAGAGCGCTAAGTATAGAGATGATCTTTATTCTACAACTGAACAGTTTCAAAGGACAAAGCAGTCAGGCCCTCAGTACAACACAGCGAATTCCAGCCCTGTTCGGTGTGTTCAGTGAGTGGGACTGTACATCAGAATAGTCGCACCTTTTATACATTCCAAAACATGATGTCCAACCCACTTGTAGTTAATGAATCTCGGATCTAGGGTTTGTGCCGAGTTTGTTCCTAATTTATGCATCTATACATTTAGGGGTTATCCTTAATACATTCTCCAACAGGTTACAATAGCAACAGTGTGTCTTTGGATTTCATATTGAGCATTCGTACACATTTATACAATATAGTTAAAGAAGTGTTCACTTTATGTTCATGGATTAGTTTCGTTGGTACAGGTAATCCTCTACACGCAGGTCAACGAAGGACAAGGTCTCAGTACATGACCCTAACATTTGGCCTGCTGGCAGTTTACACATTCACTTGTACACAGAGGTAAAGATGGCCATGTTACATGTAAAACGACACTGTCCACCATCTTAGAACACAGGGTGACTTTAGAGAGAGAATCAAAAATGGCAGATGAACCTAAAATGGTGGCTAATACTTATCTAAGGTCAGGACCTTGCAACACGGACTTCCTCACAGAGCGGCTTGGTTTAGGCCAATATATATACACACAATCTAGTGGGTTGGGTATAATATGATTTCCCGTTCGACAAACCCTCCTTTTGGCCTATGCCAAGCGCTAAACTACTTCTAATCACTTTACGAATAATTCCACGTCTCAATGTCCATACACCCTGAATCACCATCGGAGATATCTATTGCCATTAGGTCCGTCACCAGAAATTCTTTCAGCACATATTCATTGGAGTTCTTTTCTGGGGCGTATACCTTGCGTCCTAATGTACCCATCGCCTGTGCGCAACATCCCCCTAGAATCAAACATATACCAGGAAGACATTGTATACAGCAACAAAGAAACAACAGAATTCCCAAAATGCTCAGCAAGACTGAAAGTACCTTCCAACCCCAAGATCGCAAGAAGTCCCAGAACCAAGCGCTAAGATCCCAGTTTCCCTCGGGAACATGCACTTCTGAACTTAGGACATGCAGATTCTGTATTGCCTTGAAGATAGTTGGGAAGGAATCTGGCACGAAAACACAGCAAGCGGGCCCCACTAATTTACATACCCCTCCACGTTCAGCTAGGATGACATCTAATGCCATCCGGTTCTGAAGTGCTACTAACCTTATTGCTTTCTGTTCTAGAGTCATATTATAGAGTATGTCAGTGGTCCAGTTTATGGTTCTCTCCAGTACTCTCGCTAGTCTCCTGATATCTTCAGAGTTCAGTTTTTGTCCCCAAAATGGCACAAAGGACTTAGCTACATCGCCCAGAATTTGCACTGAAGTGTCACCATCATCGTCCCACCGTGGACGAGACTTTGAAACCACTACAGTACTAGCTATGAATACCCCAGGTAACAGGATCACTAAATAACAAGTTCCCTGCCAATCCCTGGGTAACCATGGAAATGCTACATTACCGCAAACAAAGTAGACAGGCTCGCCTACATACAAAGGTCTGTCTTCCCCAGTCAAATTCGCAACGTTGGCGCAACCTTTAAAATCACCCATTGACTGAGTACAATTCCTCTGTATGCAGAAAGAAACTGAGTCGGGGCTATGGTTTACAGTGTAAGAAGGAGGCGTGGCACCCTTATTGCCTATAGGAGCCATTTTAAAATAAATCAAAGATTGAAAAGGACGAGACAGTCTATCAGAAGGCATAATAGAAGCAACATTAGGCTTACTCCTATTTGCAAAGAGCGAGCATCCCAAGGGAGTCAGAACACGTTTCTCAAACTAATTCAAATTAGTCATATCAAAGGTCCCTGAGATGCTGTCCTTCCAGCAACCAAAGAATAGTGCTCTAAGAGAAGCATAGCATGCAGTTGTCAAAGGTAAAGGATGAATATACCAACATAACCCCTTATCCCCTTGCTGCGGTAAATGTGAGCAGACCCAACAGTTGGATTTATTAAAAATGGCATGTGTAGCATTCATGATAATTAATAATGTGTTGTTATAATATCTCTGTCTATGTTGAGAGTCTCTAGGAGACAGAGTGTACAGATGCACGAAAGGAGTAGAAACAGTAGGTACATTTTCAGGTGGCAACAAATTCTCAAGTGGATGTACTTCTTCTAGGTACCAGAAGCCTAAAACAATGACTATTATAAAACCAATTAACATTATCAAAAAGCAGCAGTACATTTTCGGGGCCCACATAGTTAAGTGTTCGTTTCCGTAGCTGGTCACACAGTCTTTTCCCTTTTCAATACGAGTGGAAGCGGTAGCAGGCATTGTAGTCTTCAAATGAAAGACACCAGTGTTTTTAGGTGGCGGCCTCCAGGCCGAGCGTCTTCTTAGTCCTTCCACAAACCCTAGCCAACAGAATCCCCTTTTTTAAACAATTAATCATGCCAAAAGCAACCCCTCGATGACTTTCTTCTTTTCCAAGCACACAGCCGAACCATGCCGTATGTCTATTTCCTTGGACGCAGATCGTATCTTGCGATCCCTGTTACTGATTGATCCGTGAACAACGTGTTGTCACTTCCCACTGGAAGCGCCGAATGAACGGAAGTAAGGTTGGAGGCACAATTGGGGGTCGCCTCTGGAAACAAAATGGTTGGAGAGTGTGGGGGTGGAATGGCTGTTTCCCCAGACCTCACAGGTTCTGGGAGAATCCCCGACACACTTTCGATGCCAGTTACTGCTTCAGGATCGTTGGTTGCAGTACTGATGAGGGGTTCTGCTTCTTCTGTATTGTATGGCACTGGGTGTGGAATTTTCTTGGTGTGCGTTACGTGGATCCAATTTTTCCTGTCTGTCACTCGCACCGCCGTCTGTGTGACCAGTAGGACCTGGAAGGGCCCTGCCAACGAGGTGCAAGGCAAGACGATAATCCGAAGGCCTTTACAAGGACCCACTCCCCAGGGGCCCTTGTATCGTACAGGTAAAGCCTCTCGCACCTGGTGATAAATCAAATACAAGTTTTTAGTCAACTGGCTGCAGTAATCTGAAAGAAGTACATTTTCAACATTTCTCAAAGAACGACATTTTGGAATGTTCCAGATGTTAGCAGGCCGCCCCATTACCACCTCAAAGGGAGAGAGCCCAGTCTTAGTTTGAGGGGTTTTTCGCATTGATAACAACACGATCGGTAAGGCGTCCGGCCATTTTAGTTTGGTGCCAGCACACGTCTTAGCGAGCTTGTTCTTGATGATGCCGTTGTGTCTTTCCACTAGTCCGGCACTCTGGGCATGTCTGGCCGAATGGAACCGTTTATCGATCTGTAATCCCGCGCATATATGCAGGATTACAGCAGCAATAAAATGTGTACCATTGTCCGACCAGATGACTCTTGGTAGCCCAAATCTTGGAAAATATTCCTTTAACATAGTCTTTGCCGTGGTCATAGCTGTGGCATCTTTAACAGGAAAAGCCTCAACCCATTTGCTGAAAGCACAGGTGACAACTAACACATACTTCAGATTATTACACTGTTCCATCTCAATAAAATCAAAGTGTATAACCTCAAAGGGGACAGAAGGCAGACCAAAACTTCCCCTAGGAGTTGACGTTCCCTTTCCCACATTATGCTGTAAACAGATCATGCAGTCTTGAACAAAGCATTCAGCTACCTTAGAGATATTGTCATTTACCCATACTTTTCCCACCATTTTTGTGATTTTACGTGCACATATATGTGTGGGACCATGGGCCATAACAACCATCATCATAATCTGCGCGTCGGAAAGTAGCCATTTCCCTTCAACTCTGTCAACCCAACACCCATCATCGTCAAGTTTCCCCAAGCCCTCAGCCCATTTCTTATACTCTTCTAATGTGGCATTGGCTTGGATATCCCTTACGGAATCTATACCCTCATCCATAGTACAGGCATTTGTGTCCTCCCTTGAAGTGTACATATCTGAAGAGAGATCAGTGGCAGTCTGTTTGGCTGTCTGATCAGCGAAAGCGTTCCCATCTACAATATTTTGATGCGCTGCGCATTTTATGATAGCCAGCTCAGTGGGGAGTACAAGCGCTGAGAGTAGCCGTACTATCAGGGAGCCATGCTAGATTTATGTACCATGTGAAGTTAAGAACCCTCTTTCTGACCAAAGTCTCCCAAAGTTGTGAACCACCCCAAAGGCATACTGACTGTCAGTGTATATATTCACAGTAAGCCCTTCGGAAAGTTGGCAAGCTCGGGTCAATGCTATAATCTCTGTGGCCTGCGCAGAGTTATGCGTGATTCTCTTGGTTTCCACAATCGTGCTAAATGTAGTGATTGCATAAGCAGCTGTGGGTGTACCATCCGGAAGTTTAAAGCAGGAGCCATCACAAAACAGCTCCCCTTGTGGACTGTTCAAAGGATTATCTTTTAGATCAATTCTACCTTTTGTCTCTTCTTCGGTAGTGTAAAGGCAGCCATGTGACTCTTCGTCACTGCAAGCAGTACCTTGCAGGAAAGCTAAGAGTTCAGCCGGATTAAGAACACAACACCTCTTAATTTGAATGTGTGGCGCAAACAAGATTAATTCATATCTCATCAACCGTGCAGAAGTGAGGTGTTGCGTTTGAGTTCTTTTCAGTAGAACATCTACAGAGTGAGGTACCATCAGGGTTAAAGCATGGCCTAGGACCATTCCCTCACTCTGATTTACAGACGCAGCAGCAGCGTCAGCTCACAAACATCGTGGCAAAGCGCATGCTACAGGATCAAGGGCGGAAGAAAAATAACCACTGGCCTATTTCCCCCCCCATGTTCCTGTGTTAATACAGCCAAAGCACATCCATCAATCACATTCATGCACAAACAACACAAAGGCCTTTTCATAATTTGGTGTGCCCAAAACCGGTACCGAGCACAATGCAGTCTTGAGCAAATCAAATGCAAGCTGGTGCTCCATGTTCCACGGCAATAGCGAAGAAATGCCCTTCTTCGTCAGAGCCAACATCGGCTTAATCGTTAACGAAAAATTTGGGATCCACTGCCTACAGTAAGAAGCCATTCCTATCAAGGCTCTGACTTCCTTCTGTGTATTCGGAACAGACATACTAGAAATGAGTTTTATCCATTCAGGCGTCAATCTTCTTCCCTCCTTTGACAGGAGATAGCCTAAATAGGCGACCTCCTGGCAAAAATATTGAAATGTTTTAAGTGAAGCTTTATGTCCGTGTTTAGCCAGGTGAATAAGTAACAACACAGTGCCCTCCTTACAAGCGCTCTCTGAGTCGGCAGCTAAAAGCAAGTCATCAACATATTGAAGCAGTGTACAAGTAGAGGGCAATTCAAGGGTATCAAGCTGTTCTTTCAAATCCCTACTGTAAATGCTAGGACTTTCCGTGTAACCCTGTGGTGCACGGGTAAATGTGAAGGAGCGTCCCCCCAACGTGAACGCAAACAAGTATCTACTGTCCTTGTGTATAGGAATACTAAAGAAAGCATTCTTTAGATCCACAACACTAAAGTGAGTAGCTGAAGCCGGAATCATAGTCAATATCGTCGTCACATCAGGCACAATTGGAAATTCTGGAGTGACGATCTTATTGATAGCACGCAAATCAATTATGAAACGAAAAGGAATTGCATTATCGCCTTTTTTTTTCCCCGGGAAAACCGGACTATTGCACAAACTACCTGCAATTTCCTCAATCACCCCTCGATGCACAAAATCGGAGACGGTGCATTTCAAAGCTTGCTCACCACGACTGAAATCTTATACGTGGCAGCTTTACTCCATGTTTCAAGACAATTTTAACAGGCTCAATTTGCAAAACACCGACATCATTATCGTCGATAGCCCACAAACACTCCAGAACATCACTAAATTCCAGCGACAAAGGTTTAGTCAAGAATTGAGAGACAGAAAGTTGCTGTGGTGAAATCGTCAAACGCACTCCATGAGAGGAACAATGAATTACCGCATTTAATTCCTTCAACAGATTTAACCCCAGAAAAATCTCTCCACAATTCGAAGTCAAAAGGAATGGACAGTGGTCCGTAAAGGGACCTAAAGAAATAGGTACCGGTGAGGAAACCAGGCAGACAACTGGTGTGCCAGAAAATCCTACAGAAACATTAGTTTGCCCTGACAGTGGGAAGGCGCTGTACCCTTCCCGTCCTCCCTTCCCCGCAGAGCCCTATGTATACAGATGCAGGCACTATACCCTTCTCATCCTCCCGTCCCCACAGAGCGCTATGTATACAGATACTGGCGCTATACCCTTCCCGCCCTCACTTCCCCACAGGGCGCTATGCATACAGATGCTGGCGTTATACCCGTCCTTCCCTCACCGCAAAGCGCTATGTGCACAGATGCAGGCGCTATACCCTTCCTGTCCTCCTTTCTCCTGCAGAGCGCTATGTATACAGATGCAGGCGCTAAACCCTTCCCATCCTCCCTTCCCCGCTTAGTGCTGTGTATACAGATGCAGGCGCTATACCCTTCCCGTCCTCCCTTCCCACACAGCTCCATTTATACAGATGCTGGCACTATACCCTTCCTGTCCTCTCTTCCCACAGAGCTCCATGTATACAGATGCTGGCACTATACCCTTCCCGTCCTCCCTTCCCACACAGCTCCATGTATACAGATGCTGGCGCTATACCCTTCCCGCCCTCTCTTCCCACAGAGCTCCATGTATACAGATGCTGGCACTATACCCTTCCCGTCCTCCCTTCCCACACAGCTCCATGTATACAGATGCTGGCGCTATACCCTTCCCATCCTCCCTTCCCACACAGCTCCATGTATACAGATGCTGGCACTATACCCTTCCCGTCCTCCCTTCCCACACAACTCCATGTATACAGATGCTGGCGCTATACCCTTCCCATCCTCACTTCCACGCAGAGCGCTATGTACACAGATGCAGCCGCTATACCCTTATCCTACCTTCCCCACAGAGCGCTATGCATACAGATGCTGGCGTTATACCCGTCCCTCCCTCACCGCAAAGCGCTATGTGCACAGATGCAGGCGCTATACCCTTCCGTTCTCCCTTCCACATGGAGCGCTATGTGCATTGATGCAGTGCTATACCCTTCCTGTCCTCCCTTCCCCACAGAGCTCTATGTATACAGATTCTGGCGCTATACCCTTCCCATCCTCCCTTCTCCTGCAGAGCGCTATGTATACAGATGCAGGCGCTATACCCTTCCCGTCCTCCCTTCCCCTCAGTGCACTATGTTTACAGATGCAGGTGCTATACCCTTCCCGTCCTCCATTCCCCATAGAGCGCTATGTACACTAATGCAGGTGCTATACCCTATTCGTCCTCCCTTACCCGCAGAGCGCTATGTATACAGATGCAGGCGCTATACCCTTCCCGTCCTCCCTTCCCCACAAAGCCCTATGTATACAGATGCAGGCACTATACCCTTCCCATCCTCCCGTCCCCACAGAGCGCTATGTATACATATACTCACGCTATACCCTTCCTGTCCTTCCTTCCCCACACAGAGCTATGTGCACAGATACAAGCGCAATACCCTTCTCGTCCCCCCTTCCCAGAAGAGCGCTATGTGCACATATGCAGGTGCTATACCCTTCCTGGCCACCTTTCTCTGCAGAGCGCTATGTATACAGATGCAGGCAATATACCCTTCCAGTCCTCCCTTCCCCGCAGAGCGTTATGTATACAGATGCAGGCGCTATACCCTTCCCGTCCTCCCTTCCCTGCAGAGCGTTATGTATACAGATGCAGGCACTATACCCTTCCAGTCCTCCCTTCCAGGCAGAGCGCTATGTGCACAGATGCAGGCGCTATACCCTTCCCGTCCCCCCTTCCCCGCAGAGCGCTATGTGCACAGATGCAGGCGCTATACCCTTCCCGTCCTCCCCTCCCGGCAGAGCGCGATGTGCACAGATGCAGGCGCTATACCCTTCCTGTCCCCCCTTCCCCGCAGAGCGCTATGTGCACAGATGCAGGCGCTATACCCTTCCCATCCTCCCTTTCCCTGCAGAGCGCTATGTGCACAGATGCAGGCGCTATACCCTTCCCGTCCTCCCTCCCGTCCTCCCTTCCCGGCAGAGCGCTATGTGCACAGATGCATGCTCTATACCCTTCCCGTCCCCTCTTCCTTGCAGAGCGCTATGTGCACAGATGCAGGCGCTATACCCTTCCCGTCCCCCCTTCCCCGCAGTGCGCTATGTGCACAGATCAGGGATGCTGATGCATGTGAGTGGTTGCTGGTGTCTTGCTGGTAAGCAGGGATGCTGATGCATGCGAGGGGTTGCTGGTGTCTTGCTGGTAGGCAGGGATGCTGATGCATGCAAGTGGTTGCTGGTGTCTTGCTGGTAGGCAGGGATGCTGATGCATGCGAGGGGTTGCTGGTGTCTTGCTGGTAGGCAGCGATGCTGATGCATGCGAGGGGTTGCTGGTGTCTTGCCGGTAGGCAGGGATGCTGATGCATGCGAGTGGTTGCTGGTGTCTTTCTGGTAGGCATGGATGCTGATGCATGCGAGTGGTTGCTGGTGTCTTGCTGGTAAGCAGGGATGCTGATGCATGCGAGGGGTTGCTGGTGTCTTGCTGGTAGGCAGAGATGCTGATGCATGCGAGTGGTTGCTGGTGTCTTGCTCGTAGGCAGGGATGCTGATGCATGCGAGTGGTTGCAGGTGTCTTGCTGGTAAGCAGGGATGCTGATGCATGTGAGTGGTTGCTGGGGTCTTGCTGGTAGGCAGGGATGCTGATGCATGCGAGGGGTTGCTGTGTCTTGCTGGCTGGTAGGCAGGGATGCTGATGCATGTGAGTGGTTGCTGGGGGTCTTGCTGGTAGGCAGGGATGCTGATGCATGCGAGCGGTTGCTGGTGTCTTGCTGGTAGGCAGGGATGCTGATGCATGCAAGGGGTTGCTGGTGTCTTGCTGGTAGGCAGGGATGCTGATGCATGCGAGTGGTTGCTGGTGTCTTGCTGGCAGGCAGGGATGCTGATGCATGCGAGTGGTTGCTGGTGTCTTGCGGTAGGCAGGGATGCTGATGCATGCAATGGGGTGCTGGTGTATTGCTGGTAGGCAGGGATGCTGATGCATGCAAGTGGTTGCTGGTGTCTTGCTGGTAGGCAGGGATGCTGATGCATGCTAGGGGTTGCTGGTGTCTTGCTGGTAGGCAGGGATGCTGATGCATGCAAGTGGTTGCTGGTGTCTTGCTGGTAGGCAGGGATGCTGATGCATGCGAGGGGTTGCTGGTGTCTTGCTGGTAGGCAGGGATGCTGATGCATGCGAGGGGTTGCTGGTGTCTTGCTGGTAGGCAGGGATGCTGATGCATGCAAGTGGTTGCTGGTGTCTTGCTGCTAGGCAGGGATGCTGATGCATGTGAGTGGTTGCTGGTGTCTTGCTGGTAAGCAGATGCATGTGAGTGGTTGCTGGTGTCTTGCTGGTAAGCAGGTATGCTGATGCATGCGAGGGGTTGCTGGTGTCTTACTGGTAGGCAGGGATGCTGATGCATGTGAGTGGTTGCTGGTGTCTTGCTGGTAGGCAGGGATGCTGATGCATGCGAGGGGTTGCTGGTGTCTTGCTGGTAGGCAGGGATACTGATGCATGTGAGTGGTTGCTGGTGTCTTGCTGGTAGGCAGGGATGCTGATGCATGCAATGGGTTGCTGGTGTCTTGCTGGTAGGCAGGGATGCTGATGCATGCGAGGGGTTGCTGGTGTCTTGCTGGTAGGCAGGGATGCTGATGCATGCGAGTGGTTGCTGGTGTCTTGCTGGTAGGCAGGGATGCTGATGCATGCGAGTGGTTGCTGGTGTCTTGCTGGTAAGCAGGGATGCTGATGCATGCGAGGGGTTGCTGGTGTCTTGCTGGTAGGCAGAGATGCTGATGCATGCGAGTGGTTGCTGGTGTCTTGCTCGTAGGCAGGGATGCTGATGCATGTGAGTGGTTGCAGGTGTCTTGCTGGTAAGCAGGGATGCTGATGCATGTGAGTGGTTGCTGGGGCTTGCTGGTAGGCAGGGATGCTGATGCATGTGAGTGGTTGCTGGTGTCTTGCTGGTAGGCACAGATGCTGATGCATGCAAGGGGTTGCTGGTGTCTTGCTGGTAGGCAGGGATGCTGATGCATGTGAGTGGCTGCTGGTGTCTTGCTAGTAAGCAGATGCATGTGAGTGGTTGCTGGTGTCTTGCTGGTAGGCAGGGATGCTGATGCATGCGAGGGGTTGCTGGTGTCTTGCTGGTAGGCAGGGATGCTGATGCATGCAAGGGGTTGCTGGTGTCTTGCTGGTAGGCAGGGATGGTGATGCATGCGAGGGGTTGCTGGTGCCTTGCTGGTAAGCAGGGATGCTGATGCATGCGAATGGTTGCTGGTGTCTTGCTGGTAGGCAGGGATGCTGATGCATGTGAGTGGTTGCTGGTGTCTTGCTGGTAAGCAGATGCATGTGAGTGGTTGCTGGTGTCTTGCTGGTAGGCAGGGATGCTGATGCATGCAAGGGGTTGCTGGTGTCTTGCTGGTAGGCAGGGATGCTGATGCATGCAAGGGGTTGCTGGTGTCTTGCTGGCAGGCAGGGATGCTGATGCATGTGAGTGGTTGCTGGTGTCTTGCTGGTAAGCAGGGATGCTGATGCATGCAAATGGTTGCTGGTGTCTTGCTGGCAGGCAGGGATGCTGATGCATGCGAGTGGTTGCTGGTGTCTTGCTGGTAAGCAGATGCATGTGAGTGGTTGCTGGTGTCTTGCTGGTAGGCAGGGATGCTGATGCATGCAAGGGGTTGCTGGTGTCTTGCTGGTAGGCAGGGATGCTGATGCATGCAAGGGGTTGCTGGTGTCTTGCTGGCAGGCAGGGATGCTGATGCATGCGAGTGGTTGCTGGTGTCTTGCTGGTAGGCAGGGATGCTGATGCATGCGAGGGGTTGTTGGTGTCTTGCTGGTATGCAAGGATGCTGATGCATGCAAGGGGTTGCTGGTGTCTTGCTGGTAGGCAGGGATGCTGATGCATGCGAGTGGTTGCTGGTGTCTTGCTGGTAGGCAGGGATGCTGATGCATGCGAGAGGTTGCTGGTGTTTTGCTGGTAGGCAGGGATGCTGATGCATGCGATGGGTTGCTGGTGTCTTGCTGGTAAGCAGGGATGCTGATGCATGCCAGTGGTTGCTGGTGTCTTGCTGGTAGGCAGGGATGCCGATGTATGCGATGGGTTGCTGGTGTCTTGCTGGTAAGCAGGGATGCTGATGCATGCCAGTGGTTGCTGGTGTCTTGCTGGTAGGCAGGGATGCTGATGCATGCAAGTGGTTGCTGGTGTCTTGCTGGTAAGCAGGGATGCTGATGCATGCAAGGGGTTGCTGGTGTCTTGCTGTTAGGCAGGGATGCTGATGCATGCGATGGGTTGCTGGTGTCTTGCTGGTAGGCAGGGATGCCGATGCACGCAATTGGTTGCTGGTGTCTTGCTGGTAGGTAGGGATACCGATGCATGCAATGGGTTGCTGGTGTCTTGCTGGTAGGCAGGGATGCCGATGCATGCAAGTGGTTGCTGGTGTCTTGCTGGTATGCAGGGATGCTGATGCATGCGAGGGGTTGCTGGTGTCATGCTGGTAGGCAGGGATGCTGATGCATGAGATGGGTTGCTGGTGTCTTGCTGGTAGGCAGGGATGCTGATGCATGCAAGTGGTTGCTGGTGTCTTGCTGGTAGGCAGTGATGCTGATGCATGCGAGGGGTTGCTGGTGTCTTGCTGGTAGGCAGGGATGCTGATGCATTAGATGGGTTGCTGGTGTCTTGCTGGTAGGCAGGGATGCTGATGCATGCGAGTGGTTGCTGGTGTCTTGCTGGTAGGCAGGGATGCTGGTGCATGCGATGGGTTGCTGGTGTCTTGCTGGTAGGCAGGGATGCTGATGCATATGAGTGCTTGCTGGTGTCTTGCTGGTAGGCACGGATGCTGATGCATGCGAGGGGTTGCTGGTGTCTTGCTGGTAGGCAGGGATGCTGATGCATCCAAGTGGTTGCTGGTGTCTTGCTGGTAGGCAGGGATGCTGATGCATGTGAGTGGCTGCTGGTGTCTTGCTGGTAAGCAGATGCATGTGAGTGGTTGCTGGTGTCTTGCTGGTAGGCAGGGATGCTGATGCATGCGAGGGGTTGCTGGTGTCTTGCTGGTAGGCAGGGATGCTGATGCATGCAGGTGGTTGCTGGTGTTTTGCTGGTAGGCAGGGATGCTGATGCATGTGAGTGGCTGCTGGTGTCTTGCTAGTAAGCAGATGCATGTGAGTGGTTGCTGGTGTCTTGCTGGTAGGCAGGGATGCTGATGCATGCGAGGGGTTGCTGGTGTCTTGCTGGTAGGCAGGGATGCTGATGCATGCAAGGGGTTGCTACTGTCTTGCTGGTAGGCAGGGATGCTGATGCATGCGAGGGTTTGCTGGTGCCTTGCTGGTAAGCAGGGATGCTGATGCATGCGAATGGTTGCTGGTGTCTTGCTGGTAGGCAGGGATGCTGATGCATGTGAGTGGTTGCTGGTGTCTTGCTGGTAAGCAGATGCATGTGAGTGGTTGCTGGTGTCTTGCTGGTAGGCAGGGATGCTGATGCATGCAAGGGGTTGCTGGTGTCTTGCTGGTAGGCAGGGATGCTGATGCATGCAAGGGGTTGCTGGTGTCTTGCTGGCAGGCAGGGATGCTGATGCATGCGAGTGGTTGCTGGTGTCTTGCTGGTAAGCAGGGATGCTGATGCATGCAAATGGTTGCTGGTGTCTTGCTGGTAGGCAGGGATTCTGATGCATGTGAGGGGTTGTTGGTGTCTTGCTGGTATGCAGGGATGCTGATGCATGCAAGGGGTTGCTGGTGTCTTGCTGGTAGGCAGGGATGCTGATGCATGCGAGTGGTTGCTGGTGTCTTGCTGGTAGGCAGGGATG
This sequence comes from Ambystoma mexicanum, assembly GCF_040938575.1. Classification (NCBI taxonomy): domain Eukaryota; kingdom Metazoa; phylum Chordata; class Amphibia; order Caudata; family Ambystomatidae; genus Ambystoma; species Ambystoma mexicanum. Next base: position 1,280,548,539 of record NC_090926.1, on the reverse strand, counting down.
CTGATGCATGCGAGAGGTTGCTGGTGTTTTGCTGGAATGCAGGGATGCTGATGCATGCGATGGGTTGCTGGTGTCTTGCTGGTAAGCAGGGATGCTGATGCATGCCACTGGTTGCTGGTGTCTTGCTGGTAGGCAGGGATGCTGATGCATGCAAGGGGTTGCTGGTGTCTTGCTGGTAGGCAGGGATGCTGATGCATGCAAGGGGTTGCTGGTGTCTTGCTGGCAGGCAGGGATGCTGATGCATGCGAGTGGTTGCTGGTGTCTTGCTGGTAAGCAGGGATGCTGATGCATGCAAATGGTTGCTGGTGTCTTGCTGGTAGGCAGGGATTCTGATGCATGCGAGGGGTTGTTGGTGTCTTGCTGGTATGCAGGGATGCTGATGCATGCAAGGGGTTGCTGATGTCTTGCTGGTAGGCAGGGATGCTGATGCATGCGAGTGGTTGCTGGTGTCTTGCTGGTAGGCAGGGATGCTGATGCATGCGAGAGGTTGCTGGTGTTTTGCTGGTAGGCATGGATGCTGATGCATGCGATGGGTTGCTGGTGTTTTGCTGTTAAGCAGGGATGCTGATGCATGGCAGTGGTTGCTGGTGTCTTGCTGGTAGGCAGGGATGCTGATGCATGCGATGGGTTGCTGGTGTCTTGCTGGTAAGCAGGGATGCTGATGCATGCCAGTGGTTGCTGGTGTCTTTCTGGTAGGCAGGGATGCTGATGCATGCAAGTGGTTGCTGGTGTCTTGCAGGTAAGCAGGGATGCTGATGCATGCAAGGGGTTGCTGGTGTCTTGCTGTTAGGCAGGGATGCTGATGCATGCAATGGGTTGCTGGTGTCTTGCTAGTAAGCAGATGCATGTGAGTGGTTGCTGGTGTCTTGCTGGTAAGCAGGGATGCTGATGCATGCAAGGGGTTGCTGGTGTCTTGCTGTTAGGCAGGGATGCTGATGCATGTGAGTGGCTGCTGGTGTCTTGCTAGTAAGCAGATGCATGTGAGTGGTTGCTGGTGTCTTGCTGGTAGGCAGGGATGCTGATGCATGCGAGGGGTTGCTGGTGTCTTGCTGGTAGGCAGGGATGCTGATGCATGCAAGGGGTTGCTGGTGTCTTGCTGGTAGGCAGGGATGGTGATGCATGCGAGGGGTTGCTGGTGCCTTGCTGGTAAGCAGGGATGCTGATGCATGCGAATGGTTGCTGGTGTCTTGCTGGTAAGCAGGGATGCTGATGCATGTGAGTGGTTGCTGGTGTCTTGCTGGTAAGCAGATGCATGTGAGTGGTTGCTGGTGTCTTGCTGGTAGGCAGGGATGCTGATGCATGCAAGGGGTTGCTGGTGTCTTGCTGGTAGGCAGGGATGCTGATGCCTGCAAGGGGTTGCTGGTGTCTTGCTGGCAGGCAGGGATGCTGATGCATGCGAGTGGTTGCTGGTGTCTTGCTGGTAAGCAGGGATGCTGATGCATGCAAATGGTTGCTGGTGTCTTGCTGGTAGGCAGGGATGCTGATGCATGCGAGGGGTTGTTGGTGTCTTGCTGGTATGCAAGGATGCTGATGCATGCAAGGGGTTGCTGGTGTCTTGCTGGTAGGCAGGGATGCTGATGCATGCGAGTGGTTGCTGGTGTCTTGCTGGTAGGCAGGGATGCTGATGCATGCGAGAGGTTGCTGGTGTTTTGCTGGTAGGCAGGGATGCTGATGCATGCCAGTGGTTGCTGGTGTCTTGCTGGTAGGCAGGGATGCTGATGCATGCGATGGGTTGCTGGTGTCTTGCTGGTAAGCAGGGATGCTGATGCATGCCAGTGGTTGCTGGTGTCTTGCTGGTAGGCAGGGATGCTGATGCATGCAAGTGGTTGCTGGTGTCTTGCTGGTAAGCAGGGATGCTGATGCATGCAAGGGGTTGCTGGTGTCTTGCTGTTAGGCAGGGATGCTGATGCATGCGATGGGTTGCTGGTGTATTGCTGGTAGGCAGGGATGCCGATGCATGCAATTGGTTGCTGGTGTCTTGCTGGTAGGTAGGGATACCGATGCATGCAATGGGTTGCTGGTGTCTTGCTGGTAGGCAGGGATGCCGATGCATGCATGTGGTTGCTGGTGTCTTGCTGGTATGCAGGGATGCTGATGCATGCGAGGGGTTGCTGGTGTCATGCTGGTAGGCAGGGATGCTGATGCATGAGATGGGTTGCTGGTGTCTTGCTGGTAGGCAGGGATGCTGATGCATGCAAGTGGTTGCTGGTGTCTTGCTGGTAAGCAGGGATGCTGATGCATGCGAGGGGTTGCTGGTGTCTTGCTGGTAGGCAGTGATGCTGATGCATGCGAGGGGTTGCTGGTGTCTTGCTGGTAGGCAGGGATGCTGATGCATGAGATGGGTTGCTGGTGTATTCCTGGTAGGCAGGGATGCTGATGCATGCGAGTGGTTGCTGGTGTCTTGCTGGTAGGCAGGGATGCTGGTGCATGCGATGGGTTGCTGGTGTCTTGCTGGTAGGCAGGGATGCTGATGCATATGAGTGCTTGCTGGTGTCTTGCTGGTAGGCACGGATGCTGATGCATGCGAGGGGTTGCTGGTGTCTTGCTGGTAGGCAGGGATGCTGATGCATGCAAGTGGTTGCTGGTGTCTTGCTGGTAGGCAGGGATGCTGATGCATGTGAGTGGCTGCTGGTGTCTTGCTGGTAAGCAGATGCATGTGAGTGGTTGCTGGTGTCTTGCTGGTAGGCAGGGATGCTGATGCATGCGAGGGGTTGCTGGTGTCTTGCTGGTAGGCAGGGATGTTGATGCATGCAGGTGGTTGCTGATGTTTTGCTGGTAGGCAGGGATGCTGATGCATGTGAGTGGCTGCTGGTGTCTTGCTAGTAAGCAGATGCATGTGAGTGGTTGCTGGTGTCTTGCTGGTAGGCAGGGATGCTGATGCATGCGAGGGGTTGCTGGTGTCTTGCTGGTAGGCAGGGATGCTGATGCATGCAAGGGGTTGCTACTGTCTTGCTGGTAAGCAGGGATGCTGATGCTTGCGAGGGTTTGCTGGTGCCTTGCTGGTAAGCAGGGATGCTGATGCATGCGAATGGTTGCTGGTGTCTTGCTGGTAGGCAGGGATGCTGATGCATGTGAGTGGTTGCTGGTGTCTTGCTGGTAAGCAGATGCATGTGAGTGGTTGCTGGTGTCTTGCTGGTAGGCAGGGATGCTGAGGCATGCAAGGGGTTGCTGGTGTCTTGCTGGTAGGCAGGGATGCTGATGCATGCAAGGGGTTGCTGGTGTCTTGCTGGCAGGCAGGGATGCTGATGCATGCGAGTGGTTGCTGGTGTCTTGCTGGTAAGCAGGGATGCTGATGCATGCAAATGGTTGCTGGTATCTTGCTGGTAGGCAGGGATGCTGATGCATGTGAGGGGTTGTTGGTGTCTTGCTGGTATGCAGGGATGCTGATGCATGCAAGGGGTTGCTGGTGTCTTGCTGGTAGGCAGGGATGCTGATGCATGCGAGTGATTGCTGGTGTCTTGCTGGTAGGCAGGGATGCTGATGCATGCGAGAGGTTGCTGGGGTTTTGCTGGAATGCAGGGATGCTGATGCATGCGATGGGTTGCTGGTGTCTTGCTGGTAAGCAGGGATGCTGATGCATGCCACTGGTTGCTGGTGTCTTGCTGGTAGGCAGGGATGCTGATGCATGCAAGGGGTTGCTGGTGTCTTGCTGGTAGGCAGGGATGCTGATGCATGCAAGGGGTTGCTGGTGTCTTGCTGGCAGGCAGGGATGCTCATGCATGCGAGTGTTTGCTGGTGTCTTGCTGGTAAGCAGGGATGCTGATGCATGCAAATGGTTGCTGGTGTCTTGCTGGTAGGCAGGGATGCTGATGCATGCGAGGGGTTGTTGGTGTCTTGCTGGTATGCAGGGATGCTGATGCATGCAAGGGGTTGCTGATGTCTTGCTGGTAGGCAGGGATGCTGATGCATGCGAGTGGTTGCTGGTGTCTTGCTGGTAGGCAGGGATGCTGATGCATGCGAGAGGTTGCTGGTGTTTTGCTGGTAGGCATGGATGCTGATGCATGCGATGGGTTGCAGGTGTTTTGCTGGTAAGCAGGGATGCTGATGCATGCCAGTGGTTGCTGGTGTCTTGCTGGTAGGCAGGGATGCTGATGCATGCGATGGGTTGCTGGTGTCTTGCTGGTAAGCAGGGATGCTGATGCATGCCAGTGGTTGCTGGTGTCTTTCTGGTAGGCAGGGATGCTGATGCATGCAAGTGGTTGCTGGTGTCTTGCTGGTAAGCAGGGATGCTGATGCATGCAAGGGGTTGCTGGTGTCTTGCTGTTAGGCAGGGATGCTGATGCATGCGATGGGATGCTGGTGTCTTGCTGGTAGGCAGGGATGCCGATGCATGCGATTGGTTGCTGGTGTCTTGCTGGTAGGTAGGGATACCGATGCATGCAATGGGTTGCTGGTGTCTTGCTGGTAGGCAGGGATGCCGATGCATGCAAGTGGTTGCTGGTGTCTTGCTGGTATGCAGGGATGCTGATGCATGCGAGGGGTTGCTGGTGTCATGCTGGTAGGCAGGGATGCTGATGCATGAGATGGGTTGCTGGTGTCTTGCTGGTAGGCAGGGATGCTGATGCATGCAAGTGGTTGCTGGTGTCTTGCTGGTAAGCAGGGATGCTGATGCATGCGAGGGGTTGCTGGTGTCTTGCTGGTAGGCAGTGATGCTGATGCATGCGAGGGGTTGCTGGTGTCTTGCTGGTAGGCAGGGATGCTGATGCATGAGATGGGTTGCTGGTGTCCTGCTGGTAGGCAGGGATGCTGATGCATGCGAGTGGTTGCTGGTGTCTTGCTGGTAGGCAGGGATGCTGGTGCATGCGATGGGTTGCTGGTGTCTTGCTGGTAGGCAGGGATGCTGATGCATATGAGTGCTTGCTGGTGTCTTGCTGGTAGGCACGGATGCTGATGCATGCGAGGGGTTGCTGGTGTCTTGCTGGTAGGCAGGGATGCTGATGCATGCAAGTGGTTGCTGGTGTCTTGCTGGTAGGCAGGGATGCTGATGCATGCGAGGGGTTGCTGGTGTCTTGCTGGTAGGCAGGGATGCTGATGCATGCAGGTGGTTGCTGGTGTTTTGCTGGTAGGCAGGGATGCTGATGCATGTGAGTGGCTGCTGGTGTCTTGCTAGTAAGCAGATGCATGTGAGTGGTTGCTGGTGTCTTGCTGGTAGGCAGGGATGATGATGCATGCGAGGGGTTGCTGGTGTCTTGCTGGTAGGCAGGGATGCTGATGCATGCAAGGGGTTGCTGGTGTCTTGCTGGTAGGCAGGGATGCTGATGCATGCGAGGGTTTGCTGGTGCCTTGCTGGTAAGCAGGGATGCTGATGCATGCAAATGGTTGCTGGTGCCTTGCTGGTAGGCAGGGATGCTGATGCATGTGAGTGGTTGCTGGTGTCTTGCTGGTAAGCAGATGCATGTGAGTGGTTGCTGGTGTCTTGCTGGTAGGCAGGGATGCTGATGCATGCAAGGGGTTGCTGGTGTCTTTCTGGTAGGCAGGGATGCTGATGCATGCAAGGGGTTGCTGGTGTCTTGCTGGCAGGCAGGGATGCTGATGCATGCGAGTGGTTGCTGGTGTCTTGCTGGTAAGCAGGGATGCTGATGCATGCAAATGGTTGCTGGTGTCTTGCTGGTAGGCAGGGATGCTGAGGCATGCAAGGGGTTGTTGGTGTCTTGCTGGTATGCAGGGATGCTGATGCATGCAAGGGATTGCTGGTGTCTTGCTGGTAGGCAGGGATGCTGATGCATGCAAGGGGTTGCTACTGTCTTGCTGGTAGGCAGGGATGCTGATGCATGCGAGGGTTTGCTGGTGCCTTGCTGGTAAGCAGGGATGCTGATGCATGCGAATGGTTGCTGGTGTCTTGCTGGTAGGCAGGGATGCTGATGCATGTGAGTGGTTGCTGGTGTCTTGCTGGTAAGCAGATGCATGTGAGTGGTTGCTGGTGTCTTGCTGGTAGGCAGGGATGCTGATGCATGTGAGTGGTTGCTCTTGTCTTGCTGGTAGGTAGGGATGCTGATGCATGCGAGTGGTTGCTGGTGTCTTGCTGGCAGGCAGGAATGCTGATGCATGCGAGGGGTTGCTGGTGTCTTGCTGGTAGGCAGGGATGCCGATGCATGCCAGTGGTTGCTGGTGTCTTGCTGGTAAGCAGGGATGCTGATGCATCTGAGTGGTAGCTGATGTCTTGCTGGTAGGCAGCGATGCTGATGCATGCGAGTGGTTGCTAGTGTCCTGCTAGTATGCAGATGTATGTGAGTGGTTGCTGGTGTCTTGCTGGTAAGCATATGCATGCGAGTGGTTGCAGGTGTCTTGCTGGTAAGCAGGGATGCTGATGCATGCGAGGGGTTGCTGGTGTCTTGCTGATAGGCAGGGATGCTGATGCATGCAAGGGGTTTCTGGTGTCTTGCTGGTAGGCAGGGATGCTGATGCATGCGAGTGGTTGCTGGTGTCTTGCTGGTAGGCAGGAATGCTGATGCATGCGAGCGGTTGCTGGTGTATAGCTGGTAGGCAGGGATGCTGATGCATGCAATGGTTTGCTGGTGTCTTGCTTGTAGGCAGGGATGCAGATGCATGTGAGTGGTTGCTTGTTTCTTGCTAGTAGGCAGGGAGGCTGATGCATGCAAGTGGTTGCTGGTGTCTTGCTGGCAGGCAGGGATGCTGATGCATGCGAGGGGTTGCTGGTGTCTTGCTGGTCAGCAGGGATGCTGATGCATGTGAGTGGTTGCTGGTGTCTTGCTTGTAGGCAGAGATGCTGATGCATGTGAGTGGTTGCTGGTGTCTTGCTGGTAGGCAGGGATGCTGATGCATGAGAGTGGTTGCTGGTGTCTTGCTGGTAGGCAGGGATGCTGATGCATGAGAGGGGTTGCTGGTGTCTTGCTGGTAGGCAGGGATGCTAATGCATGTGAGTGGTTGCTGGTGTCTTGCTGGTAGGCAGGGATGCTGATGCATGCAATGGGTTGCTGGTGTCTTGCTGGTAGGCAGGGATGCTGATGCATGTGAGTGGTTGTTTATTTCTTGCTAGTAGGCAGGGAGGCTGATGCATGCAAGTGGTTGCTGGTGTCTTGCTGGCAGGCAGGGATGCTGATGCATGCGAGGGGTTGCTGGTGTCTTGCTGGTCAGCAGGGATGCTGATTCATGTGAGTGGTTGCTGGTGTCTTGCTTGTAGGCAGAGATGCTGATGCATGTGAGTGGTTGCTGGTGTCTTGCTGGTAGGCAGGGATGCTGATGCATGAGAGTGGTTGCTGGTGTCTTGCTGGTAGGCAGGGATGCTGATGCATGCGAGGGGTTGCTGGTGTCTTGCTGGTAGGCAGGGATGCTAATGCATGTGAGTGGTTGCTGGTGTCTTGCTGGTAGGCAGGGATGCTGATGCATGCAATGGGTTGCTGGTGTCTTGCTGGTAGGCAGGGATGCTGATGCATGTAAGTGGTTGCTGGTGTCTTGCTTGCAGGCAGGGATGCTGATGCATGCAATGGGTTGCTGGTGTCTTGCTGGTAGGCAGAGATGCTGATGCATGTGAGTGGTTGCTGGTGTCTTGCTGGTAGGCAGGGATGCTGATGCATGTGAGTGGTTGCTGGTGTCTTGCTTGTAGGCAGGGATGCTGATGCATGTGAGTTTTTACTGTTGTCTTGCTGGTATGCATGGATGCTGATGCATGCAATGGGTTGCTGGTGTCTTGCTGGTATGCATGGATGCTGATGCATGCAATGGGTTGTTGTTGTCTTGCTGGTAGGCAGGGATGCTGATGCATGTGAAGGGCTGCTGGTATCTTGCTGGTAGGCAGGGATGCTGATGCATGCGAGTGGTTGCTGGTGTCTTGCTGGTTGGCAGGGATGCTGATGCATGCAAGGGGTTGCTGGTGTCTTGCTGGCTGGTAGGCAGGGATTCTGATGCATGTGAGTGGTTGCTGGTGTCTTGCTGGTAGGCAGGGATGCTGATGCATGTGAGTGGTTTCTGGTGTCTTGCTCGTAGGCAGGGATGCCAATGCATGTGAGTGGTTGCTGGTGTCTTGCTGGTAGGCAGGGATGCTGATGCATGTGAGTGGTTGCTGGTGTCTTACTGGTAGGCAGGGATGCTGTTGCATGTGAGTGGTTGCTGGTGTCTTGCTGGTAGGCAGGGATGCTGATGCATGCGAGTGCTTGCTGGTGTCTTGCTGGTAGGCAGGGATGCTGATGCATGCGTGTGGTTGCTGGTGTCTTGCTGGTAGGCAGGGATGCTGATGCATGTGAGTGGTTGCTGGTGTCTTGCTGGCAGGCAGGGATGCTTATGTATGTGAGTGGTAGCTGGTGTCTTGCTGGTAGGCAGGCATGCTGATGCATGCGAGTGGTTGCTGGTGTCTTGCTGGCTTGTAGGCAGGGATGCTGATGCATGCGATGGGTTGCTCGTGTCTTGCTGGTAGACAGAGATGCTGATGCATGTTAGTGGTTGCTGGTGTCTTGCTGGTAGGCAGGGATGCTGATGCATGCGAGGGGTTGCTGGTGTCTTGCTGGTAGGCAGGGATGCTGATGCATGTGAGTGCTTGCTGGTGTCTTGCTGGTAGGCAGGGATGCTGATGCATGCGTGTGGTTGCTGGTGTCTTGCTGGTAGGCAGGGATGCTGATGCATGCGAGTGGTTGCTGGTGTCTTGCTGGCAGGCAGGGATGCTGATGCATGTGAGTGGTTGCTGGTGTCTTGCTGGTAGGCAGGAATGCTGATGCATGTGAGTGGTTGCTGGTGTCTTGCTGGTAGGCAGGGATGCTGATGCATGCAAGTGGTTGCTGGTGTCTTGCTGGTAGGCAGGGATGCTGATGCATGCGATGGGTTGCTGGTGTCTTGCTGGTGGGCAGGGATGCTGATGCATGCTAGTGGTTGCTTGTGTCTTGCTGGTAAGCAGGGATGCTGATGCATGCGAGGGGTTGCTGGTGTCTTGTTGGTAGGCAGGGTTGCTGATGCATGCGATGGGTTGCTCGTGTCTTGATGGTAGGCAGGGATGCTGATGCATGTGAGTGGTTGCTGGGTCTTGCTAGCAGGCAGGGATGCTGATGCATGCGAGTGGTTGCTGGTAGGCAGGGATGCTGATGTATGCGAGCGGTTACTGGTGTCTTGCTGGTAGGCAGGGATACTGATGCATGCGAGCAGTTGCTGGTGTCTTGCTGGTAGGCAGGGATGCTGATGCATGCGAGGGGTTGCTGGTGTCTTGCTGGTAGGCAGGGATGCTGATGCATGCGAGGGGTTGCTGGTGTCTTGCTGGCAGGCAGGGATGCTGATGCATGCGAGTGGTTGCTGGTGTCTTGCTGGCAGGCAGGGATGCTGATGCATGCGATGGGTTGCTGGTGTCTTGATGGTAGGCAGGGATGCTGATGCATGCGAGTGGTTTCTGGGGTCTTGCTGGTAGGCAGGGATGCTGATGCATGCAAGTGGTTGCTGGTGTCTTGCTGGTAGGCAGGGATGCTAATGCATGCGAGCGGTTGCTGGTGTCTTGCTGGTAGGCAGGGATGCTGATGCATGCGAGCGGTTGCTGGTGTCTTGCTGGTAGGCAGGGATGCTGATGCATGCGAGGGGTTGCTGGTGTCTTGCTGGCAGGCAGGGATGCTGATGCATGCGAGGGGTTGCTGGTGTCTTGCTGGCAGGCAGAGATGCTGATGCATGCAAGGGGTTGCTGGTGTCTTGATGGCAGGCAGGGATGCTGATGCATGCAAGGGGTTGCTGGTGTCTTGCTGGTAGGCAGGGATGCTGATGCATGCGAGGGGTTTTTGTTGTCTTGCTGGTAGGCAGGGATGCTGATGCATGCAAGGGGTTGCCGGTGTCTTGCTGGTAGGCTGGGATGCTGATGCATGCGAGGGGTTGCCGGTGTCTTGCTGGTAGGCAGGGATGCTGATGCATGCGAGCGGTTGCCGGTGTCTTGCTGGTAGGCAGGGATGCTGATGCATGCGAGGGGTTGCTGGTGTATTGCTGGCAGGCAGGGATGCTGATGCATGCGAGGGGTTGCTGGTGTCTTGCTGGCAGGCAGAGATGCTGATGCATGCAAGGGGTTGCTGGTGTCTTGCTGGCAGGCAGGGATGCTGATGCATGCAAGGGGTTGCTGGTATCTTGCTGGTAGGCAGGGATGCTGATGCATGCGAGGGGTTTTTGTTGTCTTGCTGGTAGGCAGGGATGCTTATGCATGCGAGGGGTTGCTGGTGTCTTGCTGGCAGGCAGGGATGCTGATGCATGCGAGTGGTTGCTGGTGTCTTGCTGGTAGGCAGGGATGCTGATGCATGCAAGGGGTTGCCGGTGTCTTGCTGGTAGGCTGGGATGCTGATGCATGCGAGGGGTTGCTGGTGTCTTGCTGGTAGGCAGGGATGCTGATGCATGCGAGGGGTTGCTGGTAGGCAGAGATGCTGATGCATGCAAGGGGTTGCTGGTGTCTTGCTGGTAGGCAGGGATGCTGATGCATGCAAGGGGTTGCCGGTGTCTTGCTGGTAGGCAGGGATGCTGATGCATGCATGTGGTTGCTGGTGTCTTGCTGGTAGGCAGGGATGCTGATGCATGCGAGGGGTTGCTGGTAGGCAGAGATGCTGATGCATGCGAGGGGTTGCTGGTGTCTTGCTGGTAGGCAGGGATGCTGATGCATGCAAGGGGTTGTTGTTGTCTTGCTGGTAGGCAGGGATTCTGATGCATGTGAAGGGTTGCTGGTGTCTTGCTGGTAGGCAGGGATGCTGATGCATGCGAGGGGTTGCTGGTGTCTTGCTGGTAGGCAGGGATGCTGATGCATGTGAGTGGTTGCTGGTGTCTTGTTGGTAGGCAGGGATGATGATGCATGCAATGGGTTGCTGGTGTCTTGATGGTAGGCAGGGATGCTGATGCATGCGAGGGGTTGCTGATGTCTTGCTGGTAGGCTGGGTTGCTGATGCATGCGAGTGGTTGCAGGTGTCTTGCTGGTAAGCAGGGATGCTGATGCATGTGAGTGGTTGCTGGGGTCTTGCTGGTAGGCAGGGATGCTGATGCATGCGATGGGTTGCTGGTGTCTTGCTGGTGGGCAGGGATGCTGATGCATGCGAGTGGTTGCTTGTGACTTGCTGGTAAGCAGGGATGCTGATGCATGCGGGGGGTTGCTGGTGTCTTGCTGGTAGGCAGGGATGCTGATGCATGCGATGGGTTGCTGGTGTCTTGATTGTAGGCAGGGATGCTGATGCATGTGAGTGGTTGCTGCATCTTGCTGGTAGGCAGGGATGCTGATGCATGCAAGTGGTTGCTGGTGTCTTGCTGGTAGGCAGGGATGCTGATGCATGCGAGCGGTTGCTGGTGTCTTGCTGGTAGGCAGGGATGCTGATGCATGGGAGCGATTGCTGGTGTCTTCCGGGTAGTCAGGGATGCTGATGCATGCGAGGGGTTGCTGGTGTCTTGCTGGTAGGCAGGGATGCTGATGCATTTGAGGGGTTGCTGGTGTCTTGCTGGCAGGCAGGGATGCTGATGCATGCGAGTGGTTGCTGGTGTCTTGCTGGCAGGCAGGGATGCTGATGCATGCAAGGGGTTGCTGGTGTCTTGCTGGTAGGCAGGGATGCTGATGCATGCCAGTGGTTGCTGGTGTCTTGCTGGCTGGCAGGGATGCTGATGCATGTGAGGGGTTGCTGGTGTCTTGCTGGCAGGCAGGGATGCTGATGCATGCGAGTGGTTGCTGGTGTCTTGCTGGCAGGCAGGGATGCTGATGCATGTGAGGGGTTGCTGGTGTCTTTCTGGCAGGCAGGGATGCTGATGCATGCGAGTGGTTGCTGGTGTCTTGCTGGCAGGCAGGGATGCTGATGCATGCAAGGGGTTGCTGGTGTCTTGCTGGTAGGCAGGGATGCTGATGCATGCGAGTGGTTGCTGGTGTCTTGCTGGCAGGCAGGGATGCTGATGCATGCGAGTGGTTGCTGGTGTCTTGCGGTAGGCAGGGATGCTGATGCATGCAATGGGGTGCTGGTGTATTGCTGGTAGGCAGGGATGCTGATGCATGCAAGTGGTTGCTGGTGTCTTGCTGGTAGGCAGGGATGCTGATGCATGCTAGGGGTTGCTGGTGTCTTGCTGGTAGGCAGGGATGCTGATGCATGCAAGTGGTTGCTGGTGTCTTGCTGGTAGGCAGGGATGCTGATGCATGCAAGGGGTTGCTGGTGTCTTGCTGGTAGGCAGGGATGCTGATGCATGCGAGGGGTTGCTGGTGTCTTGCTGGTAGGCAGGGATGCTGATGCATGCAAGTGGTTGCTGGTGTCTTGCTGCTAGGCAGGGATGCTGATGCATGTGAGTGGTTGCTGGTGTCTTGCTGGTAAGCAGATGCATGTGAGTGGTTGCTGGTGTCTTGCTGGTAAGCATGTATGCTGATGCATGCGAGGGGTTGCTGGTGTCTTACTGGTAGGCAGGGATGCTGATGCATGTGAGTGGTTGCTGGTGTCTTGCTGGTAGGCAGGGATGCTGATGCATGCGAGGGGTTGCTGGTGTCTTGCTGGTAGGCAGGGATACTGATGCATGTGAGTGGTTGCTGGTGTCTTGCTGGTAGGCAGGGATGCTGATGCATGCAATGGGTTGCTGGTGTCTTGCTGGTAGGCAGGGATGCTGATGCATGCGAGGGGTTGCTGGTGTCTTGCTGGTAGGCAGGGATGCTGATGCATGCGAGTGGTTGCTGGTGTCTTGCTGGTAGGCAGGGATGCTGATGCATGCGAGTGGTTGCTGGTGTCTTGCTGGTAAGCAGGGATGTTGATGCATGCGAGGGGTTGCTGGTGTCTTGCTGGTAGGCAGAGATGCTGATGCATGCGAGTGGTTGCTGGTGTCTTGCTCGTAGGCAGGGATGCTGATGCATGTGAGTGGTTGCAGGTGTCTTGCTGGTAAGCAGGGATGCTGATGCATGTGAGTGGTTGCTGGGGCTTGCTGATAGGCAGGGATGCTGATGCATGTGAGTGGTTGCTGGTGTCTTGCTGGTAGGCACAGGCACAGATGCTGATGCATGCAAGGGGTTGCTGGTGTCTTGCTGGTAGGCAGGGATGCTGATGCATGTGAGTGGCTGCTGGTGTCTTGCTAGTAAGTAGATGCATGTGAGTGGTTGCTGGTGTCTTGCTGGTAGGCAGGGATGCTGATGCATGTGAGGGGTTGCTGGTGTCTTGCTGGTAGGCAGGGATGCTGATGCATGCAAGGGGTTGCTGGTGTCTTGCTGGTAGGCAGGGATGGTGATGCATGCGAGGGGTTGCTGGTGCCTTGCTGGTAAGCAGGGATGCTGATGCATGCAAATGGTTGCTGGTGTCTTGTTGGTAGGCAGGGATGCTGATGCATGTGAGTGGTTGCTGGTGTCTTGCTGGTAAGCAGATGCATGTGAGTGGTTGCTGGTGTCTTGCTGGTAGGCAGGGATGCTGATGCATGCAAGGGGTTGCTGGTGTCTTGCTGGTAGGCAGGGATGCTGATGCATGCAAGGGGGTGCTGGTGTCTTGCTGGCAGGCAGGGATGCTGATGCATGCGAGTGGTTGCTGGTGTCTTGCTGGTAAGCAGGGACCTGATGCATGCAAATGGTTGCTGGTGTCTTGCTGGTAGGCAGGGATGCTGATGCATGCGAGGGGTTGTTGGTGTCTTGCTGGTATGCAAGGATGCTGATGCATGCAAGGGGTTGCTGGTGTCTTGCTGGTAGGCAGGGATGCTGATGCATGCGAGTGGTTGCTGGTGTCTTGCTGGTAGGCAGGGATGCTGATGCATGCAAGAGGTTGCTGGTGTTTTGCTGGTAGGCAGGGATGCTGATGCATGCGATGGGTTGCTGGTGTCTTGCTGGTAAGCAGGGATGCTGATGCATGCCAGTGGTTGCTGGTGTCTTGCTGGTAGGCAGGGATGCTGATGCATGCGATGGGTTGCTGGTGTCTTGCTGGTAAGCAGGGATGCTGATGCATGCCAGTGGTTGCTGGTGTCTTGCTGGTAGGCAGGGATGCTGATGCATGCAAGTGGTTGCTGGTGTCTTGCTGGTAAGCAGGGATGCTGATGCATGCAAGGGGTTGCTGGTGTCTTGCTGTTAGGCAGGGATGCTGATGCATGCGATGGGTTGCTGGTGTCTTGCTGGTAGGCAGGGATGCCGATGCATGCGATTGGTTGCTGGTGTCTTGCTGGTAGGTAGGGATACCGATGCATGCAATGGGTTGCTGGTGTCTTGCTGGTAGGCAGGGATGCCGATGCATGCAAGTGGTTGCTGGTGTCTTGCTGGTATGCAGGGATGCTGATGCATGCGAGGGGTTGCTGGTGTCATGCTGGTAGGCAGGGATGCTTATGCATGAGATGGGTTGCTGGTGTTTTGCTGGTAGGCAGGGATGCTGATGCATGCAAGTGGTTGCTGGTGTCTTGCTGGTAAGCAGGGATGCTGATGCATGCGAGGGGTTGCTGGTGTCTTGCTGGTAGGCAGTGATGCTGATGCATGCGAGGGGTTGCTGGTGTCTTGCTGGTAGGCAGGGATGCTGATGCATGAGAAGGGTTGCTGGTGTCTTGCTGGTAGGCAGGGATGCTGATGCATGCGAGTGGTTGCTGGTGTCTTGCTGGTAGGCAGGGATGCTGGTGCATGCGATGGGTTGCTGGTGTCTTGCTGGTAGGCAGGGATGCTGATGCATGCAAATGGTTGCTGGTGTCTTGCTGGTAGGCAGGGATGCTGATGCATGCGAGTGGTTGCTGGTGTCTTGCTGGTAAGCAGGGATGCTGATGCATGCGAGTGGTTGCTGGTGTCTTGCTGGTAGGCAGGGATGCTGGTGCATGCGATTGGTTGCTGGTGTCTTGCTGGTAGGCAGGGATGCTGATGCATGCGAGTGGTTGCTGGTGTCTTGCTGGTAGGCAGGGATGCTGATGCATGCGAGTGGTTGCTGGTGTCTTGCTGGTAAGCAGGGATGCTGATGCATGCGAGGGGTTGCTGGTGTCTTGCTGGTAGGCAGGGATGCTAATGCATGCGAGGGGTTGCTGGTGTTTTGCTGGGAGGCAGGGATGCTGATGCATGTGAGTGGCTGCTGGTGTCTTGCTAGTAAGCAGATGCATGTGAGTGGTTGCTGGTGTCTTGCTGGTAGGCAGGGATGCTGATGCATGCGAGGGGTTGCTGGTGTCTTGCTGGTAGGCAGGGATGCTGATGCATGCAAGGGGTTGCTACTGTCTTGCTGGTAGGCAGGGATGCTGATGCATGCAAGGGATTGCTGGTGCCTTGCTGGTAATCAGGGATGCTGATGCATGCGAATGGTTGCTGGTGTCTTGCTGGTAGGCAGGGATGCTGATGCATGTGAGTGGTTGCTGGTGTCTTGCTGGTAAGCAGATGCATGTGAGTGGTTGCTGGTGTCTTGCTGGTAGGCAGGGATGCTGATGCATGCAAGGGGTTGCTGGTGTCTTGCTGGTAGGCAGGGATGCTGATGCATGCAAGGGGTTGCTGGTGTCTTGCTGGCAGGCAGGGCTGCTGATGCATGCGAGTGGTTGCTGGTGTCTTGCTGGTAAACAGGGATGCTGATGCATGCAAATGGTTGCTGGTGTCTTGCTGATAGGCAGGGATGCTGATGCATGTGAGGGGTTGTTGGTGTCTTGCTGGTATGCAGGGATGCTAATGCATGTGAGTGGTTGCTGGTGTCTTGCTGGTAGGCAGGGATGCTGATGCATGCAATGGGTTGCTGGTGTCTTGCTGGTAGGCAGGGATGCTGAGGCATGTAAGTGGTTGCTGGTGTCTTGCTGGCAGGCAGGGATGCTGATGCATGCAATGGGTTGCTGGTGTCTTGCTGGTAGGCAGAGATGCTGATGCATGTGAGTGGTTGCTGGTGTCTTGCTGGTAGGCAGGGATGCTGATGCATGTGAGTGGTTGCTGGTGTCTTGCTTGTAGGCAGGGATGCTGATGCATGTGAGTTTTTCCTGTTGTCTTGCTGGTATGCATGGATGCTGATGCATGCAATGGGTTGCTGGTGTCTTGCTGGTATGCATGGATGCTGATGCATGCAATGGGTTGTTGTTGTCTTGCTGGTAGGCAGGGATGCTGATGCATGTGAAGGGCTGCTGGTATCTTTCTGGTAGGCAGGGATGCTGATGCATGCGAGTGGTTGCTGGTGTCTTGCTGGTTGGCAGGGATGCTGATGCATGCAAGGGGTTGCTGGTGTCTTGCTGGCTGGTAGGCAGGGATTCTGATGCATGTGAGTGGTTGCTGGTGTCCTGCTGGTAGGCAGGGATGCTGATGCATGTGAGTGGTTGCTGGTGTCTTGCTCGTAGGCAGGGATGCCAATGCATGTGAGTGGTTGCTGGTGTCTTGCTGGTAGGCAGGGATGCTGATGCATGTGAGTGGTTGCTGGTGTCTTACTGGTAGGCAGGGATGCTGATGCATGTGAGTGGTTGCTGGTGTCTTGCTGGTAGGCAGGGATGCTGATGCATGCGAGTGCTTGCTGGTGTCTTGCTGGTAGGCAGGGATGCTGATGCATGCGTGTGGTTGCTGGTGTCTTGCTGGTAGGCAGGGATGCTGATGCATGCGATTGGTTGCTGGTGTCTTGCTGGCAGGCAGGGATGCTTATGTATGTGAGTGGTAGCTGGTGTCTTGCTGGTAGGCAGGCATGCTGATGCATGCGAGTGGTTGCTGGTGTCTTGCTGGCTTGTAGGGAGGGATGCTGATGCATGCGATGGGTTGCTCGTGTCTTGCTGGTAGACAGAGATGCTGATGCATGTTAGTGGTTGCTGGTGTCTTGCTGGTAGGCAGGGATGCTGATGCATGTGAGTGGTTGCTGGTGTCTTGCTTGTAGGCAGGGATGCTGATGCATGTGAGTGGTTGCTGGTGTCTTGCTGGTAGGCATGGATGCTGATGCATGTGAGTGGTTGCTGGTGTCTTGCTGCTAGGCAGGGATGCTGATGCATGCGAGGGGTTGCGGGTGTCTTACTGGCAGGCAGGGATGCTGATGCATGTGAGTGCTTGCTGGTGTCTTGCTGGTAGGCAGGGATGCTGATGCATGCGTGTGGTTGCTGGTGTCTTGCTGGTAGGCAGGGATGCTGATGCATGCGAGTGGTTGCTGGTGTATTGCTGGCAGGCAGGGATGCTGATGCATGTGAGTGGTTGCTGGTATCTTGCTGGTAGGCAGGGATGCTGATGCATGTGAGTGGTTGCTGGTGTCTTGCTGGTAGGCAGGGATGCTGATGCATGCAAGGGGTTGCTGGTGTCTTGCTGGTAGGCAGGGATGCTGATGCATGTGATGGGTTGCTGGTGTCTTGCTGGTGGGCAGGGATGCTGATGCATGCGAGTGGTTGCTTGTGTCTTGCTGGTAAGCAGGGATGCTGATGCATGCGAGGGGTTGCTGGTGTCTTGCTGGTAGGCAGGGTTGCTGATGCATGCGATGGGTTGCTCGTGTCTTGATGGTAGGCAGGGATGCTGATGCATGCGAGGGGTTGCTGGTGTCTTGCTGGTAGGCAGGGATGCTGATGCATGCAAGGGGTTGTTGTTGTCTTGCTGGTAGGCAGGGATGCTGATGCATGTGAAGGGTTGCTGGTTTCTTGCTGGTAGACAGGGATGCTGATGCATGCGAGGGGTTGCTGGTGTCTTGCTGGTAGGCAGGGATGCTGATGCATGTGAGTGGTTGCTGGTGTCTTGTTGGTAGGCAGGGATGATGATGCAAGCAATGGGTTGCTGGTGTCTTGATGGTAGGCAGGGATGCTGATGTATGCGAGGGGTTGCTGATGTCTTGCTGGTAGGCAGGGTTGCTGATGCATGCGAGTGGTTGCAGGTGTCTTGCTGGTAAGCAGGGATGCTGATGCATGTGAGTGGTTGCTGGGGTCTTGCTTGTAGGCAGGGATGCTGATGCATGCGATGGGTTGCTGGTGTCTTGCTGGTGGGCAGGGATGCTGATGCATGCGAGTGGTTGCTTGTGACTTGCTGGTAAGCAGGGATGCTGATGCATGCAAGGGGTTGCTGGTGTCTTGCTGGTAGGCAGGGATGCTGATGCATGCAATGGGTTGCTGGTGTCTTGATTGTAGGCAGGGATGCTGATGCATGTGAGTGGTTGCTGGATCTTGCTGGTAGGCAGGGATGCTGATGCATGCAAGTGGTTGCTGGTGTCTTGCTGGTAGGCAGGGATGCTGATGCATGCGAGCGGTTGCTGGTGTCTTGCTGGTAGGCAGGGATGCTGATGCATGGGAGCGGTTGCTGGTGTCTTGCTGGTAGGCAGGGATGCTGATGCATGCGAGGGGTTGCTGGTGTCTTGCTGGTAGGCAGGGATGCTAATGCATGTGAGGGGTTGCTGGTGTCTTGCTGGCAGGCAGGGATGCTGATGCATGCGAGTGGTTGCTGGTGTCTTGCTGGCAGGCAGGGATGCTGATGCATGCAAGGGGTTGCTGGTGTCTTGCTGGTAGGCAGGGATGCTGATGCATGCCAGTGGTTGCTGGTGTCTTGCTGGCAGGCAGGGATGCTGATGCATGTGAGGGGTTGCTGGTGTCTTGCTGGCAGGCAGGGATGCTGATGCATGCGAGTGGTTGCTGGTGTCTTGCTGGCAGGCAGGGATGCTGATGCATGCAAGGGGTTGCTGGTGTCTTGCTGGTAGGCAGGGATGCTGATGCATGCGAGTGGTTGCTGGTGTCTTGCTGGCAGGCAGGGATGCTGATGCATGCGAGTGGTTGCTGGTGTCTTGCGGTAGGCAGGGATGCTGATGCATGCAATGGGGTGCTGGTGTATTGCTGGTAGGCAGGGATGCTGATGCATGCAAGTGGTTGCTGGTGTCTTGCTGGTAGGCAGGGATGCTGATGCATGCTAGGGGTTGCTGGTGTCTTGTTGGTAGGCAGGGATGCTGATGCATGCAAGTGATTGCTGGTGTCTTGCTGGTAGGCAGGGATGCTGATGCATGCGAGGGGTTGCTGGTGTCTTGCTGGTAGGCAGGGATGCTGATGCATGCGAGGGGTTGCTGGTGTCTTGCTGGTAGGCAGGGATGCTGATGCATGCAAGTGGTTGCTGGTGTCTTGCTGCTAGGCAGGGATGCTGATGCATGTGAGTGGTTGCTGGTGTCTTGCTGGTAAGCAGATGCATGTGAGTGGTTGCTGGTGTCTTGCTGGTAAGCAGGTATGCTGATGCATGGGAGGGGTTGCTGGTGTCTTACTGGTAGGCAGGGATGCTGATGCATGTGAGTGGTTGCTGGTGTCTTGCTGGTAGGCAGGGATGCTGATGCATGCGAGGGGTTGCTGGTGTCTTGCCGGTAGGCAGGGATACTGATGCATGTGAGTGGTTGCTGGTGTCTTGCTGGTAGGCAGGGATGCTGATGCATGCAATGGGTTGCTGGTGTCTTGCTGGTAGGCAGGGATGCTGATGCATGCGAGGGGTTGCTGGTGTCTTGCTGGTAGGCAGGGATGCTGATGCATGCGAGTGGTTGCTGGTGTCTTGCTGGTAGGCAGGGATGCTGATGCATGCGAGTGGTTGCTGGTGTCTTGCTGGTAAGCAGGGATGCTGATGCATGCGAGGGGTTTCTGGTGTCTTGCTGGTAGGCAGAGATGCTGATGCATGCGAGTGGTTGCTGGTGTCTTGCTCGTAGGCAGGGATGCTGATGCATGTGAGTGGTTGCAGGTGTCTTGCTGGTAAGCAGGGATGCTGATGCATGTGAGTGGTTGCTGGGGCTTGCTGGTAGGCAGGGATGCTGATGCATGTGAGTGGTTGCTGGTGTCTTGCTGGTAGGCACAGATGCTGATGCATGCAAGGGGTTGCTGGTGTCTTGCTGGTAGGCAGGGATGCTGATGCATGTGAGTGGCTGCTGGTGTCTTGCTAGTAAGCAAATGCATGTGAGTGGTTGCTGGTGTCTTGCTGGTAGGCAGGGATGCTGATGCATGCGAGGGGTTGCTGGTGTCTTGCTGGTAGGCAGGGATGCTGATGCATGCAAGGGGTTGCTGGTGTCTTGCTGGTAGGCAGGGATGGTGATGTATGCGAGGGGTTGCTGGTGCCTTGCTGGTAAGCAGGGATGCTGATGCATGCAAATGGTTGCTGGTGTCTTGTTGGTAGGCAGGGATGCTGATGCATGTGAGTGGTTGCTGGTGTCTTGCTGGTAAGCAGATGCATGTGAGTGGTTGCTGGTGTCTTGCTGGTAGGCAGGGATGCTGATGCATGCAAGGGGTTGCTGGTGTCTTGCTGGTAGGCAGGGATGCTGATGCATGCAAGGGGTTGCTGGTGTCTTGCTGGCAGGCAGGGATGCTGCTGCATGCGAGTGGTTGCTGGTGTCTTGCTGGTAAGCAGGGATGCTGATGCATGCAAATGGTTGCTGGTGTCTTGCTGGTAGGCAGGGATGCTGATGCATGCGAGGGGTTGTTGGTGTCTTGCTGGTATGCAAGGATGCTGATGCATGCAAGGGGTTGCTGGTGTCTTGCTGGTAAGCAGGGATGCTGATGCATGCCAGTGGTTGCTGGTGTCTTGCTGGTAGGCAGGGATGCTGATGCATGCAAGTGGTTGCTGGTGTCTTGCTGGTAAGCAGGGATACTGATGCATGCAAGGGGTTGCTGGTGTCTTGCTGTTAGGCAGGGATGCTGATGCATGCGATGGGTTGCTGGTGTCTTGCTGGTAGGCAGGGATGCCGATGCATGCGATTGGTTGCTGGTGTCTTGCTGGTAGGTAGGGATACCGATGCATGCAATGGGTTGCTGGTGTCTTGCTGGTAGGCAGGGATGCCGATGCATGTAAGTGGTTGCTGGTGTCTTGCTGGTATGCAGGGATGCTGATGCATGCGAGGGGTTGCTGGTGTCATGCTGGTAGGCAGGGATGCTGATGCATGAGATGGGTTGCTGGTGTCTTGCTGGTAGGCAGGGATGCTGATGCATGCAAGTGGTTGCTGGTGTCTTGCTGGTAAGCAGGGATGCTGATGCATGCGAGGGGTTGCTGGTGTCTTGCTGGTAGGCAGTGATGCTGATGCATGCGAGGGGTTGCTGGTGTCTTGCTGGTAGGCAGGGATGCTGATGCATGAGAAGGGTTGCTGGTGTCTTGCTGGTAGGCAGGGATGCTGATACATGCGAGTGGTTGCTGGTGTCTTGCTGGTAGGCAGGGATGCTGGTGCATGCGATGGGTTGCTGGTGTCTTGCTGGTAGGCAGGGATGCTGATGCATATGAGTGCTTGCTGGTGTCTTGCTGGTAGGCACGGATGCTGATGCATGCGAGGGGTTGCTGGTGTCTTGCTGGTAGGCAGGGATGCTGATGCATGCAAGTGGTTGCTGGTGTCTTGCTGGTAGGCAGGGATGCTGATGCATGTGAGTGGCTGCTGGTGTCGAGCTGGTAAGCAGATGCATGTGAGTGGTTGCTGGTGTCTTGCTGGTAGGCAGGGATGCTGATGCATGCGAGGGGTTGCTGGTGTCTTGCTGGTAGGCAGGGATGCTGATGCATGCAGGTGGTTGCTGGTGTTTTGCTGGTAGGCAGGGATGCTGATGCATGTGAGTGGCTGCTGGTGTCTTGCTAGTAAGCAAATGCATGTGAGTGGTTGCTGGTGTCTTGCTGGTAGGCAGGGATGCTGATGCATGCGAGGGGTTGCTGGTGTCTTGCTGGTAGGCAGGGATGCTGATGCATGCAAGGGGTTGCTGGTGTCTTGCTGGTAGGCAGGGATGGTGATGTATGCGAGGGGTTGCTGGTGCCTTGCTGGTAAGCAGGGATGCTGATGCATGCAAATGGTTGCTGGTGTCTTGTTGGTAGGCAGGGATGCTGATGCATGTGAGTGGTTGCTGGTGTCTTGCTGGTAAGCAGATGCATGTGAGTGGTTGCTGGTGTCTTGCTGGTAGGCAGGGATGCTGATGCATGCAAGGGGTTGCTGGTGTCTTGCTGGTAGGCAGGGATGCTGATGCATGCAAGGGGTTGCTGGTGTCTTGCTGGCAGGCAGGGATGCTGCTGCATGCGAGTGGTTGCTGGTGTCTTGCTGGTAAGCAGGGATGCTGATGCATGCAAATGGTTGCTGGTGTCTTGCTGGTAGGCAGGGATGCTGATGCATGCGAGGGGTTGTTGGTGTCTTGCTGGTATGCAAGGATGCTGATGCATGCAAGGGGTTGCTGGTGTCTTGCTGGTAAGCAGGGATGCTGATGCATGCCAGTGGTTGCTGGTGTCTTGCTGGTAGGCAGGGATGCTGATGCATGCAAGTGGTTGCTGGTGTCTTGCTGGTAAGCAGGGATACTGATGCATGCAAGGGGTTGCTGGTGTCTTACTGTTAGGCAGGGATGCTGATGCATGCGATGGGTTGCTGGTGTCTTGCTGGTAGGCAGGGATGCCGATGCATGCAATTGGTTGCTGGTGTCTTGCTGGTAGGTAGGGATACCGATGCATGCAATGGGTTGCTGGTGTCTTGCTGGTAGGCAGGGATGCCGATGCATGTAAGTGGTTGCTGGTGTCTTGCTGGTATGCAGGGATGCTGATGCATGCGAGGGGTTGCTGGTGTCATGCTGGTAGGCAGGGATGCTGATGCATGAGATGGGTTGCTGGTGGCTTGCTGGTAGGCAGGGATGCTGATGCATGCAAGTGGTTGCTGGTGTCTTGCTGGTAAGCAGGGATGCTGATGCATGCGAGGGGTTGCTGGTGTCTTGCTGGTAGGCAGTGATGCTGATGCATGCGAGGGGTTGCTGGTGTCTTGCTGGTAGGCAGGGATGCTGATGCATGAGAAGGGTTGCTGGTGTCTTGCTGGTAGGCAGGGATGCTGATGCATGCGAGTGGTTGCTGGTGTCTTGCTGGTAGGCAGGGATGCTGGTGCATGCGATGGGTTGCTGGTGTCTTGCTGGTAGGCAGGGATGCTGATGCATATGAGTGCTTGCTGGTGTCTTGCTGGTAGGCACGGATGCTGATGCATGCGAGGGGTTGCTGGTGTCTTGCTGGTAGGCAGGGATGCTGATGCATGCAAGTGGTTGCTGGTGTCTTGCTGGTAGGCAGGGATGCTGATGCATGTGAGTGGCTGCTGGTGTCGAGCTGGTAAGCAGATGCATGTGAGTGGTTGCTGGTGTCTTGCTGGTAGGCAGGGATGCTGATGCATGCGAGGGGTTGCTGGTGTCTTGCTGGTAGGCAGGGATGCTGATGCATGCAGGTGGTTGCTGGTGTTTTGCTGGTAGGCAGGGATGCTGATGCATGTGAGTGGCTGCTGGTGTCTTGCTAGTAAGCAGATGCATGTGAGTGGTTGCTGGTGTCTTGCTGGTAGGCAGGGATGCTGATGCATGCGAGGGGTTGCTGGTGTCTTGCTGGTAGGCAGGGATGCTGATGCATGCAAGGGGTTGCTACTGTCTTGCTGGTAGGCAGGGATGCTGATGCATGCAAGGGTTTGCTGGTGCCTTGCTGGTAAGCAGGGATGCTGATGCATGCGAATGGTTGCTGGTGTCTTGCTGGTAGGCAGGGATGCTGATGCATGTGAGTGGTTGCTGGTGTCTTGCTGGTAAGCAGATGCATGTGAGTGGTTGCTGGTGTCTTGCTGGTAGGCAGGGATGCTGATGCATGCAAGGGGTTGCTGGTGTCTTGCTGGTAGGCAGGGATGCTGATGCATGCAAGGGGTTGCTGATGTCTTGCTGGCAGGCAGGGATGCTGATGCATGCGAGTGGTTGCTGGTGTCTTGCTGGTAAGCAGGGATGCTGATGCATGCAAATGTTTGCTGGTGTCTTGCTGGTAGGCAGGGATGCTGATGCATGTGAGGGGTTGTTGGTGTCTTGCTGGTATGCAGGGATGCTGATGCATGCAAGGGGTTGCTGGTGTCTTGCTGGTAGGCAGGGATGCTGATGCATGCGAGTGGTTGCTGGTGTCTTGCTGGTAGGCAGGGATGCTGATGCATGCGAGAGGTTGCTGGTGTTTTGCTGGAATGCAGGGATGCTGATGCATGCGATGGGTTGCTGGTGTCTTGCTGGTAAGCAGGGATGCTGATGCATGCCACTGGTTGCTGGTGTCTTGCTGGTAGGCAGGGATGCTGATGCATGCAAGGGGTTGCTGGTGTCTTGCTGGTAGGCAGGGATGCTGATGCATGCAAGGGGTTGCTGGTGTCTTGCTGGCAGGCAGGGATGCTGATGCATGCAAGTGGTTGCTGGTGTCTTGCTGGTAAGCAAGGATGCTGATGCATGCAAATGGTTGCTGGTGTCTTGCTGGTAGGCAGGGATGCTGATGCATGCGAGGGGTTGTTGGTGTCTTGCTGGTAGGCAGGGATGCTGATGCATGCGAGGGGTTGTTGGTGTCTTGCTGGTATGCAGGGATGCTGATGCATGCAAGGGGTTGCTGATGTCTTGCTGGTAGGCAGGGATGCTGATGCATGCGAGTGGTTGCTGGTGTCTTGCTGGTAGGCAGGGATGCTGATGCATGCGAGAGGTTGCTGGTGTTTCGCTGGTAGGCAGGGATGCTAATGCATGCGATGGGTTGCTGGTGTTTTGCTGGTAAGCAGGGATGCTGATGCATGCCAGTGGTTGCTGGTGTCTTGCTGGTAGGCAGGGATGCTGATGCATGCGATGGGTTGCTGGTGTCTTGCTGGTAGGCAGGGATGCTGATGCATGCGAGTGGTTGCTGGTGTCTTGCTGGTAGGCATGGATGCTGATGCATGTGAGTGGTTGCTGGTGTCTTGCTGGTAGGCAGGGATGCTGATGCATGCGAGGGGTTGATGGTGTCTTGCTGGTAGGCAGGGATGCTGATGCATGTGAGTGCTTGCTGGTGTCTTGCTGGTAGGCAGGGATGCTGATGCATGCGTGTGGTTGCTGGTGTCTTGCTGGTAGGCAGGGATGCTGATGCATGCGAGTGGTTGCTGGTGTCTTGCTGGCAGGCAGGGATGCTGATGCATGTGAGTGGTTGCTGGTGTCTTGCTGGTAGGCAGGGATGCTGATGCATGTGAGTGGTTGCTGGTGTCTTGCTGGTAGGCAGGGATGCTGATGCATGCAAGGGGTTGCTGGTGTCTTGCTGGTAGGCAGGGATGCTGATGCATGCGATGGGTTGCTGGTGTCTTGCTGGTGTGCAGGGATGCTGATGCATGCAAGTGGTTGCTTGTGTCTTGCTGGTAAGCAGGGATGCTGATGCATGCGAGGGGTTGCTGGTGTCTTGCTGGTAGGCAGGGTTGCTGATGCATGCGATGGGTTGCTCGTGTCTTGATGGTAGGCAGGGATGCTGATGCATGTGAGTGGTTGCTGGGTCTTGCTGGTAGGCAGGGATGCTGATGCATGCGAGTGGTTGCTGGTAGGCAGGGATGCTGATGTATGCGAGCGGTTACTGGTGTCTTGCTGGTAGGCAGGGATGCTGATGCATGCGAGCAGTTGCTGGTGTCTTGCTGGTAGGCTGGGATGCTGATGCATGCGAAGGGTTGCTGGTGTCTTGCTGGTAGGCAGGGATGCTGATGCATGCGAGTGGTTGCTGGTGTCTTGCTGGCAGGCAGGGATGCTGATGCATGCGATGGGTTGCTGGTGTCTTGATGGTAGGCAGGGATGCTGATGCATGCGAGTGGTTGCTGGGGTCTTGCTGGTAGGCAGGGATGCTGATGCATGCAAGTGGTTGCTGGTGTCTTGCTGGTAGGCAGGGATGCTAATGCATGCGAGCGGTTGCTGGTGTCTTGCTGGTAGGCAGGGATGCTGATGTATGCGAGCGGTTACTGGTGTCTTGCTGGTAGGCAGGGATGCTGATGCATGCGAGCAGTTGCTGGTGTCTTGCTTGTAGGCAGGGATGCTGATGCATGCGAGTGGTTGCTGGTGTCTTGCTGGCAGGCAGGGATGCTGATGCATGCGATGGGTTGCTGGTGTCTTGATGGTAGGCAGGGATGCTGATGCATGCGAGTGGTTGCTGGGGTCTTGCTGGTAGGCAGGGATGCTGATGCATGCAAGTGGTTGCTGGTGTCTTGCTGGTAGGCAGGGATGCTAATGCATGCGAGCGGTTGCTGGTGTCTTGCTGGTAGGCAGGGATGCTGATGCATGCGAGGGGTTGCTGGTGTCTTGCTGGCAGGCAGAGATGCTGATGCATGCAAGGGATTGCTGGTGTCTTGCTGGCAGGCAGGGATGCTGATGCATGCAAGGGGTTGCTGGTGTCTTGCTGGTAGGCAGGGATGCTGATGCATGCGAGGGGTTTTTGTTGTCTTGCTGGTAGGCAGGGATGCTGATGCATGCAAGGGGTTGCCGGTGTCTTGCTGGTAGGCTGGGATGCTGATGCATGCGAGGGGTTGCCGGTGTCTTGCTGGTAGGCAGGGATGCTGATGCATGCGAGCGGTTGCCTGTGTCTTGCTGGTAGGCAGGGATGCTGATGCATGCGAGGGGTTGCTGGTGTCTTGCTGGCAGGCAGGGATGCTGATGCATGCGAGGGGTTGCTGGTGTCTTGCTGGCAGGCAGAGATGCTGATGCATGCAAGGGGTTGCTGGTGTCTTGCTGGCAGGCAGGGATGCTGATGCATGCAAGGGGTTGCTGGTGTCTTGCTGGTAGGCAGGGATGCTGATGCATGCGAGGGGTTTTTGTTGTCTTGCTGGTAGGCAGGGATGCTTATGCATGCGAGGGGTTGCTGGTGTCTTGCTGGCAGGCAGGGATGCTGATGCATGCGAGGGGTTGCTGGTGTCTTGCTGGTAGGCAGGGATGCTGATGCATGCAAGGGGTTGCCGGTGTCTTGCTGGTAGGCTGGGATGCTGATGCATGCGAGGGGTTGCCGGTGTCTTGCTGATAGGCAGGGATGCTGATGCATGCAAGGGGTTGCCGGTGTCTTGCTGGTAGGCAGAGATGCTGATGCATGCGAGGGGTTGCTGGTGTCTTGCTGGTAGGCAGGGATGCTGATGCATGCGAGGGGTTGCTGGTAGGCAGAGATGCTGATGCATGCAAGGGGTTGCTGGTGTCTTGCTGGTAGGCAGGGATGCTGATGCATGCAAGGGGTTGCCGGTGTCTTGCTGGTAGGCAGGGATGCTGATGCATGCAAGTGGTTGCTGGTGTCTTGCTGGTAGGCAGGGATGCTGATGCATGCGAGGGGTTGCTGGTAGGCAGAGATGCTGATGCATGCGAGGGGTTGCTGGTGTCTTGCTGGTAGGCAGGGATGCTGATGCATGCAAGGGGTTGTTGTTGTCTTGCTGGTAGGCAGGGATGCTGATGCATGTGAAGGGTTGCTGGTGTCTTGCTGGTAGGCAGGGATGCTGATGCATGCGAGGGGTTGCTGGTGTCTTGCTGGTAGGCAGGGATGCTGATGCATGTGAGTGGTTGCTGGTGTCTTGTTGGTAGGCAGGGATGATGATGCATGCAATGGGTTGCTGGTGTCTTGATGGTAGGCAGGGATGCTGATGCATGCGAGTGGTTGCAGGTGTCTTGCTGGTAAGCAGGGATGCTGATGCATGTGAGTGGTTGCTGGGGTCTTGCTGGTAGGCAGGGATGCTGATGCATGTGAGTGGTTGCTGGTATCTTGCTGGTAAGCAGATGCATGTGAGTGGTTGCTGGTGTCTTGCTGGTAGGCAGGGATGCTGATGCATGCAAGGGGTTGCTGGTGTCTTGCTGGCAGGCAGGGATGCTGATGCATGCGAGTGGTTGCTGGTGTCTTGCTGGTAAGCAGGGATGCTGATGCATGCAAATGGTTGCTGGTGTCTTGCTGGTAGGCAGGGATGCTGATGCATGTGAGGGGTTGTTGGTGTCTTGCTGGTAGGCAGGGATGCTGATGCATGCGAGAGGTTGCTGGTGTTTTGCTGGAATGCAGGGATGCTGATGCATGCGATGGGTTGCTGGTGTCTTGCTGGTAAGCAGGGATGCTGATGCATGCCACTGGTTGCTGGTGTCTTGCTGGTAGGCAGGGATGCTGATGCATGCAAGGGGTTGCTGGTGTCTTGCTGGTAGGCAGGGATGCTGATGCATGCAAGGGGTTGCTGGTGTCTTGCTGGCAGGCAGGGATGTTGATGCATGCGAGTGGTTGCTGGTGTCTTGCTGGTAAGCAGGGATGCTGATGCATGCAAATGGTTGCTGGTGTCTTGCTGGTAGGCAGGGATGCTGATGCATGCGAGGGGTTGTTGGTGTCTTGCTGGTATGCAGGGATGCTGATGCATGCAAGGGGTTGCTGATGTCTTGCTGGTAGGCAGGGATGCTGATGCATGCGAGTGGTTGCTGGTGTCTTGCTGGTAGGCAGGGATGCTGATGCATGCGAGAGGTTGCTGGTGTTTTGCTGGTAGGCAGGGATGCTGATGCATGCGATGGGTTGCTGGTGTTTTGCTGGTAAGCAGGGATGCTGATGCATGCCAGTGGTTGCTGGTGTCTTGCTGGTAGGCAGGGATGCTGATGCATGCGATGGGTTGCTGGTGTCTTGCTGGTAAGCAGGGATGCTGATGCATGCCAGTGGTTGCTGGTGTCTTTCTGGTAGGCACGGATGCTGATGCATGCAAGTGGTTGCTGGTGTCTTGCTGGTAAGCAGGGATGCTGATGCATGCAAGGGGTTGCTGGTGTCTTGCTGTTAGGCAGGGATGCTGATGCATGCAATGGGTTGCTGGTGTCTTGCTGGTAGGCAGGGATGCCGATGCATGCGATTGGTTGCTGGTGTCTTGCTGGTAGGTAGGGATACCGATGCATGCAATGGGTTGCTGGTGTCTTGCTGGTAGGCAGGGATGCCGATGCATGCAAGTGGTTGCTGGTGTCTTGCTGGTAGGCAGGGATGCCGATGCATGCAAGTGGTTGCTGGTGTCTTGCTGGTAAGCAGGGATGCTGATGCATGCGAGGGGTTGCTGGTGTCATGCTGGTAGGCAGGGATGCTGATGCATGAGATGGGTTGCTGGTGTCTTGCTGGTAAGCAGGGATGCTGATGCATGCAAGTGGTTGCTGGTGTCTTGCTGGTAAGCAGGGATGCTGATGCATGCGAGGGGTTGCTGGTGTCTTGCTGGTAGGCAGTGATGCTGATGCATGCGAGGGGTTGCTGGTGTCTTGCTGGTAGGCAGGGATGCTGATGCATGAGATGGGTTGCTGGTGTCTTGCTGGTAGGCAGGGATGCTGATGCATGCGAGTGGTTGCTGGTGTCTTGCTGGTAGGCAGGGATGCTGGTGCATGCGATGGGTTGCTGGTGTCTTGCTGGTAGGCAGGGATGCTGATGCATATGAGTGCTTGCTGGTGTCTTGCTGGTAGGCACGGATGCTGATGCATGCGAGGGGTTGCTGGTGTCTTGCTGGTAGGCAGGGATGCTGATGCATGCAAGTGGTTGCTGGTGTCTTGCTGGTAGGCAGGGATGCTGATGCATGTGAGTGGCTGCTGGTGTCTTGCTGGTAAGCAGATGCATGTGAGTGGTTGCTGGTGTCTTGCTGGTAGGCAGGGATGCTGATGCATGCGAGGGGTTGCTGGTGTCTTGCTGGTAGGCAGGGATGCTGATGCATGCAGGTGGTTGCTGGTGTTTTGCTGGTAGGCAGGGATGCTGATGCATGTGAGGGGTTGCTGGTGGCTTGCTGGTAGGCAGGGATGCTGATGCATGCAAGGGGTTGCTGGTGTCTTGCTGGTAG
The DNA here is from genome assembly GCF_040938575.1 of Ambystoma mexicanum. Lineage (NCBI taxonomy): Eukaryota > Metazoa > Chordata > Amphibia > Caudata > Ambystomatidae > Ambystoma > Ambystoma mexicanum. The sequence goes on along the minus strand of NC_090926.1, from coordinate 1,280,519,254 downwards.
GCAGGGATGCTGATGCATGCAAGGGGTTGCTTGTGTCTTGCTGGCAGGCAGGGATGCTGATGCATGCAAGTGGTTGCTGGTGTCTTGCTGGTAAGCAGGGATGCTGATGCATGCAAATGGTTGCTGGTGTCTTGCTGGTAGGCAGGGATGCTGATGCATGCGAGGGGTTGTTGGTGTCTTGCTGGTATGCAGGAATGCTGATGCATGCAAGGGGTTGCTGATGTCTTGCTGGTAGGCAGGGATGCTGATGCATGCGAGTGGTTGCTGGTGTCTTGCTGGTAGGCAGGGATGCTGATGCATGTGAGAGGTTGCTGGTGTTTTGCTGGTAGGCAGGGATGCTGATGCATGCGATGGGTTGCTGGTGTTTTGCTGGTAAGCAGGGATGCTGATGCATGCCAGTGGTTGCTGGTGTCTTGCTGGTAGGCAGGGATGCTGATGCATGCGATGGGTTGCTGGTGTCTTGCTGGTAAGCAGGGATGCTGATGCATGCCAGTGGTTGCTGGTGTCTTTCTGGTAGGCAGGGATGCTGATGCATGCAAGTGGTTGCTGGTGTCTTGCTGGTAAGCAGGGATGCTGATGCATGCAAGGGGTTGCTGGTGTCTTGCTGGTAGGCAGGGATGCTGATGCATGCAATGGGTTGCTGGTGTCTTGCTGGTAGGCTGGGATGCGGATGCATGCGATTGGTTGCTGGTGTCTTGCTGGTAGGTAGGGATACCGATGCATGCAATGGGTTGCTGGTGTCTTGCTGGTAGGCAGGGATGCCGATGCATGCAAGTGGTTGCTGGTGTCTTGCTGGTATGCAGGGATGCTGATGCATGCGAGGGGTTGCTGGTGTCATGCTGGTAGGCAGGGATGCTGATGCATGAGATGGGTTGCTGGTGTCTTGCTGGTAGGCAGGGATGCTGATGCATGCAAGTGGTTGCTGGTGTCTTGCTGGTAAGCAGGGATGCTGACGCATGCGAGGGGTTGCTGGTGTCTTGCTGGTAGGCAGTGATGCTGATGATGCATGCGAGGGGTTGCTGGTGTCTTGCTGGTAGGCAGGGATGCTGATGCATGAGATGGGTTGCTGGTGTCTTGCTGGTAGGCAAGGATGCTGATGCATGCGAGTGGTTGCTGGTGTCTTGCTGGTAGGCAGGGATGCTGGTGCATGCGATGGGTTGCTGGTGTCTTGCTGGTAGGCAGGGATGCTGATGCATATGAGTGCTTGCTGGTGTCTTGCTGGTAGGCACGGATGCTGATGCATGCGAGGGGTTGCTGGTGTCTTGCTGGTAGGCAGGGATGCTGATGCATGCAAGTGGTTGCTGGTGTCTTGCTGGTAGGCAGGGATGCTGATGCATGTGATTGGCTGCTGGTGTCTTGCTGGTAAGCAGATGCATGTGAGTGGTTGCTGGTGTCTTGCTGGTAGGCAGGGATGCTGATGCATGCGAGGGGTTGCTGGTGTCTTGCTGGTAGGCAGGGATGCTGATGCATGCAGGTGGTTGCTGGTGTTTTGCTGGTAGGCAGGGATGCTGATGCATGTGAGTGGCTGCTGGTGTCTTGCTAGTAAGCAGATGCATGTGAGTGGTTGCTGGTGTCTTGCTGGTAGGCAGGGATGCTGATGCATGCGAGGGGTTGCTGGTGTCTTGCTGGTAGGCAGGGATGCTGATGCATGCAAGGGGTTGCTGGTGTCTTGCTGGTAGGCAGGGATGCTGATGCATGCGAGGGTTTGCTGGTGCCTTGCTGGTAAGCAGGGATGCTGATGCATGCGAATGGTTGCTGGTGCCTTGCTGGTAGGCAGGGATGCTGATGCATGTGAGTGGTTGCTGGTGTCTTGCTGGTAAGCAGATGCATGTGAGTGGTTGCTGGTGTCTTGCTGGTAGGCAGGGATGCTGATGCATGTGAGTGGTTGCTCTTGTCTTGCTGGTAGGTAGGGATGCTGATGCATGCAATGGGTTGCTGGTGTCTTGCTGGCAGGCAGGGATGCTGATGCATGCGAGTGGTTGCTGGTGTCTTGCTGGTAAGCAGGGATGCTGATGCATGCAAATGGTTGCTGGTGTCTTGCTGGTAGGCAGGGATGCTGAGGCATGCAAGAGGTTGTTGGTGTCTTGCTGGTATGCAGGGATGCTGATGCATGCAAGGGGTTGCTGGTGTCTTGCTGGTAGGCAGGGATGCTGATGCATGCAAGGGGTTGCTACTGTCTTGCTGGTAGGCAGGGATGCTGATGCATGCGAGGGTTTGCTGGTGCCTTGCTGGTAAGCAGGGATGCTGATGCATGCGAATGGTTGCTGGTGTCTTGCTGGCAGGCAGGGATGCTGATGCATGTGAGTGGTTGCTGGTGTCTTCCTGGTAAGCAGATGCATGTGAGTGGTTGCTGGTGTCTTGCTGGTAGGCAGGGATGCTGATGCATGTGAGTGGTTGCTCTTGTCTTGCTGGTAGGTAGGGATGCTGATGCATGCGAGTGGTTGCTGGTGTCTTGCTGGCAGGCAGGAATGCTGATGCATGCGAGGGGTTGCTGGTGTCTTGCTGGTAGGCAGGGATGCTGATGCATGCCAGTGGTTGCTGGTGTCTTGCTGGTAAGCAGGGATGCTGATGCATCTGAGTGGTAGCTGATGTCTTGCTGGTAGGCAGCGATGCTGATGCATGCGAGTGGTTGCTGGTGTCTTGCTAGTATGCAGATGTATGTGAGTGGTTGCTGGTGTCTTGCTGGTAAGCATATGCATGCGAGTGGTTGCAGGTGTCTTGCTGGTAAGCAGGGATGCTGATGCATGCGAGGGGTTGCTGGTGTCTTGCTGATAGGCAGGGATGCTGATGCATGCAAGGGGTTGCTGGTGTCTTGCTGGTAGGCAGGGATGCTGATGCATGCGAGTGGTTGCTGGTGTCTTGCTGGTAGGCAGGAATGCTGATGCATGCGAGCGGTTGCTGGTGTATAGCTGGTAGGCAGGGATGCTGATGCATGCAATGGTTTGCTGGTGTCTTGCTGGTAGGCAGGGATGCTGATGCATGTGAGTGGTTGCTTGTTTCTTGCTAGTAGGCAGGGAGGCTGATGCATGCAAGTGGTTGCTGGTGTCTTGCTGGCAGGCAGGGATGCTGATGCATGCGAGGGGTTGCTGGTGTCTTGCTGGTCAGCAGGGATGCTGATGCATGTGAGTGGTTGCTGGTGTCTTGCTTGTAGGCAGAGATGCTGATGCATGTGAGTGGTTGCTGGTGTCTTGCTGGTAGGCAGGGATGCTGATGCATGAGAGTGGTTGCTGGTGTCTTGCTGGTAGGCAGGGATGCTGATGCATGCGAGGGGTTGCTGGTGTCTTGCTGGTAGGCAGGGATGCTAATGCATGTGAGTGGTTGCTGGTGTCTTGCTGGTAGGCAGGGATGCTGATGCATGCAATGGGTTGCTGGTGTCTTGCTGGTAGGCAGGGATGCTGATGCATGTGAGTGGTTGCTTGTTTCTTGCTAGTAGGCAGGGAGGCTGATGCATGCAAGTGGTTGCTGGTGTCTTGCTGGCAGGCAGGGATGCTGATGCATGCGAGGGGTTGCTGGTGTCTTGCTGGTCAGCAGGGATGCTGATGCATGTGAGTGGTTGCTGGTGTCTTGCTTGTAGGCAGAGATGCTGATGCATGTGAGTGGTTGCTGGTGTCTTGCTGGTAGGCAGGGATGCTGATGCATGAGAGTGGTTGCTGGTGTCTTGCTGGTAGGCAGGGATGCTGATGCATGCGAGGGGTTGCTGGTGTCTTGCTGGTAGGCAGGGATGCTAATGCATGTGAGTGGTTGCTGGTGTCTTGCTGGTAGGCCGGGATGCTGATGCATGCAATGGGTTGCTGGTGTCTTGCTGGTAGGCAGGGATGCTGATGCATGTAAGTGGTTGCTGGTGTCTTGCTGGCAGGCAGGGATGCTGATGCATGCAATGGGTTGCTGGTGTCTTGCTGGTAGGCAGAGATGCTGATGCATGTGAGTGGTTGCTGGTGTCTTGCTGGTAGGCAGGGATGCTGATGCATGTGAGTGGTTGCTGGTGTCTTGCTTGTAGGCAGGGATGCTGATGCATGTGAGTTTTTCCTGTTGTCTTGCTGGTATGCATGGATGCTGATGCATGCAATGGGTTGCTGGTGTCTTGCTGGTATGCATGGATGCTGATGCATGCAATGGGTTGTTGTTGTCTTGCTGGTAGGCAGGGATGCTGATGCATGTGAAGGGCTGCTGGTATCTTGCTGGTAGGCAGGGATGCTGATGCATGCAATGGGTTGCTGGTGTCTTGCTGGTAGGCAGGGATGCTGATGCATGCGAGGGGTTGCTGGTGTCTTGCTGGTAGGCAGGGATGCTGATGCATGCGAGTGGTTGCTGGTGTCTTGCTGGTAGGCAGGGATGCTGATGCATGCGAGTGGTTGCTGGTGTCTTGCTGGTAAGCAGGGATGTTGATGCATGCGAGGGGTTGCTGGTGTCTTGCTGGTAGGCAGAGATGCTGATGCATGCGAGTGGTTGCTGGTGTCTTGCTCGTAGGCAGGGATGCTGATGCATGTGAGTGGTTGCAGGTGTCTTGCTGGTAAGCAGGGATGCTGATGCATGTGAGTGGTTGCTGGGGCTTGCTGATAGGCAGGGATGCTGATGCATGTGAGTGGTTGCTGGTGTCTTGCTGGTAGGCACAGGCACAGATGCTGATGCATGCAAGGGGTTGCTGGTGTCTTGCTGGTAGGCAGGGATGCTGATGCATGTGAGTGGCTGCTGGTGTCTTGCTAGTAAGTAGATGCATGTGAGTGGTTGCTGGTGTCTTGCTGGTAGGCAGGGATGCTGATGCATGTGAGGGGTTGCTGGTGTCTTGCTGGTAGGCAGGGATGCTGATGCATGCAAGGGGTTGCTGGTGTCTTGCTGGTAGGCAGGGATGGTGATGCATGCGAGGGGTTGCTGGTGCCTTGCTGGTAAGCAGGGATGCTGATGCATGCAAATGGTTGCTGGTGTCTTGTTGGTAGGCAGGGATGCTGATGCATGTGAGTGGTTGCTGGTGTCTTGCTGGTAAGCAGATGCATGTGAGTGGTTGCTGGTGTCTTGCTGGTAGGCAGGGATGCTGATGCATGCAAGGGGTTGCTGGTGTCTTGCTGGTAGGCAGGGATGCTGATGCATGCAAGGGGGTGCTGGTGTCTTGCTGGCAGGCAGGGATGCTGATGCATGCGAGTGGTTGCTGGTGTCTTGCTGGTAAGCAGGGACCTGATGCATGCAAATGGTTGCTGGTGTCTTGCTGGTAGGCAGGGATGCTGATGCATGCGAGGGGTTGTTGGTGTCTTGCTGGTATGCAAGGATGCTGATGCATGCAAGGGGTTGCTGGTGTCTTGCTGGTAGGCAGGGATGCTGATGCATGCGAGTGGTTGCTGGTGTCTTGCTGGTAGGCAGGGATGCTGATGCATGCAAGAGGTTGCTGGTGTTTTGCTGGGAGGCAGGGATGCTGATGCATGCGATGGGTTGCTGGTGTCTTGCTGGTAAGCAGGGATGCTGATGCATGCCAGTGGTTGCTGGTGTCTTGCTGGTAGGCAGGGATGCTGATGCATGCGATGGGTTGCTGGTGTCTTGCTGGTAAGCAGGGATGCTGATGCATGCCAGTGGTTGCTGGTGTCTTGCTGGTAGGCAGGGATGCTGATGCATGCAAGTGGTTGCTGGTGTCTTGCTGGTAAGCAGGGATGCTGATGCATGCAAGGGGTTGCTGGTGTCTTGCTGTTAGGCAGGGATGCTGATGCATGCGATGGGTTGCTGGTGTCTTGCTGGTAGGCAGGGATGCCGATGCATGCGATTGGTTGCTGGTGTCTTGCTGGTAGGTAGGGATACCGATGCATGCAATGGGTTGCTGGTGTCTTGCTGGTAGGCAGGGATGCCGATGCATGCAAGTGGTTGCTGGTGTCTTGCTGGTATGCAGGGATGCTGATGCATGCGAGGGGTTGCTGGTGTCATGCTGGTAGGCAGGGATGCTTATGCATGAGATGGGTTGCTGGTGTTTTGCTGGTAGGCAGGGATGCTGATGCATGCAAGTGGTTGCTGGTGTCTTGCTGGTAAGCAGGGATGCTGATGCATGCGAGGGGTTGCTGGTGTCTTGCTGGTAGGCAGTGATGCTGATGCATGCGAGGGGTTGCTGGTGTCTTGCTGGTAGGCAGGGATGCTGATGCATGAGAAGGGTTGCTGGTGTCTTGCTGGTAGGCAGGGATGCTGATGCATGCGAGTGGTTGCTGGTGTCTTGCTGGTAGGCAGGGATGCTGGTGCATGCGATGGGTTGCTGGTGTCTTGCTGGTAGGCAGGGATGCTGATGCATGCAAATGGTTGCTGGTGTCTTGCTGGTAGGCAGGGATGCTGATGCATGCGAGTGGTTGCTGGTGTCTTGCTGGTAAGCAGGGATGCTGATGCATGCGAGTGGTTGCTGGTGTCTTGCTGGTAGGCAGGGATGCTGGTGCATGCGATTGGTTGCTGGTGTCTTGCTGGTAGGCAGGGATGCTGATGCATGCGAGTGGTTGCTGGTGTCTTGCTGGTAGGCAGGGATGCTGATGCATGCGAGTGGTTGCTGGTGTCTTGCTGGTAAGCAGGGATGCTGATGCATGCGAGGGGTTGCTGGTGTCTTGCTGGTAGGCAGGGATGCTAATGCATGCGAGGGGTTGCTGGTGTTTTGCTGGGAGGCAGGGATGCTGATGCATGTGAGTGGCTGCTGGTGTCTTGCTAGTAAGCAGATGCATGTGAGTGGTTGCTGGTGTCTTGCTGGTAGGCAGGGATGCTGATGCATGCGAGGGGTTGCTGGTGTCTTGCTGGTAGGCAGGGATGCTGATGCATGCAAGGGGTTGCTACTGTCTTGCTGGTAGGCAGGGATGCTGATGCATGCAAGGGATTGCTGGTGCCTTGCTGGTAATCAGGGATGCTGATGCATGCGAATGGTTGCTGGTGTCTTGCTGGTAGGCAGGGATGCTGATGCATGTGAGTGGTTGCTGGTGTCTTGCTGGTAAGCAGATGCATGTGAGTGGTTGCTGGTGTCTTGCTGGTAGGCAGGGATGCTGATGCATGCAAGGGGTTGCTGGTGTCTTGCTGGTAGGCAGGGATGCTGATGCATGCAAGGGGTTGCTGGTGTCTTGCTGGCAGGCAGGGCTGCTGATGCATGCGAGTGGTTGCTGGTGTCTTGCTGGTAAACAGGGATGCTGATGCATGCAAATGGTTGCTGGTGTCTTGCTGATAGGCAGGGATGCTGATGCATGTGAGGGGTTGTTGGTGTCTTGCTGGTATGCAGGGATGCTAATGCATGTGAGTGGTTGCTGGTGTCTTGCTGGTAGGCAGGGATGCTGATGCATGCAATGGGTTGCTGGTGTCTTGCTGGTAGGCAGGGATGCTGAGGCATGTAAGTGGTTGCTGGTGTCTTGCTGGCAGGCAGGGATGCTGATGCATGCAATGGGTTGCTGGTGTCTTGCTGGTAGGCAGAGATGCTGATGCATGTGAGTGGTTGCTGGTGTCTTGCTGGTAGGCAGGGATGCTGATGCATGTGAGTGGTTGCTGGTGTCTTGCTTGTAGGCAGGGATGCTGATGCATGTGAGTTTTTCCTGTTGTCTTGCTGGTATGCATGGATGCTGATGCATGCAATGGGTTGCTGGTGTCTTGCTGGTATGCATGGATGCTGATGCATGCAATGGGTTGTTGTTGTCTTGCTGGTAGGCAGGGATGCTGATGCATGTGAAGGGCTGCTGGTATCTTTCTGGTAGGCAGGGATGCTGATGCATGCGAGTGGTTGCTGGTGTCTTGCTGGTTGGCAGGGATGCTGATGCATGCAAGGGGTTGCTGGTGTCTTGCTGGCTGGTAGGCAGGGATTCTGATGCATGTGAGTGGTTGCTGGTGTCCTGCTGGTAGGCAGGGATGCTGATGCATGTGAGTGGTTGCTGGTGTCTTGCTCGTAGGCAGGGATGCCAATGCATGTGAGTGGTTGCTGGTGTCTTGCTGGTAGGCAGGGATGCTGATGCATGTGAGTGGTTGCTGGTGTCTTACTGGTAGGCAGGGATGCTGATGCATGTGAGTGGTTGCTGGTGTCTTGCTGGTAGGCAGGGATGCTGATGCATGCGAGTGCTTGCTGGTGTCTTGCTGGTAGGCAGGGATGCTGATGCATGCGTGTGGTTGCTGGTGTCTTGCTGGTAGGCAGGGATGCTGATGCATGCGATTGGTTGCTGGTGTCTTGCTGGCAGGCAGGGATGCTTATGTATGTGAGTGGTAGCTGGTGTCTTGCTGGTAGGCAGGCATGCTGATGCATGCGAGTGGTTGCTGGTGTCTTGCTGGCTTGTAGGGAGGGATGCTGATGCATGCGATGGGTTGCTCGTGTCTTGCTGGTAGACAGAGATGCTGATGCATGTTAGTGGTTGCTGGTGTCTTGCTGGTAGGCAGGGATGCTGATGCATGTGAGTGGTTGCTGGTGTCTTGCTTGTAGGCAGGGATGCTGATGCATGTGAGTGGTTGCTGGTGTCTTGCTGGTAGGCATGGATGCTGATGCATGTGAGTGGTTGCTGGTGTCTTGCTGCTAGGCAGGGATGCTGATGCATGCGAGGGGTTGCGGGTGTCTTACTGGCAGGCAGGGATGCTGATGCATGTGAGTGCTTGCTGGTGTCTTGCTGGTAGGCAGGGATGCTAATGCATGCGTGTGGTTGCTGGTGTCTTGCTGGTAGGCAGGGATGCTGATGCATGCGAGTGGTTGCTGGTGTATTGCTGGCAGGCAGGGATGCTGATGCATGTGAGTGGTTGCTGGTGTCTTGCTGGTAGGCAGGGATGCTGATGCATGTGAGTGGTTGCTGGTGTCTTGCTGGTAGGCAGGGATGCTGATGCATGCAAGGGGTTGCTGGTGTCTTGCTGGTAGGCAGGGATGCTGATGCATGTGATGGGTTGCTGGTGTCTTGCTGGTGGGCAGGGATGCTGATGCATGCGAGTGGTTGCTTGTGTCTTGCTGGTAAGCAGGGATGCTGATGCATGCGAGGGGTTGCTGGTGTCTTGCTGGTAGGCAGGGTTGCTGATGCATGCGATGGGTTGCTCGTGTCTTGATGGTAGGCAGGGATGCTGATGCATGCGAGGGGTTGCTGGTGTCTTGCTGGTAGGCAGGGATGCTGATGCATGCAAGGGGTTGTTGTTGTCTTGCTGGTAGGCAGGGATGCTGATGCATGTGAAGGGTTGCTGGTTTCTTGCTGGTAGACAGGGATGCTGATGCATGCGAGGGGTTGCTGGTGTCTTGCTGGTAGGCAGGGATGCTGATGCATGTGAGTGGTTGCTGGTGTCTTGTTGGTAGGCAGGGATGATGATGCAAGCAATGGGTTGCTGGTGTCTTGATGGTAGGCAGGGATGCTGATGTATGCGAGGGGTTGCTGATGTCTTGCTGGTAGGCAGGGTTGCTGATGCATGCGAGTGGTTGCAGGTGTCTTGCTGGTAAGCAGGGATGCTGATGCATGTGAGTGGTTGCTGGGGTCTTGCTTGTAGGCAGGGATGCTGATGCATGCGATGGGTTGCTGGTGTCTTGCTGGTGGGCAGGGATGCTGATGCATGCGAGTGGTTGCTTGTGACTTGCTGGTAAGCAGGGATGCTGATGCATGCAAGGGGTTGCTGGTGTCTTGCTGGTAGGCAGGGATGCTGATGCATGCAATGGGTTGCTGGTGTCTTGATTGTAGGCAGGGATGCTGATGCATGTGAGTGGTTGCTGGATCTTGCTGGTAGGCAGGGATGCTGATGCATGCAAGTGGTTGCTGGTGTCTTGCTGGTAGGCAGGGATGCTGATGCATGCGAGCGGTTGCTGGTGTCTTGCTGGTAGGCAGGGATGCTGATGCATGGGAGCGGTTGCTGGTGTCTTGCTGGTAGGCAGGGATGCTGATGCATGCGAGGGGTTGCTGGTGTCTTGCTGGTAGGCAGGGATGCTAATGCATGTGAGGGGTTGCTGGTGTCTTGCTGGCAGGCAGGGATGCTGATGCATGCGAGTGGTTGCTGGTGTCTTGCTGGCAGGCAGGGATGCTGATGCATGCAAGGGGTTGCTGGTGTCTTGCTGGTAGGCAGGGATGCTGATGCATGCCAGTGGTTGCTGGTGTCTTGCTGGCAGGCAGGGATGCTGATGCATGTGAGGGGTTGCTGGTGTCTTGCTGGCAGGCAGGGATGCTGATGCATGCGAGTGGTTGCTGGTGTCTTGCTGGCAGGCAGGGATGCTGATGCATGCAAGGGGTTGCTGGTGTCTTGCTGGTAGGCAGGGATGCTGATGCATGCGAGTGGTTGCTGGTGTCTTGCTGGCAGGCAGGGATGCTGATGCATGCGAGTGGTTGCTGGTGTCTTGCGGTAGGCAGGGATGCTGATGCATGCAATGGGGTGCTGGTGTATTGCTGGTAGGCAGGGATGCTGATGCATGCAAGTGGTTGCTGGTGTCTTGCTGGTAGGCAGGGATGCTGATGCATGCTAGGGGTTGCTGGTGTCTTGTTGGTAGGCAGGGATGCTGATGCATGCAAGTGATTGCTGGTGTCTTGCTGGTAGGCAGGGATGCTGATGCATGCGAGGGGTTGCTGGTGTCTTGCTGGTAGGCAGGGATGCTGATGCATGCGAGGGGTTGCTGGTGTCTTGCTGGTAGGCAGGGATGCTGATGCATGCAAGTGGTTGCTGGTGTCTTGCTGCTAGGCAGGGATGCTGATGCATGTGAGTGGTTGCTGGTGTCTTGCTGGTAAGCAGATGCATGTGAGTGGTTGCTGGTGTCTTGCTGGTAAGCAGGTATGCTGATGCATGGGAGGGGTTGCTGGTGTCTTACTGGTAGGCAGGGATGCTGATGCATGTGAGTGGTTGCTGGTGTCTTGCTGGTAGGCAGGGATGCTGATGCATGCGAGGGGTTGCTGGTGTCTTGCCGGTAGGCAGGGATACTGATGCATGTGAGTGGTTGCTGGTGTCTTGCTGGTAGGCAGGGATGCTGATGCATGCAATGGGTTGCTGGTGTCTTGCTGGTAGGCAGGGATGCTGATGCATGCGAGGGGTTGCTGGTGTCTTGCTGGTAGGCAGGGATGCTGATGCATGCGAGTGGTTGCTGGTGTCTTGCTGGTAGGCAGGGATGCTGATGCATGCGAGTGGTTGCTGGTGTCTTGCTGGTAAGCAGGGATGCTGATGCATGCGAGGGGTTTCTGGTGTCTTGCTGGTAGGCAGAGATGCTGATGCATGCGAGTGGTTGCTGGTGTCTTGCTCGTAGGCAGGGATGCTGATGCATGTGAGTGGTTGCAGGTGTCTTGCTGGTAAGCAGGGATGCTGATGCATGTGAGTGGTTGCTGGGGCTTGCTGGTAGGCAGGGATGCTGATGCATGTGAGTGGTTGCTGGTGTCTTGCTGGTAGGCACAGATGCTGATGCATGCAAGGGGTTGCTGGTGTCTTGCTGGTAGGCAGGGATGCTGATGCATGTGAGTGGCTGCTGGTGTCTTGCTAGTAAGCAAATGCATGTGAGTGGTTGCTGGTGTCTTGCTGGTAGGCAGGGATGCTGATGCATGCGAGGGGTTGCTGGTGTCTTGCTGGTAGGCAGGGATGCTGATGCATGCAAGGGGTTGCTGGTGTCTTGCTGGTAGGCAGGGATGGTGATGTATGCGAGGGGTTGCTGGTGCCTTGCTGGTAAGCAGGGATGCTGATGCATGCAAATGGTTGCTGGTGTCTTGTTGGTAGGCAGGGATGCTGATGCATGTGAGTGGTTGCTGGTGTCTTGCTGGTAAGCAGATGCATGTGAGTGGTTGCTGGTGTCTTGCTGGTAGGCAGGGATGCTGATGCATGCAAGGGGTTGCTGGTGTCTTGCTGGTAGGCAGGGATGCTGATGCATGCAAGGGGTTGCTGGTGTCTTGCTGGCAGGCAGGGATGCTGCTGCATGCGAGTGGTTGCTGGTGTCTTGCTGGTAAGCAGGGATGCTGATGCATGCAAATGGTTGCTGGTGTCTTGCTGGTAGGCAGGGATGCTGATGCATGCGAGGGGTTGTTGGTGTCTTGCTGGTATGCAAGGATGCTGATGCATGCAAGGGGTTGCTGGTGTCTTGCTGGTAAGCAGGGATGCTGATGCATGCCAGTGGTTGCTGGTGTCTTGCTGGTAGGCAGGGATGCTGATGCATGCAAGTGGTTGCTGGTGTCTTGCTGGTAAGCAGGGATACTGATGCATGCAAGGGGTTGCTGGTGTCTTGCTGTTAGGCAGGGATGCTGATGCATGCGATGGGTTGCTGGTGTCTTGCTGGTAGGCAGGGATGCCGATGCATGCGATTGGTTGCTGGTGTCTTGCTGGTAGGTAGGGATACCGATGCATGCAATGGGTTGCTGGTGTCTTGCTGGTAGGCAGGGATGCCGATGCATGTAAGTGGTTGCTGGTGTCTTGCTGGTATGCAGGGATGCTGATGCATGCGAGGGGTTGCTGGTGTCATGCTGGTAGGCAGGGATGCTGATGCATGAGATGGGTTGCTGGTGTCTTGCTGGTAGGCAGGGATGCTGATGCATGCAAGTGGTTGCTGGTGTCTTGCTGGTAAGCAGGGATGCTGATGCATGCGAGGGGTTGCTGGTGTCTTGCTGGTAGGCAGTGATGCTGATGCATGCGAGGGGTTGCTGGTGTCTTGCTGGTAGGCAGGGATGCTGATGCATGAGAAGGGTTGCTGGTGTCTTGCTGGTAGGCAGGGATGCTGATACATGCGAGTGGTTGCTGGTGTCTTGCTGGTAGGCAGGGATGCTGGTGCATGCGATGGGTTGCTGGTGTCTTGCTGGTAGGCAGGGATGCTGATGCATATGAGTGCTTGCTGGTGTCTTGCTGGTAGGCACGGATGCTGATGCATGCGAGGGGTTGCTGGTGTCTTGCTGGTAGGCAGGGATGCTGATGCATGCAAGTGGTTGCTGGTGTCTTGCTGGTAGGCAGGGATGCTGATGCATGTGAGTGGCTGCTGGTGTCGAGCTGGTAAGCAGATGCATGTGAGTGGTTGCTGGTGTCTTGCTGGTAGGCAGGGATGCTGATGCATGCGAGGGGTTGCTGGTGTCTTGCTGGTAGGCAGGGATGCTGATGCATGCAGGTGGTTGCTGGTGTTTTGCTGGTAGGCAGGGATGCTGATGCATGTGAGTGGCTGCTGGTGTCTTGCTAGTAAGCAAATGCATGTGAGTGGTTGCTGGTGTCTTGCTGGTAGGCAGGGATGCTGATGCATGCGAGGGGTTGCTGGTGTCTTGCTGGTAGGCAGGGATGCTGATGCATGCAAGGGGTTGCTGGTGTCTTGCTGGTAGGCAGGGATGGTGATGTATGCGAGGGGTTGCTGGTGCCTTGCTGGTAAGCAGGGATGCTGATGCATGCAAATGGTTGCTGGTGTCTTGTTGGTAGGCAGGGATGCTGATGCATGTGAGTGGTTGCTGGTGTCTTGCTGGTAAGCAGATGCATGTGAGTGGTTGCTGGTGTCTTGCTGGTAGGCAGGGATGCTGATGCATGCAAGGGGTTGCTGGTGTCTTGCTGGTAGGCAGGGATGCTGATGCATGCAAGGGGTTGCTGGTGTCTTGCTGGCAGGCAGGGATGCTGCTGCATGCGAGTGGTTGCTGGTGTCTTGCTGGTAAGCAGGGATGCTGATGCATGCAAATGGTTGCTGGTGTCTTGCTGGTAGGCAGGGATGCTGATGCATGCGAGGGGTTGTTGGTGTCTTGCTGGTATGCAAGGATGCTGATGCATGCAAGGGGTTGCTGGTGTCTTGCTGGTAAGCAGGGATGCTGATGCATGCCAGTGGTTGCTGGTGTCTTGCTGGTAGGCAGGGATGCTGATGCATGCAAGTGGTTGCTGGTGTCTTGCTGGTAAGCAGGGATACTGATGCATGCAAGGGGTTGCTGGTGTCTTACTGTTAGGCAGGGATGCTGATGCATGCGATGGGTTGCTGGTGTCTTGCTGGTAGGCAGGGATGCCGATGCATGCAATTGGTTGCTGGTGTCTTGCTGGTAGGTAGGGATACCGATGCATGCAATGGGTTGCTGGTGTCTTGCTGGTAGGCAGGGATGCCGATGCATGTAAGTGGTTGCTGGTGTCTTGCTGGTATGCAGGGATGCTGATGCATGCGAGGGGTTGCTGGTGTCATGCTGGTAGGCAGGGATGCTGATGCATGAGATGGGTTGCTGGTGGCTTGCTGGTAGGCAGGGATGCTGATGCATGCAAGTGGTTGCTGGTGTCTTGCTGGTAAGCAGGGATGCTGATGCATGCGAGGGGTTGCTGGTGTCTTGCTGGTAGGCAGTGATGCTGATGCATGCGAGGGGTTGCTGGTGTCTTGCTGGTAGGCAGGGATGCTGATGCATGAGAAGGGTTGCTGGTGTCTTGCTGGTAGGCAGGGATGCTGATGCATGCGAGTGGTTGCTGGTGTCTTGCTGGTAGGCAGGGATGCTGGTGCATGCGATGGGTTGCTGGTGTCTTGCTGGTAGGCAGGGATGCTGATGCATATGAGTGCTTGCTGGTGTCTTGCTGGTAGGCACGGATGCTGATGCATGCGAGGGGTTGCTGGTGTCTTGCTGGTAGGCAGGGATGCTGATGCATGCAAGTGGTTGCTGGTGTCTTGCTGGTAGGCAGGGATGCTGATGCATGTGAGTGGCTGCTGGTGTCGAGCTGGTAAGCAGATGCATGTGAGTGGTTGCTGGTGTCTTGCTGGTAGGCAGGGATGCTGATGCATGCGAGGGGTTGCTGGTGTCTTGCTGGTAGGCAGGGATGCTGATGCATGCAGGTGGTTGCTGGTGTTTTGCTGGTAGGCAGGGATGCTGATGCATGTGAGTGGCTGCTGGTGTCTTGCTAGTAAGCAGATGCATGTGAGTGGTTGCTGGTGTCTTGCTGGTAGGCAGGGATGCTGATGCATGCGAGGGGTTGCTGGTGTCTTGCTGGTAGGCAGGGATGCTGATGCATGCAAGGGGTTGCTACTGTCTTGCTGGTAGGCAGGGATGCTGATGCATGCAAGGGTTTGCTGGTGCCTTGCTGGTAAGCAGGGATGCTGATGCATGCGAATGGTTGCTGGTGTCTTGCTGGTAGGCAGGGATGCTGATGCATGTGAGTGGTTGCTGGTGTCTTGCTGGTAAGCAGATGCATGTGAGTGGTTGCTGGTGTCTTGCTGGTAGGCAGGGATGCTGATGCATGCAAGGGGTTGCTGGTGTCTTGCTGGTAGGCAGGGATGCTGATGCATGCAAGGGGTTGCTGATGTCTTGCTGGCAGGCAGGGATGCTGATGCATGCGAGTGGTTGCTGGTGTCTTGCTGGTAAGCAGGGATGCTGATGCATGCAAATGTTTGCTGGTGTCTTGCTGGTAGGCAGGGATGCTGATGCATGTGAGGGGTTGTTGGTGTCTTGCTGGTATGCAGGGATGCTGATGCATGCAAGGGGTTGCTGGTGTCTTGCTGGTAGGCAGGGATGCTGATGCATGCGAGTGGTTGCTGGTGTCTTGCTGGTAGGCAGGGATGCTGATGCATGCGAGAGGTTGCTGGTGTTTTGCTGGAATGCAGGGATGCTGATGCATGCGATGGGTTGCTGGTGTCTTGCTGGTAAGCAGGGATGCTGATGCATGCCACTGGTTGCTGGTGTCTTGCTGGTAGGCAGGGATGCTGATGCATGCAAGGGGTTGCTGGTGTCTTGCTGGTAGGCAGGGATGCTGATGCATGCAAGGGGTTGCTGGTGTCTTGCTGGCAGGCAGGGATGCTGATGCATGCAAGTGGTTGCTGGTGTCTTGCTGGTAAGCAAGGATGCTGATGCATGCAAATGGTTGCTGGTGTCTTGCTGGTAGGCAGGGATGCTGATGCATGCGAGGGGTTGTTGGTGTCTTGCTGGTAGGCAGGGATGCTGATGCATGCGAGGGGTTGTTGGTGTCTTGCTGGTATGCAGGGATGCTGATGCATGCAAGGGGTTGCTGATGTCTTGCTGGTAGGCAGGGATGCTGATGCATGCGAGTGGTTGCTGGTGTCTTGCTGGTAGGCAGGGATGCTGATGCATGCGAGAGGTTGCTGGTGTTTCGCTGGTAGGCAGGGATGCTAATGCATGCGATGGGTTGCTGGTGTTTTGCTGGTAAGCAGGGATGCTGATGCATGCCAGTGGTTGCTGGTGTCTTGCTGGTAGGCAGGGATGCTGATGCATGCGATGGGTTGCTGGTGTCTTGCTGGTAGGCAGGGATGCTGATGCATGCGAGTGGTTGCTGGTGTCTTGCTGGTAGGCATGGATGCTGATGCATGTGAGTGGTTGCTGGTGTCTTGCTGGTAGGCAGGGATGCTGATGCATGCGAGGGGTTGATGGTGTCTTGCTGGTAGGCAGGGATGCTGATGCATGTGAGTGCTTGCTGGTGTCTTGCTGGTAGGCAGGGATGCTGATGCATGCGTGTGGTTGCTGGTGTCTTGCTGGTAGGCAGGGATGCTGATGCATGCGAGTGGTTGCTGGTGTCTTGCTGGCAGGCAGGGATGCTGATGCATGTGAGTGGTTGCTGGTGTCTTGCTGGTAGGCAGGGATGCTGATGCATGTGAGTGGTTTCTGGTGTCTTGCTGGTAGGCAGGGATGCTGATGCATGCAAGGGGTTGCTGGTGTCTTGCTGGTAGGCAGGGATGCTGATGCATGCGATGGGTTGCTGGTGTCTTGCTGGTGTGCAGGGATGCTGATGCATGCAAGTGGTTGCTTGTGTCTTGCTGGTAAGCAGGGATGCTGATGCATGCGAGGGGTTGCTGGTGTCTTGCTGGTAGGCAGGGTTGCTGATGCATGCGATGGGTTGCTCGTGTCTTGATGGTAGGCAGGGATGCTGATGCATGTGAGTGGTTGCTGGGTCTTGCTGGTAGGCAGGGATGCTGATGCATGCGAGTGGTTGCTGGTAGGCAGGGATGCTGATGTATGCGAGCGGTTACTGGTGTCTTGCTGGTAGGCAGGGATGCTGATGCATGCGAGCAGTTGCTGGTGTCTTGCTGGTAGGCTGGGATGCTGATGCATGCGAAGGGTTGCTGGTGTCTTGCTGGTAGGCAGGGATGCTGATGCATGCGAGTGGTTGCTGGTGTCTTGCTGGCAGGCAGGGATGCTGATGCATGCGATGGGTTGCTGGTGTCTTGATGGTAGGCAGGGATGCTGATGCATGCGAGTGGTTGCTGGGGTCTTGCTGGTAGGCAGGGATGCTGATGCATGCAAGTGGTTGCTGGTGTCTTGCTGGTAGGCAGGGATGCTAATGCATGCGAGCGGTTGCTGGTGTCTTGCTGGTAGGCAGGGATGCTGATGTATGCGAGCGGTTACTGGTGTCTTGCTGGTAGGCAGGGATGCTGATGCATGCGAGCAGTTGCTGGTGTCTTGCTTGTAGGCAGGGATGCTGATGCATGCGAGTGGTTGCTGGTGTCTTGCTGGCAGGCAGGGATGCTGATGCATGCGATGGGTTGCTGGTGTCTTGATGGTAGGCAGGGATGCTGATGCATGCGAGTGGTTGCTGGGGTCTTGCTGGTAGGCAGGGATGCTGATGCATGCAAGTGGTTGCTGGTGTCTTGCTGGTAGGCAGGGATGCTAATGCATGCGAGCGGTTGCTGGTGTCTTGCTGGTAGGCAGGGATGCTGATGCATGCGAGGGGTTGCTGGTGTCTTGCTGGCAGGCAGAGATGCTGATGCATGCAAGGGATTGCTGGTGTCTTGCTGGCAGGCAGGGATGCTGATGCATGCAAGGGGTTGCTGGTGTCTTGCTGGTAGGCAGGGATGCTGATGCATGCGAGGGGTTTTTGTTGTCTTGCTGGTAGGCAGGGATGCTGATGCATGCAAGGGGTTGCCGGTGTCTTGCTGGTAGGCTGGGATGCTGATGCATGCGAGGGGTTGCCGGTGTCTTGCTGGTAGGCAGGGATGCTGATGCATGCGAGCGGTTGCCTGTGTCTTGCTGGTAGGCAGGGATGCTGATGCATGCGAGGGGTTGCTGGTGTCTTGCTGGCAGGCAGGGATGCTGATGCATGCGAGGGGTTGCTGGTGTCTTGCTGGCAGGCAGAGATGCTGATGCATGCAAGGGGTTGCTGGTGTCTTGCTGGCAGGCAGGGATGCTGATGCATGCAAGGGGTTGCTGGTGTCTTGCTGGTAGGCAGGGATGCTGATGCATGCGAGGGGTTTTTGTTGTCTTGCTGGTAGGCAGGGATGCTTATGCATGCGAGGGGTTGCTGGTGTCTTGCTGGCAGGCAGGGATGCTGATGCATGCGAGGGGTTGCTGGTGTCTTGCTGGTAGGCAGGGATGCTGATGCATGCAAGGGGTTGCCGGTGTCTTGCTGGTAGGCTGGGATGCTGATGCATGCGAGGGGTTGCCGGTGTCTTGCTGATAGGCAGGGATGCTGATGCATGCAAGGGGTTGCCGGTGTCTTGCTGGTAGGCAGAGATGCTGATGCATGCGAGGGGTTGCTGGTGTCTTGCTGGTAGGCAGGGATGCTGATGCATGCGAGGGGTTGCTGGTAGGCAGAGATGCTGATGCATGCAAGGGGTTGCTGGTGTCTTGCTGGTAGGCAGGGATGCTGATGCATGCAAGGGGTTGCCGGTGTCTTGCTGGTAGGCAGGGATGCTGATGCATGCAAGTGGTTGCTGGTGTCTTGCTGGTAGGCAGGGATGCTGATGCATGCGAGGGGTTGCTGGTAGGCAGAGATGCTGATGCATGCGAGGGGTTGCTGGTGTCTTGCTGGTAGGCAGGGATGCTGATGCATGCAAGGGGTTGTTGTTGTCTTGCTGGTAGGCAGGGATGCTGATGCATGTGAAGGGTTGCTGGTGTCTTGCTGGTAGGCAGGGATGCTGATGCATGCGAGGGGTTGCTGGTGTCTTGCTGGTAGGCAGGGATGCTGATGCATGTGAGTGGTTGCTGGTGTCTTGTTGGTAGGCAGGGATGATGATGCATGCAATGGGTTGCTGGTGTCTTGATGGTAGGCAGGGATGCTGATGCATGCGAGTGGTTGCAGGTGTCTTGCTGGTAAGCAGGGATGCTGATGCATGTGAGTGGTTGCTGGGGTCTTGCTGGTAGGCAGGGATGCTGATGCATGTGAGTGGTTGCTGGTATCTTGCTGGTAAGCAGATGCATGTGAGTGGTTGCTGGTGTCTTGCTGGTAGGCAGGGATGCTGATGCATGCAAGGGGTTGCTGGTGTCTTGCTGGCAGGCAGGGATGCTGATGCATGCGAGTGGTTGCTGGTGTCTTGCTGGTAAGCAGGGATGCTGATGCATGCAAATGGTTGCTGGTGTCTTGCTGGTAGGCAGGGATGCTGATGCATGTGAGGGGTTGTTGGTGTCTTGCTGGTAGGCAGGGATGCTGATGCATGCGAGAGGTTGCTGGTGTTTTGCTGGAATGCAGGGATGCTGATGCATGCGATGGGTTGCTGGTGTCTTGCTGGTAAGCAGGGATGCTGATGCATGCCACTGGTTGCTGGTGTCTTGCTGGTAGGCAGGGATGCTGATGCATGCAAGGGGTTGCTGGTGTCTTGCTGGTAGGCAGGGATGCTGATGCATGCAAGGGGTTGCTGGTGTCTTGCTGGCAGGCAGGGATGTTGATGCATGCGAGTGGTTGCTGGTGTCTTGCTGGTAAGCAGGGATGCTGATGCATGCAAATGGTTGCTGGTGTCTTGCTGGTAGGCAGGGATGCTGATGCATGCGAGGGGTTGTTGGTGTCTTGCTGGTATGCAGGGATGCTGATGCATGCAAGGGGTTGCTGATGTCTTGCTGGTAGGCAGGGATGCTGATGCATGCGAGTGGTTGCTGGTGTCTTGCTGGTAGGCAGGGATGCTGATGCATGCGAGAGGTTGCTGGTGTTTTGCTGGTAGGCAGGGATGCTGATGCATGCGATGGGTTGCTGGTGTTTTGCTGGTAAGCAGGGATGCTGATGCATGCCAGTGGTTGCTGGTGTCTTGCTGGTAGGCAGGGATGCTGATGCATGCGATGGGTTGCTGGTGTCTTGCTGGTAAGCAGGGATGCTGATGCATGCCAGTGGTTGCTGGTGTCTTTCTGGTAGGCACGGATGCTGATGCATGCAAGTGGTTGCTGGTGTCTTGCTGGTAAGCAGGGATGCTGATGCATGCAAGGGGTTGCTGGTGTCTTGCTGTTAGGCAGGGATGCTGATGCATGCAATGGGTTGCTGGTGTCTTGCTGGTAGGCAGGGATGCCGATGCATGCGATTGGTTGCTGGTGTCTTGCTGGTAGGTAGGGATACCGATGCATGCAATGGGTTGCTGGTGTCTTGCTGGTAGGCAGGGATGCCGATGCATGCAAGTGGTTGCTGGTGTCTTGCTGGTAGGCAGGGATGCCGATGCATGCAAGTGGTTGCTGGTGTCTTGCTGGTATGCAGGGATGCTGATGCATGCGAGGGGTTGCTGGTGTCATGCTGGTAGGCAGGGATGCTGATGCATGAGATGGGTTGCTGGTGTCTTGCTGGTAAGCAGGGATGCTGATGCATGCAAGTGGTTGCTGGTGTCTTGCTGGTAAGCAGGGATGCTGATGCATGCGAGGGGTTGCTGGTGTCTTGCTGGTAGGCAGTGATGCTGATGCATGCGAGTGGTTGCTGGTGTCTTGCTGGTAGGCAGGGATGCTGATGCATGAGATGGGTTGCTGGTGTCTTGCTGGTAGGCAGGGATGCTGATGCATGCGAGTGGTTGCTGGTGTCTTGCTGGTAGGCAGGGATGCTGGTGCATGCGATGGGTTGCTGGTGTCTTGCTGGTAGGCAGGGATGCTGATGCATATGAGTGCTTGCTGGTGTCTTGCTGGTAGGCACGGATGCTGATGCATGCGAGGGGTTGCTGGTGTCTTGCTGGTAGGCAGGGATGCTGATGCATGCAAGTGGTTGCTGGTGTCTTGCTGGTAGGCAGGGATGCTGATGCATGTGAGTGGCTGCTGGTGTCTTGCTGGTAAGCAGATGCATGTGAGTGGTTGCTGGTGTCTTGCTGGTAGGCAGGGATGCTGATGCATGCGAGGGGTTGCTGGTGTCTTGCTGGTAGGCAGGGATGCTGATGCATGCAGGTGGTTGCTGGTGTTTTGCTGGTAGGCAGGGATGCTGATGCATGTGAGGGGTTGCTGGTGTCTTGCTGGTAGGCAGGGATGCTGATGCATGCAAGGGGTTGCTGGTGTCTTGCTGGTAGGCAGGGATGCTGATGCATGCAAGGGGTTGCTTGTGTCTTGCTGGCAGGCAGGGATGCTGATGCATGCAAGTGGTTGCTGGTGTCTTGCTGGTAAGCAGGGATGCTGATGCATGCAAATGGTTGCTGGTGTCTTGCTGGTAGGCAGGGATGCTGATGCATGCGAGGGGTTGTTGGTGTCTTGCTGGTATGCAGGAATGCTGATGCATGCAAGGGGTTGCTGATGTCTTGCTGGTAGGCAGGGATGCTGATGCATGCGAGTGGTTGCTGGTGTCTTGCTGGTAGGCAGGGATGCTGATGCATGTGAGAGGTTGCTGGTGTTTTGCTGGTAGGCAGGGATGCTGATGCATGCGATGGGTTGCTGGTGTTTTGCTGGTAAGCAGGGATGCTGATGCATGCCAGTGGTTGCTGGTGTCTTGCTGGTAGGCAGGGATGCTGATGCATGCGATGGGTTGCTGGTGTCTTGCTGGTAAGCAGGGATGCTGATGCATGCCAGTGGTTGCTGGTGTCTTTCTGGTAGGCAGGGATGCTGATGCATGCAAGTGGTTGCTGGTGTCTTGCTGGTAAGCAGGGATGCTGATGCATGCAAGGGGTTGCTGGTGTCTTGCTGGTAGGCAGGGATGCTGATGCATGCAATGGGTTGCTGGTGTCTTGCTGGTAGGCTGGGATGCGGATGCATGCGATTGGTTGCTGGTGTCTTGCTGGTAGGTAGGGATACCGATGCATGCAATGGGTTGCTGGTGTCTTGCTGGTAGGCAGGGATGCCGAT